>NC_143026.1:75887500-76218750 GCF_057628025.1 Oncorhynchus mykiss | reverse complement strand
CTTTCTATAGGCCCTGTAACTGAGAGAGGAGGTGTATAAACTTTCTATAGGCCCTGTAACGGAGAGAGGAGGTGTGTAAACTTTATATAGGCCCTGTAACGGAGAGAGGAGGTGTGTAAACTTTATATAGGCCTTGTAACTGAGAGAGGAGGTATGTAAACTTTCTATAGGCCCTGTAACTGAGAGAGGAGGTGTGTAAACTTTCTATAGGCCCTGTAACTGAGAGAGGAGGTGTGTAAACTTTCTATAGGCCCTGTAACTGAGAGAGGAGGTATATAAACTTTCTATAGGCCCTGTAACTGAGAGAGGAGGTGTGTAAACTTTCTATAGGCCCTGTAACTGAGAGAGGAGGTGTGTAAACTTTCTATAGGCCCTGTAACTGAGAGAGGAGGTGTGTAAACTTTCTATAGGCCCTGTAACTGAGAGAGGAGGTGTGTAAACTTTCTATAGGCCCTGTAATTGAGAGAGGAGGTGTGTAAATGTGACTTTGTGCGTGTATGTCTCACCTTGTGACACCAGCTTCACCTCCCTGCTGACTGCGGCCATCTCGTTCCTGGCCAGGCAGCGGACGGCCAGAGTGTTCTCAAGACGCACGAAGATCACCTGGCTCTCCAGCTGGTTGTCCTGATCAAAATGCGCTTCCACAGTGATATCTGTGTCGTTGGTTGGCAGGGGCACCCACTGAGATGAGTCATTGGCGCAGCTGGACAGGGGAGGAAGGAAGAGTAAAGAAACGAGAACTGATAGCGTGACATTATCACATTGGGCATAGTAGCATATGAAGTGGCCAGGGAGGTAAACCATGTACAGTAGGTGTATTTTAATTTTAAGGAAGAAAACTGGCTATTGTTGGAGTGAAAGTGAGAGAACAGGGGGAAAGAGGAAGAACGTGGGGTTGTGAGAGGGTAATCTTACTGTTTTATGTTCTTGCAGATGAACCACTCCACCTCAGGAGTGGGCATGCCTCCAGCGATACACACTACAGACTGGCCTGAGGCTGAGCCATGGTGGAGGTCCATCAGGTCCACAATGACTGCAGGTACTGGACACAGACAGAGAAAGAACAGGGGGTCAGACCACAATACAGACAGTGACAGAAGAAGCGAGGAAGAGAGGGGAAAAAGAGAAATAGAGAAAGGGGGTCAAAGAGAGATGGTTAGGAAGTTATGGGAGTATGGGACCACAGGTGTCAGTGAGATAAAGGTAAATGAAAATTGAGGAGTTGGAGCATTCCTCTGCCTCACCTTTGACCTGCAGGCTGAAGCTGTGGCTGTGGGTCTGGTTCCCGTTCTGCACTCTGATGGTGTAGTTCCCACTGTCCTCCTCCTTGGCCCGGATCAGGGTCAGAACACTCAGGTACCTACAGAGACAAAACACCATGTATGGTTACACTCTAATCTCATGTGATCGCTGTTAAGTCTGTCATGAGAGACTAGTTCCAATCTAACATCTCACCACACCACACCTTAATAATAGACATCTGAACATCCTAGGTGAACTGGGGGACCTGTTATTAGCCAGAGAGTTTAGTGTGCAGGACAGTGGTTTATCATATCTCTTCAGTCAGTGTGGAGTCATGTTAGAGGAAGTTTCACCTGGTCTCGCTGAGCTGCTGGAGGCTGTTGGTTATCTCAGCCGCCACATAGTTGAGGGGGAGGCCATCTTTGAGCCATGTGACCTGGGCGCTGGGGAATGAGTCGATGTCGGCCCGGAACTCTCTGCTCTCATCCAGGTCTGCTGACTCCTGAGAACTGAACACAGGGCGCAGCGACACAAATGGGCTCTCTGTCAGGACAGAAAATGGAGAGAGAACCTTTCATTAAATATGTACAGGTCACAGCTAGTTAAAACAATCTACCAGTTCAAGCAAGATGATAGACCAAGATTATTGCCTTGTTACTAGGTTAATAAACAGTGACAAAAACGTACCATAGACAGTGATGGCCAGCTCCTTGGTCTGGCTCTCATTGCTGATGATGTCAGTAATGGAGCAGGCGTAGATGCCGCTGTCTTTGGCTGAGGCCTGGGGGACAGTCATGATGTACTGGATCTCCTGGTCCCTCTTATTCTCACGCACTGACTTCAAGCCACGGTTCACCTGACACACACACAGGACACACACACAAGTTAGACCCATTTATAATCAAACAAACAAATGTATTTTCAAATGAATCAATTAATATGCACTCCAAGAAGAGAGTAATAACTATGTACAGTATGTGCTGTTGTTTACCAGTTTTCCAGGGTACTTCCAGTGGTCTTCCAGTATCTCAGACCCCCGGGCCACACAGGTGACAGTGATGGTGTCTCCCACCAAGAGAGCAGTCTTCAGGGCCTTCAGCTCCACATGCAGCTCTGACCCCCCTGCCCAGCCGTGGACGATGTACTCCTCACTGAGGTGCTCCTCTCCATTGACGAGGGCCTTGCAGACATAGGTTCCTGCACTGAAGAAGCCCACGGCGCCCCTCTTGCTGTCGTAGACAGTCATGGGCACGGCCTGCTGGGTATCAGTGTTAACCAGGGTCACATTGGCACTGGGGTCTGACACGCGACACTGGATCTCCATCTCATCATGACCATTCAGGACGTGGTTGCCAAAGGGCACCAGAGAGGGGACAAAGGGCACCTCTGGATCTGAGGGGGTGAGAAGAGGGCATGGTAAGTTTCTAATCATTCAAACGTCTTACATAGATTTAACTCCAACACCACAGTGATGTCTTCCCTATACCTGGCACATATATGTAGATGCTGCTGTCCTCTCCCTCCTCAGTGGAGTTCCCTCCGTTGTAGAAGCAGGTGTAGAAACCAGTGTTTGCCGCAGTGGCGTTCTCTACGGTAACCGTGGTGATGAACAGGCCGCTGTTGTCCTCCTCTGTCTGCTCTGATAGGTAGACGGGCGTGTCCCAGGCCAGCTCGGCCTCGCCCCTGCAAGTCAGAGTGAAGGGGGTGTGGAGGGGAACAACCATCTCCTCTCTCTGGGGGATCAGCACCGGAGCTGAGGCTGGCTGGAACAGCACTGGGGCTGAGGCTGGAAGGCACACACACAGGCAGACATATGGTCAGATTTAGGATTATTCTGAGACAATACACGCACACTGACACATTCACAATTCCTAACACATTTGAACACATAAATGCATGTTCACACACATGTAAAAGTGCATTTTCACTTGGCTTGAAGTTATTCTCACCTTTCACTTTGAGGGTGAAGGAGAACTGGGCAGTGTGAGGGATGCTGAGGACCATGATGGTGTAGTTACCACTGTCCTCCTCTAGTGGCTGCCGAAGAGTCAGAGTGCTCTGATGCCTGAGAGATGGGCAGAGAACCACTTAGCTCAGTCCAGCACACACCACACAAAGGTCCACAGACACACAAAAAAACAGCCTTGCTATAAACAGCTGTTGTGATCTTACTTGTTCCCCTCCAGGCGGCTGGTCTTGGTGAGGAAGTAGCTGTTCTCAGTGATGGCGATGCCATCTTTCAGCCAGGTGACTTTAGGAGCAGGGAAGGCTTCAATACTGATGGTGAACTCTGTCTCCTCCATCATACTGACAAACTCCACCACTCCAATCCCACTGTGGTCCAACATCACAAAGGGGTCCGCTTCTACAGAGAGAAGGGGTGGAAAAGCGAGGGGAGCAGAGGGAGAGGTAGTGATGAAGAGTGGGGTAAAGTGAGAGTGAGAGAAAAAAGAAAGAGAGAGTGATAGAGAGGGGACACAGAAGGAAGGATGAGAAACAGAAAAAGATAAATGAAATTCTGGCACACATCTGTTGAAGCCATCCCATAAAGCATTGGGGCTGTTGAAGCCATCCCATAAAGCATCCCTTCCCTCTAGCACGTCAAACTGACACTGATAGGCAGGATGAATTAACTCTATACTTTTATGTGAATTCAAGGGGACTACTTTTAAAGACTTATTCCAAGAAGTATGATGGACCCCAAGTCGTTTCTGTTTAATACATCTACAGCTAAGTGGTATTGGTAGTAAAGAGTAATGCTGTTGAAGGATAAGCAATGTCTTGAGTGATATTGATAGACATTGTGCATATGTTTTCAAAATGAATTTTTGATTGGCCATAAGGAGGTGAGAGTGTACCAAAGACAGTGACAGCCACCCTGTTGGCTCTGATCTCTCCACTGAAGTTGTTGGTGATGGAGCACTCATACACCCCACTGTCCTGAGAGGTGGCTGCTGGGATACTGAGGGTGTAGACCACTCTATCAGGCAGAGTCTGTTTCATCTGGACTGCATCCACAGCCTAGATAGAGGAACAAAAGGAAGGAAGATGAAATACACTATAGACACACTCACACACACATACACCATCTATAACCATCTCTCGGGAATAAAAAATCTTGTCTCTATGCTCTTCTCCACCTTTTTACAGGTTTAGAGATTAATTCTGTATGTCAGAGCAGTATGTCTCTCTATAGGTCTGTGAGCTGATGGGGTAAACATGTGCTGGTCCACAGGAGATAAATCAGGACCCCAGGGCCTTTAAATGCCTGTAATTGCAGCTGAGACCAAAGCCAGGAATCAGGAGTCCGGTGCTCTTCTTACCCTAACTGTCTCTGGAAAAGGGCTTAGGAATCCCACCGCTAAAACAGACGCTCTGTCACAACGTGCTGCAGGGATTACTGAACAGTGCACACAAAGACAGAGGTGCACACACACACCAAGACTATCACTTCAGACAATCCACTATCTACACTACCATCTACACTGACACACAAACTTAAATTTACTACATTTATATTATATCGGTTATATCTGCGGGCGGGCAGGTTTAGGGTCATTAAATATTGTGTGGATGAAGGGCAGGTTTAGGGTCATTAAATGTTGTGTGGATGAACGGCAGGTTTAGGGTAATTAAATATTGTGTGATGAAGGGCAGGTTTAGGGTTATTAAATATTGTGTGATGAAGGGCAGGTGGGTTGAATAAAGAGAAAACAATACCTTTAAAAAATCCTTAAATGTATCATTCTTGTGCACTTTATATCTATAGGCAACATTGAGGTTTTTCTTTCATTATTTTAGGCTATCTGAATTCAGTGCATAAGTCTAAACGTTAGGACCTAACTGCATTCGTGCCAAATAGCCTACATGTCAATCGCCAAATGCTTTTGGGAATGGGCAGAAAAGGTTAATGTCGATCTAAGGAGGCAAATAGGATAATGTCTGAAGTTTATTCAAGAAGAGAAAAGCTGTGAAATGGAGAGTTGAAAATAAAGAGAAGGGAGGGCCAGAAAATGTTTGGGAAAGATTTGGGGAAGTGTTTAAAGAGGATGATAGCGGTGTTGGCAATGTTATGTGTAATGATTGTGAGATGCTATACAAATTCGACAGTCACAAAACGGGACTTCAAATAGGCCTATGGCATGTCAAGGGAGCTGTAGCCTATTGTTCAGATGAGTTAAATGGAAACTGAATTCTGAACACTGACTGTAAGTCTATAACCTCTCACATAGACTTAATATTAACCCCTGCAGAATTAAGCATTTCTCTCTGTAAAATGATACAGTAAATGTAAGCAACATTTTTACTTGGGAACAGGAGTGGAGAAATATGATTTAATTATTTCAGCATCTTGAGAGAATGTGAATATGCAGTTAGATACCGTCTGTAGAGGTGCTTTCTTTATCAGCATCATAGTATGACAACCACATCAAATATTCATCCAAGCCGAACTGAACACTTATCAGAAACATGTTGGGTAATTTTCACAGCTTCTTTAATTTAATTTTGAAATTTTGCACAAAACATCTTTCATTTTATTTATTTTGTATTGCATTTTCTCGTTTTGAGGTATTGCATTTTCTCGTTTTGAGTTCTTGCATTTTTAGTTATTGCATTTTCTCTAATTGAGGCTGTTCTGATGGAAAGGGGGGGGGGGGGGGGGGGGGGTTGGACAAATGTTTTTGCCTGCACTAGACGTTTTTATTCTGATTTTACAGGGGGTGCTGCAGCACCACTACTTCTCACGGCTATGGGGGTGAGGCCTTGCCTGTTTCCTGGGGTGGAGCCACTGCTGCTGGTTGGGCAGTCCTGGAGGTGCCACACAGGTGATGTTGAAGGGTTCCCCCAGTCTCACTGCCTCTTCGCTGGCCTTCACCTCCACATGGACGTTTTCCATCTCTGTACAGATCACCAGGGGAGGGAGGAGCAATACGGTCAACGGGGACAATATGGTAATCTACAGGCCTCTGCATGGTATCACCTTCTCTGAGTTCACTGTAGGCTGATGGCATCACATTCTCTCTGTCTGACTACAACTTTGTGAAGTTATCTCCCCAGTACTAATGACATGATGTCATCTCATCTCTCTCTATCACACACACACACTCTCTCTCTCCCTCACACACACTCTCTCTCTCTCACACACTCTCTCTCTCACTCTCACTCTCTCTCACACACTCTCTCTCTCTCTCACACTCTCTCACACTCTCTCACTCTCTCTATCTCTCACACACACACACACTCTCTCTCTCTCTCTCAGTAGTAAACAAGTCCAGGGTGTTAATAGCTGGCCTCAATATCATCCCCCTTTCTGGGCCTAATGTTTATTCAACCATGTCTCTGCTCTAAGGCATGAAAAAAAGATGACCGCTTTTTTAAACCAATGTGATATTAAAACTAAGCAGCATTTGTCATCAAACAAATCATGCACATCTGGACTCCTTACGTTTGTTGGCCTCCACGGTGTAAGTGTCACTCGTAATTGTCATGCCATTCACGGTGGTCTCACAGATGTACAATCCAGCGTCCAGGTTGCCAATGAAGCCGATCTTGTTCTTATAAACTGCGTCCACCTCTACTCCACTGGGAGCGCTCTTTAGGACCACCTGGGATTGAGGGTCTGACACCCTGCATGGGATGATGGTTCTATTGGGATAGACTGGGACTAGCATGCGATCTGGCTCCTCAGGCACAAATGGAATCTCAGGATCTGAGGAACAAGGCAAGAACATGGTTGTTTGGTCAAAAGCTATCAATATGGGAATTCATATAATAGAATAGAATCACAGAGCATGGATATGACAAACAATTTCACTATATTTACCTGGGACGAAAACGTATATGAACGCATCATTGGCTACGCTATCCACCTCTTCATCGCCCTCTTTGTCTTGGTATTTGCAGGAGTAATATCCGGTGTGTGTCACAGAAGCGTTGTAGATGAAGAGCGTGGAGGTGTAATATCCAGGCAAAACGAATGTGTCGTCCGGTAGGGGCTCGACCCAAGCAACGTTCCTTTTACCAGTGCAGCTGATGTTGAACACCGAGAGCGGCTCGAGAACAAACTCATCTTCAGTTGATACAATGGTCGGTGTGGCCAGCCCGCGGGTAACTAATGGAAAACACAAGTTCACTGAATGTCGATAGTGTTTTCAATACAAAATATTGGACAGGTTTGTTTATTTAACAGTGATAAAAACACATGTCGAAAGGAAAAGGCAAGTTGGGTGCGCTGGCAGAATATTTTCAGGTTATAAGAACCAAGAAACATTTTGACTTACTTAAATGAGTTTCTTACCTGATAACAACCCAAGCAAGAAAACCCCAATGATGAGACATGTCTTCATTTCATCCATGGTCACGGATGGTTAATTCTGCTGGAAGAGTTTAAATACTTGCACGTCAGACATGGTTCCACCAGATGTTGCAAAAACAACACTAGTATCTGTCTAAGCTTAGAGAAAATGTGTTGATTTATGGGAGAAGATACCCCTGTCTCCACTACCTAAGCCTTTTGGAAAACATTGCAATTTAATCAATTAAAATCAATAGAGGGACTTTTACTGCTCCAGCACAGCAGTAAAACTGACTGGCTCTATCCTGTCTCCAACTATAGCCTACTGTGGCACACCAGGTCTTGTAAAGCGCACACTGAGTAATCTTGTTGAGCCGGGGTGATGATTACACTGGTTTGGTCTCAGAAGATGTTTATAAAAACGTTGGACATGGTTGAATCAGTAAAGTGGCGCCAACGTTTATTTTTTTGCCAAGAAGAGCTGGAATTCAATTCAGGCTCTGAAGTCGCTAGGGGGCGACATAGTTCACGTTTCGCCTGCATCAAGCAGTCATCTGTGGGCTGTAACTTCTTTCTCCAGCAGGAAAGTTAGATTATTGTTTGTCATTTCGCCAGAAATGGAATAGCCTATTTCTGTGGCAATGGCCAGGTATAGGCCTAGACTACAAACATGCCAACTGTATTAGGCTACTGTATAAGCCTATAGAGCTATAGGAATTATGCCGTCTAACAGCATCAATTAACACAAATTGTAAGTACTACAAAAGTCGAAACAGAATTTCAGGATTGATTCTGATGTTTCAGTTAACATATATGTTTGCATCTTGACTTATTCACTGCAACATAAAATCTAGACATGGCTACCATAGGCTTGTAAACCAAGTAACTCGACCCAACTAACTTTTAGGTTGTTAAAGAACTCGTCCATCCAGGTTTAATCGTGCTTGCTGTCATGGGTCTGTGGTCAACAGACATTCCCCTGGTACGAGCGTTATCTCTCTGTCTGTTGCGCAGGACCCTGGATTCCATCAACGCACGAGCTGAGAGAGACGCAACTCCAAACACAGGCGCGCTTAACTCTGAAACGTTTATATACCTACCAGTTTTACTCTAATCTATTCAATAGAAACACTTAGTTTAAACCTAATTTGTGACTATAGGATAATTATTTTACATTTTCTTCTAATTGTTATCTCCCATTGGCTCGATTAAAATACATTATTTTAATCTATAATCAAAATCCCCTTTGTCTCAAAACGTTTGCTGCTACTTTTAACAGTGTAGGGCTAAGTGATTAATTTGAGGTAGTCAGCTCTATCTCACCCGGGACTGGCTAATTATCCCTGGCAAACCAAACCCAGGGTTAGAGAGGGACTATAATTAAGAGACCCCTCTCTTGAAGAGAAGTCTGTATGACAAATATTCGCGTGGGAATCCTGATTTATACATTTTGACACGTTTGCGCATTTTTTGAGTCTTCTCCTTTTCTCGCCCGAACAAAACACTACAGTCTCAGCAAATGTGCAGCCTGCCAAACCCCCCTTCTGCTGCGCTTGACACTTTGGAGCAACAGCTGAGAGATGGTTGATCAGCTCTCTGTCCTCCACAGACACTTAAACTGTTAAATTCAAACCCCCATGTGCAGAATTGATTTTCATGGGAATATAGCAGAGACATGTCTAAATATAGCATTTTGAAATGAAGAGGGTGGTAAGGGCATTGGGGCAAGCAATAGCCTACACTCAAAAATGTCTAAGGCAGTGAGTATCACTGATGGAAAACTTAAAGATTTGTATCTAACTTGACTGTTACAGTCGTGCAGCGCGCAACTCTATTCTATTGCAATCTTAACAAATATGCATACATATTTTCTGCATGTTATATTGGCCATCATTAAATTATAGGCTAATTATGAAGAATTATCTTGGGGGCAAATGTAGGCTATTTGCATGTTGTTGTCTGGTGCACTGAAATTACATCCAACCAGGAATTGGTTCCCCTCTATAGGCTACTATACTTTTTTAGTGGGTTAAAAAAAACAACCTTTCTATCTACTTTTGAATTCCGTTCGGCTACAGCTTGCGTCCAATCTCAGAAAGCAAATGGCAAGGTACAATATTCAATTTAATTCCACACATTCCAAGTGCAATAACGAAAACAACTTGAAATCCAATTTCCAATGTGTTTTCCATTAGATGTCAAGGCAGGCAGCAGCATCCCACAATGGACCCTCAGTCCTAGAGGTGACACCTCCAGCTGTGAGGCCGAAATTGAGCGCTTTTATCCAGCCGAGTCAGCGACATCTCTCAGCTTGGCATCCGGAGGTGAGACCATATGTTTCATGGAAAACTGAATCCCGTTCAAAGCATAATTCATTTTGCATAACGCATAGCCTGCAAACTAATGCATTTTCAAAGTTTCAAGAAGTTTACTGGAACGTTTCTTCGTAGCGAAATTAGGCTAATGTAAGCCCCCAAAGTGGGATGGATGGATCAGGTCAGATTAATCATTTCTTCTTGGTAAAGTTTTCACAATATGGTGCTATCCTAATAAGAAGCTAGGCTATTTCTTCAATATTCACTAAGGAGGACAAATCGAACTAGTCTAAAAGTGTCCAGTTGGATAACCTTTTTATTTTAGCAGATTTGAAATTCTCTCAATTGATAGCCTTGTTGAGAAAATAACAGTTAGCAAAAACAAAAAATATTTGCTAATTTCTTTTAAATACAAACCTCTTAAATTCCCTTGGATTATGTGTCTTGATTTTAAATCCCAATAGAATGAAATCAGGAGCATAAAAGCGCTCCGGTCGCCTCAGTGAAGGCTCCTCTACGCAATTGTGTTGCAGTGGTAGTAATCCTATGGCCACGATCCTTCACTGTGAGAGCTAGCATATGTGCGCCCCTCCGTCTGCGTCCACTGCCGCGCTCACAATGTGCTTGAGCTACAGCGTCCAGTAATTGATTCAATGTTACAGCCCGTCCTTCCCAAAAAAACTAATCATCTGGCTCAAAGTAAATAACTCTCAGGAAATGACCCCCCTCTCCTCCCCTACAGGAGGCTCCAGCTCTGGGATTCCTTTCAAAATAAGAGTCCTGTTTTCTCCATGAGACTGGAGCTGGACTCTGCTGGGCAATGATGTAGGAAAGAGGGACGAGAAATAAATATGCACAAAAATCCGGTGTCGAGCTTATTTTCGAAGAAAAGCAAACGATATAACTTATCAAGCGACATTGACGGATGTTTTCAAATAGATAAAGAAATGTCACCATTCCGCAAATACGCAAAGGTAACATTAAAGGAGTTTTGTTCGAACATTAGTGCTCAGTTCATTAGCACTTTTCAAAACTGAAACTTGCTAACATGAACGTCCAAGCCTCCATTGCCCACAGGGGGCGCTCCAACACCAGGCACTACACACAACTCAACTCTCTCTCAAGTCAACCACATATTGACTTCATTATATTCCCCAAGAGGGAGGTATTTCCAGTTATTCTTATTTTTTGGGCAATTTCTTATGAAAAAAGTTTTTTGTTTGTTGCCCGTTTGGCACACTGTTTCCTCTGTTGTTTGCCGACTCTGTGAAGGTGTTTTGTGACCCCAGCCCCTTCTCCCCAGGCCCCGAGGCTGGCCTAATAGCTGGGATAAAGGGTCATTATGAATTACCTATCTCACTGCACTCAGGGATGTGGAGCCAAGTCAGCCGACCAGGCCGTTTTTCATGGAGTGGAGCCCCGGGGCTGACCACCCCCAACCCCTCTCTCAGCGGCACTTCCAGCGGTGCCCGGCCCGTCCCGCAGCGCTCACCTTGCAGAGAAACACATATCTCCAGCCGCTCAGCGCGATGACTTCCACATGTTCCCTCAGCCGAAGCGCGCAAAAGAACACTGTACCTTGTTCTCCAAACAAAAAAAAATCTAATTTTAGTGCCTTACTGAGTTCCTTACTGAAGGCTCTCCTCTTATTTTACCCTCTACAACAACACATTCATAACGCCAGTCCATTAAAATAGTACGCTTATTTACTTAAAGTTATATTTTTTTTTGGAATTGTGATTTGTAGTAAGCCTCGACATACAGAGGGCTATAAAAAAAACTGTTCCAATGCATTGGTGCAAAATCAGTTGTATACCTATTAAGGTTAGTGTGTAGCCAATTTCTTTCAGACATTTTCCAACTCTGTAAAAGGTCATGCAAGCTGGCTTTTGAGGACGTTGTTTGTGATAACTGGCTCATCTAAGGCACTTTCCATGTTTCTCGTGTTAACTCATTTCTATCGCATTGCGCGCTTGTAAAACAAGTACAATGGCGTTTTGTGGATGTGATATGATTACATTTTGACGTTAATTCAGCATTGCACATCTTTAAACAGAATGGAATGTAATCTATGGCTAAACATGCGCAACCACGAGTGACTGTTGAGTATAAATCAAATCAAAGCAAATTGTATTTGTCACGTGCATCGAATACAACAGGTGTAGTAGACCTTACAGTGAAATGCTTACGTAAAAGCCCTTAACCAACAATGCAGTTCAATAAATAGAGTTAAGAAAATATTTACTAAATAAACTAAAGTTTTTTATTTAATTTTAAAAAAGTGACACAAGAAAATTACATAACAATAACGAGGCTATATACAGGGTCAATTTGCGGGGGTAGAGGTTAGTCGAGGTAATTTGTACATGTAGGTAGGGGTAAAGTGACTATGTATAGAAAGTGACTATAGACTATGCATATAGCACACATGTACGCGTGCACAAACAAACACACACACACACATTTCCTAGCATTACTTAATACATCATTAGGCCTATTACAGTCTACAGCAATAATCCAGAAATATAATTCATGAATTGTGATGCCCAGTTACGAACTGTTGATCAGGATGGCCACATTTATTGACTGCCAATAAGAAAAGATGACCTGTGGAAATTACATACTTCTACTTAGAAGCAAACATCCACAAGGGGGCATTGACATGTTTATGGTTTCAACTGGAGGAATTTTGATATATGAGCCTAAACAGTGTTTTTTCCCAGACCGGTTTATTGTTTGAACCCAGCATCATTCAAAATGAAGTAATTTCAGTAGCCTATAATAAACCCATAGAAATGAATTAGAATAGGCTATCTATGGTTATGCCACTGTTCCTGCTTTTCTACTGTAACATTGTTACACTAGTGCACCCATGTGTTATACTAGGGAAATTGTGTTTCCATAGCTATAAGGCTGACAATGAGGACTTGTGAAGAGAAAAATCAACAAACTCTGCATAATCAACAAACTTGCTTTGTGAGAAGGTGTTAAAGTTCACAGACAGTCATTGTTATGTAAATGAGTGTTGAAAAGTACCAGTGACCTGGCTTTGGCCCCGTGAGAGCAGATCCAAGCATGGCCCGACAACGCCTAGATCACACCTACAAAGTCATTGCGTAATGGTACACCAGAAGTACATTCATTTCCAATGGAACTGCATTTGCCTTGCAGAATCGCATTGCAGAGGCAGTTGTTGTGCGGTCTATATGGTGCATACATTGAATAAATCAAATCAAACTGATTTGTCACGTGCGCCGAATACTACAGGTGTAGACCTTACAGTGAAATGCCTACTTACAACTGCATTGTTGGGTTGTAAGAAAAATAAGAGTTAAGAAAATGTTTACTAAATAAACAAACATTGTTTTTTTTAAGTAACACAATAAACTAACAATAACAAGGCTATATATAAAGGGGGGTACCGGTACCGAGTACAGGTTAGTCGAGGTAATTGAGGTAATATGCACATGTTGTAAGGGCTTTCGTCATCGGATGAGGAAGAGTAGTCGGACCAAAGCGCAGCGTGGTAAGTGTTCATGTTTGTTTATTGAACTGAACACTAATACAAAATAACAAGAGAATAAAGAAACCGAAACAGTCCCGTAAGGTGCAAACACTAAACAGAAAATAACTACCTACAAAACCCATGTGGGAAAAAGCTACCTAAGTATGGTTCCCAATCAGAAACAATGATCGACAGCTGTCCCTGATAGAGAACCATACCCGGCCAAAACAAAGAAATACAAAACATAGAAAAAGGACATAGAATGCCCACCCAAATCACACCCTGACCAAACCAAAATAAAGACATAAAAAGCTCTCTACGGTCAGGCCGTGACCCATGTAGGTAGGGGTAACGTGATTATGCATAGATAAAAACATTTTTTTTTTAAACAGCGAGTATGAGCAGCGTTAATAAAGTGTGGGAGGGGGGGGGGGGGTCTATGCAAATATGGCTTTTATGGCTTGTGGGTAGAATCTGTTAAGGAGCCTTTTGGACCTAGACCTGGAGCTCTGGTGCTGCTTCCTGTGCAGTAGCAGAGAAAACCGTCCATGACTAAGGTGGCTGGAGTCTTTGACCATTTTTAGTGCTTTCCTCTGACTCCACCTGGTATAGAGATTCAGGATGGCAGGAAGCTTTGCCCCAGTGATGTACTGGGCCATACACACTACCCTCTGGATGCCCGAGCAGTTGCCATACCAAGCTGTGATGTAACCAGTCAGGATGCTCTCGATGGTGCAGCCATATAACTGTAGTCCATGATCATCTTCTTTGTCTTGATTACATTGAGGGAGAGGTTGTTGTCCTGGCACCACACTGGCAGGTCTCTGACCTCCTCCCTATAAGCTGTCTCATCGTTGTCGGTGATCAGGCCTAGCACCGTTGTGTCATCGGCAAACTTATTATGGTGTTGGAGTCGTGCTTGGCCACGCAGTCGTGGGTGAACAGGGAGAACAGGAGGGGACTAAGCACGCATCATTGAGGGGCCCCTGTGTTAAGGATCAGCGTTGCAGATGTGTTGTTGCCTGCCCTTACTACCTGGGGGCGGCCCGTCAGGAAGTCTAGGATCCAGTTGCAGAGGGAGGTGTTCAGTCCCAGGGTCCTTAGCTTAGTGATGAGCTTCGAGGGCACTATGGTGTTGAACACTGAGCTGTAATTAATTAACAGCATTCTCACGTAGGTTTTCCTTTTGTTCAGGTGGGAAAGGGCAGTGTGGAGTGCAATAGAGATTGTGTGATCTGTTGGGGCAAGCTTGACTGGGTCTAGGGTTTCTGGGATAATGGTGTTGATGTGAGCCATGACCAGCCATTCAAAGACCTTCCTGGCTACAGACGTGAGGGCTACGGGTCAGTAGTCATTTAGGCAGGTTACTTTGGTATTCTTGGGCACAGGGACTATGGTGGTCTGCTTGAAACATGTTGGTATTACAGACTCGATCAGGGACAGGTTAAAAATGTCAGGGAATACACTTGCCAGTTGGTCAGGGCATGCTCCGAGTACACATCCTGGTAATCCATCTGGCCCTGCGGCCTTGTCAATATTTACCTGCTTAAAAAGGTCTTACTCACATCGACTATCTAGAGAGTGATCACATATTCATCCAGAACAGCTGGTGCTCTCATTCATGCTTCAGTGTTGCTTGCCTCGAAGCGCGCATAGAAGTAATTTAGCTCATCTGAAAGGCTTGTCACTGGGCAGCTCGTGTCTGGGGATTCCTTTGTAGTCTGTAATAGTTTGCAAGCCCTGCCACATCTGAAGAGTGTCAGAGCCGGTGTAGTAAGATTAAATCTTAGTCCTGTATTAATGCTTTGCCTGTTTGATGGTTCGTCAAAGAGCATAGCGGGACTTCTTATAAACGCTCCTTGAAAGTGGCAGCTCTACCCTTAAGCTCAGTGCTGATGTTGCCTGTAATCCATGGCTTCTGTTTGGGGTTTGTACGTACAGTCACTGTGGGGACGACGTCATCGATGCACTTATTGATGAAGCCGGTGACTGACCAGATGAATCCTGGAACATTTTCCAGTCTGTGCTAGCAAAAAAGTCTGGTAGCTTAGCATCTGCGTCATCTGACAACTTGCATATTGAGCGAGTCACTGGTACTTCCTGCTTTAGTTTTTGCTTGTTGGAGGGTATCAAATTGTATGCGGAGAATGCTTGACAGAAATCGTAACAGAAATGATAGCGTAAATCCTCGATCACACCTACAGCGTCATTGCACAAAATGGTAAATAGCATCATCTGGATATGTGTGCAACGAAAGTTCAATATTCACCTTCTGCTACCATTTCTGTCAATCCTTCTATGCATACAATTTGATGCATACATTCAATAGCAGCGTTCCATTGAAAATGTATGTACTTTTGGTGTACCAAAACGCAATGACGCTATCGATGTGATAGAGGCGTAAGACTCGGGTGCCTGGCTGTGTAGATGGGTAAAACACCGGAAATGAATCAACCTATAGAAATGCACCATGGTGAGACTTCTAAACAGCAGTTTAGGAGAGCTCTCCAAGTTCCAAACAGACTGCATTACTGACATGCTGACCACACCGCTCGCGTCGCGTGCGCGAGCGTTGCAAAATAAATGTACACATACATGTTATTCAATCATTGCACCCACACTGCTCACTCGTCTCAGCGAGCTTCTGCATGGCTAGGCGCTAAAATAGAAATAGGTTCTATTTGTGACACTCAACGCGCTGCAAGTTTGGCCTCTCCCATCTCCTCATTGGTTTTTAGGAGCATATACCCACGTGCCATCTACTCATTGGTGTTTAGGAGCATATACCCACGTGGGTGATTGAAAGATGAACTGACGTCCACATTCCAGTCGGTTGTAGTAATGCACTGTAAAGTTGGTTGCCAACCACCATATAAAGTCCAAAGAAGTAAAAAAGAAGCCTGAGGAAGGAGGAGAGATGATGAGAAAGGAATTTGGTTTTCCCGTTTCATCTGTGGATTAATTGTCAGAGTAGAGGACCTTGTGGATTTCAGGTAAATAACAACCCAATGTTTATATCCCAGGACAAATTAGCTAGCAACAGCAAGCTAGCTAGCTAAATTGCCATAAATGTTCAATTATTTTCGACCTGTCCTCAAATTAATATAATTGGTTGAGAGTTTGTTTTGATATTTCAACCTGCGTGTCCTGATTGTCTGGTGTGGGGGTTCAAAATCAACATGCGCGTGATGGAGCACGCAGGTGCACGGTTTGGTCAGCATGATAGGCTATACGAAGACAAACATTGGCAGCAGAATGGCCTGTACTGAAGAGCTCAGTGACTTTCAATGTGGCACCCTATAGGATGTCAGTTCGTCAAATTTCTGCCCTGCTAGAGCTGCCCCTGTCAACTGTAAGTGCTGTTATTGTGAAGTGGAAACATCTAGGTCGCACATTATTAACGCTACAGCATATCATGAAATTCTAGACAATGCTGTGCTTCCAACTTTGTGGCACCAGTTTGGGAAAGGCTCTTTATTGTTTCAGCATGACAATGCCCCAGTGCACAAAGCGAAGTCCATACAGAAATGATTTGTTGAGATCTGTGTGGAAGAACTTGACTGCCCTGCACAATGCCCTGACCTCAACCCCCTCAAACACCTTTGGGATGAATTGGAACCCCGACTACGAGCTAGGCCTAATCGCCCAACATCAGTGCCTGACCTCACTATTGCTCTTGTGGCTGAATGGAAGCAAGTCCCCGTAGCAGTGTTCCAACATTTAGTGGAAAGCCTTCCCAGAAGAGTGAAGGCTGTTATAGCACCAAATGGGGGACCAACTCCATATTAATGCCCATGATTTTGTAATGAGATGTTCGATGAGTAGGTGTCCACATACTTTTGGCTTTTACGTAAGGTTTTACAGGGATGGGCAGCTCTGGTCAAGGTGGGGGCCACAAAAAATCTGAACTCATCATGAGGTGCCGCCGTTGCTTGCGAGTCTGTCTACCCACATGTGCATATTGCAATTTTCTAACAAATTTCATACAATTATACCAATTTTTCCATGCGACTGAGAGGAAAATTTGCAGTTTTAAAGCTAATTTCCTGCAACTCTATAAAACACATTTTTGCCATAGGGTGGAGAAAAATGTTTTCAGTTTTTAAAAGGATATCTGAGGGCCTTCAAAAGGAGGGCCGGGGTCCGCATGCAGCCGCAGGCTGTCATTTGCCTATCCCTGCTCTACCCAGTGGTCAATGCATGGTATAGGGCTATCTGTCCAGTGTGCGGAAACGTGGTCTCCCAACTTGGCAAAAACTGATTGAATCGAAGTTGTTGTTGCCACGTCATTTCAACAACATAAATCAATGTTACAACGTTGATTCAACGTGGAAAACTAATTGGATTTGCAAAACATCATCAACATAAGGGAATTTTGTATTTTTTTCATCCAACTTTTAATATAACTCCAATGACGTGAGGACATTTTTTTTATTGATTTAATGTTGAATTGACGTTAGTTGACAACTCAACCAAATGTAAATCAAAACTAGACGTTGAAATTAAGTATATATTTGTTTCGCAGTGAGCAAAGGCTGCAGCCCATGCAAACACAAATGTCCTTATCTTAGTATTCTAACAACATTAAAATATATCGTGTATACATCTTTCTTTGGCTTAAAAGTTTCGCCCAGATGACAGAGAACGCAACCTGTAGAGATCTGAATAACTGATATTAATTTATAGGTTTAACTTCACCTGGCTCAGTTGTGTTGATGTCTGTTGATGAGTGTTGCTGGGCGGGCGACCTGCATTTGCACGACCAGCGGAAATGACACAGTGACTTAATTGTTTGCTCAAACCTGGGGGGCAAAAGTCATTCTAGTTCTGGGTATTTGCCATCATCCCTTTTTCTTATTTTTACTTTCTCTGAGTTAGGTAACCAACTGAAAGAGAACATGTTGCCATTTGCATTGTTCCTCATTTTCAAAAGGTATTTTGTTATCTTTAAGTTTTGTAAACGTTGGCCTGCAATTGTAAAGCGAAATCATATCTTAACCACTCATTAATCATTTGTCCACAAATTACGGGTCGTGACGCCCATAAGATAAACCCTTTGCAGGTGCCTTTTAGACTTATGAGACCAACCATTCTGCTGGCAAAATGCCTCTTGTGTTAGTTATAGCCTATCACACAGGCTATATATGTGGAACAAGGAGGAAAATTATAAGCATTGTTAATTAATCTGCATATTAAGTAGGCTAAAGGTAAGACATGTCTTAATCATATTATTGGCTAGTTCTAGCGTATATTTTCAGTCATTCAACACGGTCATTCATTGATACATAGTCTGCGTGTAGGCCTCCAATTAATGAATGTATGCTCTGTTATCCTAACATGCGTTTAAAACGCAGAGAACAGGTAAATCATTTCCAGTGGGCTGTTAACAATGGCAACTATTGTGTATCTAAAATAAATTAGACAATACATTCTGAAGTAAATGGATACTCTTATCCATTTTAATTAAAATTCCAGATATTTTCAGTCATTTAAAATTGAGCAATTTTTAACAAAATGTTAGCTTATGCACATGACAAATAAATGAATTACTCGCAAATTTAGCAACATTATATATACGCACAAGACAAAGAATTGAATAGCTCTCAAATTGTAAAATGTCCCTATAGCCACATCATAGGCCTAACGTAGGCTATAAAGTTTAAGCACATATAGGCCTATCATTTTATAGACAAGTGCAACAAATAATCTGGATGTCAAACCCAGGGTCATATGCTGCTATCCTAACGTTTTATCAATCCTTATTGGAAGACTCCGGTTCATGGTGGTCAGAGGGGCTTCGTTTTTTCGTTTCTTCTTTTTTCCACTTCATCCGCCGGTTCTGGAACCAGATTTTGATGTGTCTCTCTGTCAGTTTAAGTGTGGTGGCTAGTTCATATCTGCGGGGCCTGGATATATACTTGTTAAAGAGGAACTCCTTCTCCAGCTCCAATAACTGAGCCCGGCTATACGCGGTGCGGCTCCGCTTGTATTCGTCCCCGTTCTGGGAATAACCACCTTAAATTAAAAGATACATACATATAAAAGGTGTGTCGTTGTTCAGTTAATCTATCTAGACTGTGTTTGCATTTTTACGCTAATGCTATAACCTTGTTTATTTCAGGTTAGGCCAAGTTTTGAGGCCTTGTGAAACCTTTTCTTCCATCTAATCATTTTACCTGTCAGACAAAATCGCGTCACAACTATGTATGTTATATAATTGCACCTGTAAAGTATTCTGCTCACCTGGGAGTGATTGGTATGAGTGAACTCTGGAGCTCCTCATCCAGGGGAATGGCACTTGTGCCGGGGACTCTACCTCCACCACTAGGCTGTCTCCTAGATGGTAGTCGTTCGGTACACGACCCTGACCTGTCAGGTACTCCTGTTCCTGGGTCTGTGTCTGAAGAGGCCTCGAGTACTGACAGGGAGGTAGATCGTAGGGCAGTAAAGTTCCCTTGCTCCGGTGCTCGACAGAGGCACAAGGGGGCATGGGGATCCGTACCTGCTCGGTGTCACCGCTGTAGCGGCAGGAGGGCGGGTTATAGTCATACTCTTCCGGTGACTGCTGTTGGAAGCGCTCACCGTCATAGTAAATATCCGAGGTATCCATTATTGAGCAGATTTTCCCAGCGATAATTTTTACAGGATGTCCATGTACGTCCCTGCAATATATCCTTCAAGTGAGGCCACAACTTGGAGTGCACCTATGAGTGAATACCTATCCCTAGTCACGTGACTGACACAACTCATAACTGGCTATGGGCCAGATTGACCAAAGTTTGCACTGGTGCAAAGTTGAACCTGTTATTTCCAGAGGGGAATGAATCACAAACAAAAGAGAACATGAAACATACGTTATCCTCATCTTTAACCTGAAACATGAAAAGTTCCATCTTTTAACCCATTTCTTAGGTAACAGGTGCACACTTTGGAGCACTACAATCGCTTATGGTTACTTAAACCCACCATGTTCCATATTTACTGAATGAAATAATATTTATATTTACATAAATATTATTTCGACAAGGACAGATTCTTGGAGGCACACAACGTTTCTATTGTGTCAGGTGGAATTACACAGAAGCATATTCAAATGCTTGAGTTCAATATGACTTGTGGCATGGCATGTACTTCGGCCACCTTTCGTAATCAAATGGGTGTATAATTTATTTCCTTTGTAAATATGTAAAGCTGTCATTCTGGCTTAGCTGATAAAATAACACTGGCTGCTTTTATGGAACTACTTGAAACATATGTAAGTAGAGCAGTGATTAGTAATGCTGTTACACACACAAACACACACACAGTCACTCAAACACACACACAAACACACACACACAGACACTCAAACACACACACAGACACTCAAGCACACACACACAAACACATGCACACACGTGCCATTATGATAGTGACACAACTGAATCGAATAATTGGCCTATAACATATCTATACTGCGGTGGTATAGTTATTCATAAGTCACTTGGGCTAAGCCTACATTTCTCTCCATAAAAAAAATGTGTTTAAGATATAATTATTACTTTGCATGGGTGTCCAATTTGGGCTTTGTGAAATGTATATTTCAAGGATATATATCGTCATATTCTGTTCGTTGTCCTCTGTTTCGGAGAGCCATATTCATTAATTCAGCGACTAAATGCAGTTGATGATTTAAGAGGCACGCTCTAACCCAACAAAATAATGGATTTTAAAGTGGTTGACATTTTAGAAAAGGCCTATTCTGAAGAGCATGACAAAAGCTCATGGCACATATTGTGTGGTGACCGGGCTCCCACTAGATTAAGTCACCAAAGACTGCATTGATGGGGCACGTGTCCAGAATTCACAGTTTCATCATCATTTGAAACAAGCAACTCACTGGACACTCCTGGACCCCTGCCTTTACCAGGGCGGGATGATTCATCGCCACTCGAAGCACTTGGACTCAGAAGAGAGGGTTGTCACATTTATCGAGGGCCAAAATTGTACTTGCAGATTCATGACCAAAGCAGAGGTCTCCGCAGGCCAAGACAAAACTTTTTCTCTCCTTTTCTCATTGACACTTGAGTTTGCTCTTATATCTCCACACGAGACAGCAGCTGCACACTGGTGAAAAGCAGTCGTATTAATTGTCTTTTGTAATGCGTAATTGCCACATTTTCAATAGTAATTATATCGTCTTTGGAGTGCTGGTTTTGGTGGCTATTGTATTTGAACAGGCCTCATACCTCATCCAAAGTAACAATGTCTCAATTTTACATTCCACAATATTTTGGGCTGAGTTACGGTTTAGACTTTAGACCTATAATTGCATTACTTTTCTATTAAGGCATTTTATAAATCGACCATGCAAATTAAAAGTATGAAAGTCATGCCACACGAATTGGGGCAACTGCTTCATGCTATTGCTTTTCTTCTGATTTTAGCCAAAAACGCGACTGTCCTTACACGCCTACTATGATAGTGTTTTTGAGAGTTTACTTTGTCTCTCCAGCTAGTCTTGCCATGGCCTGAAGGTATAATACACATGAGTTTCAGGCTATTATAGCGTACTGACAGTTCGAGGTCAGGGCCCATCGGTCTGAAAAGGGGGAGACTTTCCCAAAACTGCAGTTAGCTTCATTGTCAATCGGTTTTAATGGGCCGGTGGTCTTTCACTTTCACACCTGCGAGGGGTAAAATCTAATTTGATTAATAGGAACTTCAATATATATTCATTAGGTGGCTTTCGCTCAATAATATATGATCACCAGCGGGATGTGAAAAGAGACCATTTATTCCCGGTCTGAATGGGCCTGCGTGGGACCAAAACTTCACCTGCTTCCCCTCTCAATTAGGAATGTATCCCAAACTCCGACTGAAACGAGTTAAATTAACCGTTAGCTAATTTCCTATCGCCCTTCTTACGCAGTCCTTCTATTTCAGCATGCCCCCTCAATTTACCATAAGTTGAAAGGTTCAACTAGTGCTTAATGAAACAGTGACTAAATCGTTCTCTCGCGCTCAGAGGAACCCTGTAGCTGTCTCTTCAAAGCCCCCAGAGTCTGCAGCCGTCGGGGGTCCACTGCTAAATGCGAGTCCCAAGACAGGACAATCTAACCTGTCAAAGCCTTTGCCCAGTTCTATATATCCTTGTTCTGTGGTTTCGAAGGAATTGCAGCATAATCAGCCAACGTGGGACTGAAACTGCAATTAAACTCATTTTGGACAAGCAAAATCTCTTCAAAAGCGAACATAACATGGATGATCGAGGCTATTACCCCGGTTTAGCCCTGGGCTTAATCCGATAGGGCTTTGTGGGCAGGATACATTATGGGCCTAGTACTTCATATAGCCTCTAAATAAAGTCCAGGTATCAATAATAACGTCAGAATAATGAGGGTGTTAATAAAAAAGAACAATACTACTACTACTAATAATAATAGCATCATCATTATAATAACTAATGTAGGCTACTTAAAACAAATGGACATATAAAACATGATTAGGCTCTATTTCATTTCAGAACACCATTTTTTTTATTCGAGTCTTTTATTCGAGTCTGAGTTTAAATATGGTCAGTATAGGTTAGGCTACATGTTCGTTTTTCTCTAATGCTATAATGTGTTATAACTTTTAATAATTACCCATTTTGGCTATTGTCAGGCTATACGAATATACTAACATGTAAATACTGTTTTTTAAATGCACCAGAGAATAAATTGGCAATAATTCAACTGAAACTCAGCTCTAATATAATAATCTAAAACTGACCCCTAAAGTTATGCTTTTAGCCATTAGGGATACCATAGGAACCATAGGCCACAGCTTTTATATTCGGACTGTTTTTCTTTTCTGCTTATGATTGGGGGGATGGGAGTGTGTTTGTGCGTGTGTGTGTGTGTGTGTGAGAGAGAGAGAGAGAGTCAGAGAGTTGTTAAGTATAGACAACATCAACTTAACTCTTTAATTAAGTGCCAGTATAGTTAATTAACAGGTAATGCACTCCTTGATGATATCTTTTATCAACCTGTTACCTAATCAGAGAGGGACTCAATATAACATGTAACATGGTTAACCCGAGCAGGGCACTGCCAAAACCAGCTCTAAGAACAGACAGAAAATGTCAAGATTTATAAAACTATCAATCTATTCTTGATCATCTTAAAAATAGTACAGTACATGCATTTGGCTGTAAATGACGGTGAACGTGGATGTAAATCTAATACTGTTTATATTAGTGTCTCTGATCACCTGCATATGATGACATTAATGTGTCCCTTGAAATGGTCTCATGATTTGAATTCGTGCAATTATTATAATAAATTGACTATTTACTCAAAATACAGACTCAACGTTGATTTCTTGACAATTATATCATTCAAACACAAAAGCTCTAACAATAGCCTTTAAGGGCCGAATCAAAGATACACCTGCCAACCGGTCAAAAAACATAGCACATCCATTTTTGTCTGAGATACAACTCACCAAAGTTTTATTAAAATAAATACAAATATACATATTATTTACATAATAGTCTACTAAGCACATACAAATTCACGTGGATAAATCAGATGTGAAACAGAGTAGATCAACGGCTGTCATAGCCACATCGGATAAATATGATATTTATCTAATCACATGGAAAAGGAAAGATACCAAGCATTGTATGACAACTACTGAGGATGTACAACTTTGACGTTGGTTGAACCCTGAATGATTTAACATTACATTTATGTTTCTAAATGTTTTAACAAATAAAACATGTATTCACAATTTGTTCATATTTGACAGTTAACATAAAACGAATGACAAATAAGCCTACACGATTTAACCAGAGGGAACCAAATATATTCCCAATAGTTCTTCTCAGACTGGAAGTAGCATATCATGGCCATGAGGTCGTCTGGTATTGCTGAATCCGTGTTGAACAAGGGTAGACTATGCCAGTAGTGTAATGGAAGTATGTATAGTGTGAGATGGCCTCAGATTGGGGAGATCTCTTTCTCCTCTGACGCTGATGCAGGGGATAAAGATTCCTCGTCCTCAGACCTCGGGTAGTCCGTGTGACCACTTGCGCACTTGCAACCGCTGTGCGCGCTCCTCTGTGTGCCCTTGCCCTCCTTCTTGTGTTTCACCCTCCGGTTCTGGAACCAGATTTTCACTTGCTTCTCCGAGAGGTTCAGATACGTCGCAATTTCGATTCTTCTGAGCCGGGATAGATACATGTTGGAGGAGAACTCTCTCTCCAGTTCCAATAGTTGCGTGCTGGTGAAAGCCGTACGCATCCTTTTGCCATTCTGGATGTGATTGCTCTCAGAGGCGGCTGATGGAGACAGCACAACGATTTAGCCACATCATTGTTCTATTCACAGTTCTAACAGTGCACTACATACTTTATGCAATAAATGGCATTGGTTGTACTGTGTGTAATTGCGCGTAATTGGATAGACTAATACGAAATAACAAACATTATAATGTTTGTTATTTCGTATTTGTTATTTCGTACTAGTCTATTCAATTACGCATAATATATGTGGTGCAATTATGATATGTTGCTCTAATTTCAAAGTTTTAATTGACAGGTTGTTACATTGCGTTGAATTGCAGATATGCAGATATGCACAACATATTCTTACCTATGGAGAGACAGTGGTACCTCCTGGGGTCAGTGACGCTGTACGTAGGCGTGCAGACAGGTGCGTGTCCCAGCGCCGGAGACTGTTGGTGGTGTGATATCCTCTGACAATATTGGGGCTCCGCTCCCGGGAACTGACTCTTCAGCATCGAAATGCCGCTGCGGGGAGAGTGGAGATGGGACGTGACGCAAACCGGGCAGACGCAGAAAGTGCCGGTCTTCCTGGATGGGCACACCGGCGCGTTGACCGTCATCATGGTGGGCGAATGCATGCTGATGGGGATGAAGAAGTCTTGTCCGGGATGCTCGTTTAGAGGTGCGGGTCGCACGGTGTCCTTAATAATCAAAGAGTCGACATAAAAGGATCTAGACATGGCTGCAGAACGATAAGCGGTCAGTCAGTATTGGTGCTTGCACAAGATGTTGACCGTTTCTCATCTGAAGCCCTCAGGATCTCGGAAGGTCCTTATGTTTGATGGTTAAACAAAAGGGACCCCGGAGAGGGCTGGCCCTAGCGTCACCCACGTGCGCAGCCGGCTCCCAGGGCTTCAGTATACTGCAAGTGGCTCAAACCACGTGATTTCTCAGAGAACTTCCAATCAAAATCTCCACATTCGCTCGTTTTACCCCCAATATAGTGAAAAGTCGTGTTAATAACAAGTCACTCAAAAAAACATAATATGAGTAGTTATCAAAGTTTATCTATAGCATCATCAGCTACCTGAGACAATAGTGCCCACATCTCAAGCAATATATTGTTTCTGTGCCGTAATGTAATTTGATGAAGAAAATAATATTTCAAATATAAAAATCCATATTTTATCTAAACAACAATCCGATTTTAAATTAATTTAAACGGTTTCATTGATTAAGGAATAGCAACAGAACAAACAGCCTAAATTCGTCGGGCGATGGAGTCTCCAAGGTATCGAAGTGTTCGATAAGGATTCTGGCCCATGTTGACTCCAATGCTTCCCACAGTTGTGTCAAGTTGGCTGGATGTCCTTTGTGTGGTGGACCATTGTTAATACACATGGAAAACTGTTAATAGTGAAAAACTCAGCAGCATTGCCGTTCTTGAGACAAACCAGTGCGCCTGGCACCTACTACCATACTTCCTTAAAAGACACTTGAACCTTTTGTCTTGCCCATTCATCTTCTGAATGTCACACGTACACAATCCATGTCTCAATTGTCTCAAGGCTTAAAAATCCTTCTTTAACCGGTCTTCGCTCCTTCATCTACACTGATTGAAATAGATTTAACAAGTGACACCAATAAGGGATCATATAGCTTTCACCTGGATTCACCTGGTCAGTCTGTGTCGTGGAAAGAGCAGGTGTCCTTAATGTTTTGTACAGTCAGTGTATATGGTCAATTCAGACGTAACATTGAATTGTCCCAAAAATTGTCTGTACACCTGTTCATGATCGATTCAAATGTGAACTTTGACCGATAGGCTACATATATTCATATAACAGTAGGCCTCTATAGCTAAAATTGATCATAAACATCTGCAATAGCCTATTGGAGTTGAAAAGCCCCATGCCCCATACCAACCTCTAATTTCATATCAATTAATCTCCAGCCTCTGAATATACTGTAGCTCTCAGCAAACTCACATACAAAACACATGCATTATCTACAATGTGAGCAGTTGCCTTGGGTAGCCTATGGGTGATGATTCCTGTACTGTTTGTTACCAGACTTGATCGCCCATAACACTGTTGGCCTAAACAATGAGCTCTCTATTAGCAGGGATTCAAACCAGCGTAATGCCTCCAGTTGGTTATTCGTTTTGTTTTAAATCCCAATTATTTTGAAAACTATGCTTAGATAATTACTTTATAATTGACATAATTGTATGGCCCAAGCCTTGTATATTGTGACAATGAGAGTCAATCTACTTTTCTGTGTGAGAGTTTATTTGTGGAAATGCGATTTGAATTGTAAATCTCGTGACTACCTGGACTAAATATAATTGCAGTTTAATCATACCCTAGATGCGTTCCTTTGGTAAAGATTTCAGGTCCAGCAATTAAAGAATTATGAATGCCTCTGTCTGGGTTGTGACTATTTGATAGCGATTAGAATTAAATTAGAAAGTGTTCATTACGCTGGGTTTCTGCCGGGTAAACAGGCAGCTATTTCAGAAATGCATTAATCCCTTATCTTGTGACAATAATTAGCGAGTTTGATCTCCAGGCGGGTCACCAGTGGGTTTACCTTCTACTTTCATCTGCGGACTAACGCCTCGAACCTCCAGACAGAGCGCATGGAAGCGAGCGGCGTGCGCGGTTTCCGAAGTTTAATTGTGCAAATATTACAAGCGTAAACATCCATTTAGTCTCTTGAGCAAAGGACAAGTATGCATACAATAGTTCAGTTTAAGGATTGCAATATTGAGGTAAAACTGGACTATAAACCGCACTACGTTGTCTATACATTTTCCAATGAAACTAGGCCCATATATCCAAGATCATACAATTACATTTTTGTGGGGTTTACAACTGTTTGCTCTACGTGTAAATTAGCCGTACATGGTCAATTCGTTGTCTGCTTAATTTGGGGAAGCAACCAGTGGGTGACCAGTGCTCATACGATTTTAATTGGCATCTTTAAACGAATTAGAATATGACTTAATACAGGTATACATTACAGAAAACAAACACGTCTGTCACGCAGACTGTAATTGCTATAATAAAGTGAACACGGTGTATGACATGAGAAGCGCAATGGGTTGTTGTGGTACGGAGAACAGAGAGAGAGAGAGAGAGAGAGAGAGAGAGAGAGAGAAAGAGAGAGGACAAACCAGGCGGAATGATGTGTGGCGCGCGCCCTCATCACACTATCCTAGCTCCAATATTATTTTTCCATAATTCTGCACGATAAAATTTCATTGTCTATTAAGTAATCCCACAAATGAGATCCTTTATGAGGCTATAATGAGCTCTAATTGCCACGACCAGTCGAGCCACGTGGAAGGGTTTAGCAGGCATTAAGCCGTCGGGTACAGAGCACAGGCTGTTACCTAGCCATTACTTTCATAATTCAAGAAGAAAATTAGTCCATTTAAGGTAAAAATCCTTTGATTCTTTTTATTCTGCTTGGGGTGACAGGACTACAGCTTTGTCCGCTTCAGTTAAAAAGCGGCTGCAGCAAATGGGACCGTTACCAAATTACCCCCTTAAAAACGAAACGTCTGAGTTTGAAAGAATGTCAGAAATCCATAAAGCTCAGAGGGCCCCACTGCAATGAGTTCCCTCTCCCATGTTGTGTGCAAACGATATAATCATTCAGCAGTTACTCCATTCAGCCCTATTCAAGTCATGTTGATGTGGCGATTAATCATGTGCCCATTAATTATAATGAAGATCAAATTAGTAATAAATCACACTTTAGGAATTAATGCACACTGCTTAATCCTCCACATATTAGCTGTTGATATTTTCCTTGTTAGTGGGAAGATAAACCAGGCCTTTGCTTGTTTGTGATCAACAAACTGTTAGGCTGTTAGTTATTAGGGATACCATAAGAACCATATGCCACGGGTTTCTATTCTGACAATAATGTTCTTATCTTATGGTGGGGTGGGGGGGGGGGGGGGGAGTGGACACACTGCTTTGAGTTTCTCAGAAACAAAAACACACAAACGTGTTAATGTGCTTTGCTGAGGCAGCCCCCTCTCATTCACAGTCCATATTATACCGTGAAGAAGTCCATTAATGTTTTGTTGAACAAGCGTCATTAACTTGTTGTATCAACGCCTTTTTACAAAAGTTGCATTGTTGCACAGGGCCGGCTTGCGGCCCATCTTGGCCAATACAGTGGGTGATTTCCTCCTTTATTAGTAACCAGGCAACAGATCCTGAATACCAAAACTGAATAGAAACACTCGGGTTCTCAATATAGTTTTCAATGGTGATGGAAAAATGAACAATGATCCTGCAGACAACATAATGCCACGCAGTGACTTTTCATTTACAATTATCTCGTTCATGTGAATAGCAGCTGCAGTGGCTACTCTCCATCTCATGGGTTTCAGTGAAAAGAGAGAGTGAGAGAAAGAGCCAGTAGGAGAAGTTGAATAGGATTCTGCAGGAGTCATGGTCAGTGTGGAATCTAATTTATATCTCAATTAATAATTTGATCTCTATACAAAAATGAGTTAGAAATAAAAACGTTTTCTTTAAGTGCATCAAACCATCCATCAGTTCATGCTATGAGAGAGAATTTGGGATATTTCTGTGCACAGAACATCAGATAAACATTAAATGTGGAACTAAACCCTGAATAACAATTTTACATCTGCATTTCTTGCTGTTTGGCGTTTTAGGCTGTGTTTCTGTATAGCACTTAGTGACATAGGCTGATGTAAAAAGCGCTTTATAAATACATTTGATTGAATAACAAAATAAGGGTTTTGCTCCTCATTCAGAATTGTTAAACCTGGAACTTAGTAGGCCTACTCTGGCAAACCATTTCTAATAGGTGATATAAGGCTTTATTCACTGTTTTACCCTACGTTTAAATAGAAAACACCATTCCAGGCAATCCTCCTCAGGACAGTGACACCCACAACACTGGGTGAGCCTTGTGAACCAAGCCACTTACAGGCCCTCATTGTCGACCGAAGAGATGCGCTTGGCTCCCACTAATTAAAGCAACGTTTCTAGCTCTCACCAAGCTGCTTAGCCGAGACACTCGAGACTGAAGTGTGTCCGTCAGGCAAGAAGTGTCTGGACGTCCACACAAACAAACACAGAAATATGTCTGCGTTTCAATACCATGCTCAATTAAGGAGAGTCTAGAAAACGAGATAAATACCAACCGATGGTTGCCTCCTCTCTTCCCCTTATTAGGGCCCAGTCCCCCTCTCTGCCTCGTCTCTTCCTTCTAAAAGACTAAGCAAATAGTCATTACTGAGCCAAAACGAACTACAGAAAATAAAATAGCCCTTATAGCAATCTCCTCTTGCTTGAGTTGCCAAAGAAAAGACCTGAATATTCATCCTCCTTTTGATCAGAAGATGTTTCAGACGTTGCCCTGTGATGCTTCTCTGTTCTGTCATCACTGTTGCTGTTAATGGTTATTGTTGTCTGCCTTTGGGAACTTATTATTGGGGACATGCACTCTCTTACTGGTCACTCTGGACATCAAGACCCTGTTTTTTAATGGGTGGTCTTTTACCATAACAGCTACATTGTTGAAGCCTGCCTCTGTACACCATACACCAAACATTTCATTTTAAATCGTGGTCTCCCCTATTTCCCGCCACCAAAACACACAATCACAGAATATGCACAATTTGTGTAATAGAGACAACCTTTATCTTTCCATCCATGGAGAGCAAAAATAATAGTGGAACAATCAATGTATTAATTTATAGCAGTGATGATCAGTTTTAATTTTCTCTATTATTTATAGTCATGACAATTTGTTGGCCTATACAGTGGGATGGTATTATTGATGCTCGGCATGCTCTGAGTATTCTACAGTGGGTTGTTCACAAGTTCAACATAGATGCATGTCTGAATTTTATCCTTACAGGTTCTCAGCCATTCACCCTCTTGTCAAGCACCTGCCCCACAACAAGAGGATGATTCTGACTTCCTGCTTGGCTTTGAACCAGGAAATGTATCCCAGAGTGAGTGAAGGCTCTCCTATCCATCTAGTTACCCCACCCATCTCTCCCAGAACATAAAAGAGGTGATATTGTAACCGTTTTCTGCTTCTGAAAGGGGAAATCCCTAGGATTGAGCTTGTGTGCTGGAGCGGAAGCAGTCTGGAATGTTTGGCCAGGCCATGTCTTTTGTCACCAGGCCTTGGCTGAATAGGCATGGGGTACAATCTGCTCCTGTGGGCTCAGGAAAAGCCTATAGCCAGCTGATTGAAGCCTTCACTCTTACACCTTTTATAGCATCCTACACCTGTCAATCATTTAATCCTGTCATAAACAAAGGTTTCCTTCATTATCAGTCAGTTGTTATGCTGGGGGATTGTACAAATAAAAAGACAAAGGATTAGCACAAAATGATTGATGATAATATGTCAAATGTTCTAGATATTTCAATGTGTGGCCCGTGCACTGTCAGCTAAATACAGGTTTCCATCGCATATCGTAGTGAATAGAACGCCCATTACTGGGATTTAGAGGATGTTTTAAAGGGCAGGCGAATGCTCTGGTGATTCAGGCTCTTGTGATGTTTAGCAAATTGACACAATAGGCTTTGATGAGGAGGAAGTTTTATTTCTTTCTAAATAAATCATTTATCTTTCTGATTTATTTTTCTTTCAGTGCAGTTTCCCATCCTCAGACGAACTATTGATTGGATAACATGTCAGCCTCATCCAGAGAAGTGTTTGTCGTTACGCTGATGTTCATCATTGCCAGTTAGTGTCCGCTACCATGTCCCTTCAACCACATCCCAGGCCTTCACACAGGCAGGCAACACCACTATATCTGAGGCAAATGAGAGGAGAGGCCATACATCCCTAGTCTCCTAATGACCCTTCACCCATCTGGATGGGCAAAGTCACACATCTCTTAATTGAGATTGTGTCTGCATTTTTCCACCTATTATCCACTGTGTTATTCTAATGCGACACTTAGCAAGATGTGCTGAGCAGAATAGGAGGAAGGAGAGGGGGGTTAGCGGTCAAGATCCAGCCCCACACTGGGCCTATGCCATACTGTACTCATTTAAACAATTGAGTGCATCAATTTGTTTTTTTGTCTGTATCTTTCTTAAAGCTGTTGTCACTTCACTGCTCGTTTGTATTCATTTCACAGAGCTGCTAGCACAATCAGACATAATTGAAATGGTCTTTGTTTTATAAAACAAAGCTCAGTTCTTCTGTTACATCTAGAAAGTGCTTTTTCGCCATGTAGAACTTAGAGGGAAATTATTCTCTCTCTATTTGTAAGATATGACTATCAGCCAAGCTCAGCTCCAATGATTCATTTACATCTGTTTGCATATTTAAACATTTTAATTTTATGGCCCAATGTGAGGTCTAAAAGATACAGTACTCTCTGCTTTTAAGATAAAGTGAGATTTAACAGCTGATAGTTGCCAAAAAAATGCTTGATAGAATCCTTCCTATGTCATAATACTTTGCTTATACGAATTAAGCAAACAGTTATTAGAATCAAATTGCTACAGATGTAGGATCTTAATTTGAGCCAGTTTGCTACAGCAACAAGAATTGTAAATTATTATGTGGATTATAATTAATAGGCATTTTTTTTGTAGGAGTTGATACATTTTTCGTTAGGGCAAATCAAGTCTGACGTTTTAAAGTAGGAATTGCAAACTTTAGAAGCGTTTTTAGAAGCTTAGTGTGTACGTCATCAGGTCTTATTGTTCCTAAAGTCATCTGAGGTTTTATATGTTTACATGAATTTCAGCTAATACATGCTCTTTGTGTGTTCCCATGCTCCCCTTTGAATCTTATTTGAGTTCTGTTAAGTAGTCTTTGAGTAAACAGAGTGGTATAGGATAATGTGTGAACACATTGGAAATTTAGTGGATTAGAGTGTTTCAACAGGATATGCTTAATACTGTACATAAAGATTATGTCCAATGATAAGAAGCATACTGCGGTCCAGATTATAATTTAAACTAACAAGTCGTAAGGCCCTGATGTTTCCCCCCACCACCATTCCCTGAAAATAATATTACAGTAGGGGAGGGTATTGTAGAAGCTAGTTGGATTGAGTACATCAAGGTTGATGGCATACAAAGTCATAACGTGTTTCAAACCCAGCAGAGCCTATTATACAACAGGCGCTTAATTGTGCGGTAGGTAGATTGGTACATCACATGAACTGGCTGGGTTTCTTTTGCACAGCTGCATCACACTTCCAGCTCTGTGTGCTCTGGAGCGTTCCATTTGGGAGGTGTAATTCTCCGGGGGGAAGAGCTGCTCTCCTTTAGTGGGCTAGCTGGTTCCGACTAGAGGGCCCGTCTCAGCCACTTTCCTGGCTGTGAGTGAGGACAGTAGGTCTACACTCATCTGAGGGCAAGGACAGTTATTCTTTAGTGTTTTAACCCATCATCTATCGTAGTAATAGGGTGAATTTAGGGCAGACACGCTGAAATTATCTCACACTCTATGATACAATTTTAGTAGTCTAATACAATAAAGATATGTGGAAATATTGTAGCATACTTTGCCTGAATTGAATTGCTTTTAATTCTTTATTTAGTAAGGTTTCCCCCAGTTTATCAGTAACAATCCACTTATATAGTGTTCACCACTAGCTGTATCCAGTCGGTGCCAGTATTGAGTGCTGCTATTGTGGGGTTAGTTTCAGTAGACAGGGGCACAGAGCTGAGGTCAGGGACAGGAGGCTGCATCATCTCCCTGCTCTGTGCCAGGCTGATAAATGGAGAGGGGTTTCTAAGCCGCCTGAGCTTTGTGTTTGCACAGAGTGTCAATACTCCAAGTGTTTGTGTCCATGAAGGAGGTTTGGGGGGGATGATATTTGTATTCAGACTGCATACAGTGCCTATATCCCCCACACCCCTACACCCGCTCTATGTCCTCTCACCTGCCTGTTGCTGTGAATCATAGAGCTGTCAAGTGAAGCGTGTTAATGTGTCTGCACGTGCAAGCGCTTTTCTGCACCTGTCAGTGTGTATGTATATGTGTGTGAGAGATAAATGTATGTATTTTGTTGAGCTGTTGCAATGGATATTTATGTTTCTTTTATTTGTGTCTTTGTGTGTGTGTGTGTGTGTGTGTGTGTGTGCGTTTGTGTGTGTGTGTGTGCATGCATCCGTGAGTGAATGCTTGCGAATGTGTGAGAGAGATTGAGGCTGTAAGTTTGAGTGAGATGGAGATGTGTTGCATGTGTATGTTTCAGGTAGACCTGTATATTCGTATACAGGTAGACTTGTGTGTATTTGTGAAGTGTACAGAGTTAGACCTGTGTGTGAGGTAGCTGGGTGTCAGGCAGATGCCGTCCCGTCGGTCCGGTTGAGAGCTGCAAGGTTCTTCCCTTTGACAGAGTATCCATTCAGAGTCGATGAGCTGGGTCAAAGCCTGCGCGTCAGGCTGCAGCTCGACCTAGCGCTGGGGCGGTCCGAGAGGTCAGGCCCATTCAGACATCGCTGTCATGCAAATGAACCCACCCACGCTTAAACAACTCTTGGAATTTTTATCTCTGCTCCCTGGCCCTTTTTTCCCCTTTTTCCTCTCCCTCCCTCGTTATTTCTCTCTCTATCTCCCTCTCCAAATCTCTCTCCTATGTATTCACAAAGTCATTGACGAGACATTCAAAGCTTTTTAAATTGGCCAGCTTCATTGTGTTTGAAATAAGAGGGGGGAGGGGGGGATAGGAGTGGGCCTAAATTTACTCCGGACTGAAAGCAGTTAGATCATGTTCTTTTCATGGTCCGATTATAATCAAATCGATCCCCCCGCCCCTCCTGACACTCCAGGTCTTTTAGAGGAGCGGGCCAAACAAAGACTTTTGGGGCGAGACGAGGGAAGGAGTGACCGAACCGGAATGTTAAACAGACTCTTAAAGTCTTCTCTTTTAAGCCCAACAATACACAGGAGAGGAAATGTTTTCGGAAAATGATAAATCTATCTAGGCCTACTGTACATCTAGAATAGATACATCTACAATTATGATATAGGGATCTTTGGCTTAGATCTTATCTGCATAGTAATTAGAAAAACAATAAACCCCAGTGGTGGAGCGTTTTAAAAGGGCTTTAACTCTTACATTTACAAAGGGAGGGATTTAAGGACTTCTTCAGAGCCAGTGAGGGTATGTTAAAGAGTACTTTATCAAAGACTAGTATCTAGTGAAGAAAGTATTTTGTGTAATTGATGACGCCTTTTGTTCAGTAGGACATTTGGGTATACAAGTGGCTTTGGCTGTCTATGCTGGAGTTCCATCGAGGTACACTGTTAAATTAGTGTAGTCTGTGGAGTTTAGATTAAGTGGTATGGGGATGATGGTATGGAGCGCTTAGTATTATTGTGGTGAATGAGGGTTATCATGCACTTGGGGTGGGTGACACACTGCTAGCCCACTCTAGAGGGGGTATTAACGGGGGGATGGGGGGGGGGGTCTGGGAGGAGAGTATAAGAGGGGGTTGAGGGGGCTAAACTTGGTGACAACATCTCTGCACCTGCAGTGTATGGATCCTACCATCGCCTCCCTCAGCCTTTGATCGGACTGTCATCACTCTCTCTTTTGCAGACACTTTTTTGTTGTAAACATAGTTATTAGCATTTTTACTTAGATACGATATATACACTGCTCAAAAAAATAAAGGGAACACTTAAACAACACAATGTAACTCCAAGTCAATCACACTTCTGTGAAATCAAACTGTCCACTTAGGAAGCAACACTGATTGACAATACATTTCACATGCTGTTGTGCAAATGGAATAGACAACAGGTGGAAATTATAGGCAATTAGCAAGACACCCCCAATAAAGGAGTGGTTCTGCAGGTGGTGACCACAGACCACTTCTCAGTTCCTATGCTTCCTGGCTGATGTTTTGGTCACTTTTGAATGCTGGCGGGGCTTTCACTCTAGTGGTAGCATGAGATGGAGTCTATAACCCACACAAGTGGCTCAGGTAGTGCAGCTCATCCAGGATGGCACATCAATGCGAGCTGTGGCAAGAAGGTTTGCTGTGTCTGTCAGCGTTGTGTCCAGAGCATGGAGGCGCTACCAGGAGACAGGCCAGTACATCAGGAGACGTGGAGGAGGCCGTAGGAGGGCAACAACCCAGCAGCAGGACCGCTACCTCCGCCTTTGTGCAAGGAGGAGCAGGACGAGCATTGCCAGAGCCCTGCAAAATGACCTCCAGCAGGCCACAAATGTGCATGTGTCTGCTCAAACGGTCAGAAACAGACTCCATGAGGGTGGTATGAGGGCCCGACGTCCACAGGTGGGGGTTGTGCTTACAGCCCAACACCGTGCAGGACGTTTGGCATTTGCCAGAGAACACCAAGATTGGCAAATTCGCCACTGGCGCCCTGTGGTCTTCACAGATGAAAGCAGGTTCACACTGAGCACATGTGACAGACGTGACAGAGTCTGGAGACACCGTGGAGAACGTTCTGCTGCCTGCAACATTCTCCAGCATGACCGGTTTGGCGAGCCCTCCATGTGCTCGCCAGAGGTAGCCTGACTGCCATTAGGTACCGAGATGAGATCCTCAGACCCCTTGTGAGACCATATGCTGGTGCTGTTGGCCCTGGGTTGCTCCTAATGCAAGACAATGCTAGACCTCATGTGGCTGGAGTGTGTCAGCAGTTCCTGCAAGAGGAAGGCATTGATGCTATGGACTGGCCCGCCCGTTCCCCAGACCTGAATCCAATTGAGCATATCTGGGACATCATGTCTCGCTCCTTCCACCAACGCCACGTTGCACGTAAAGAAAAAAGTATTTAATAAGAATATTCCATTCATTCAGATCTAGGATGTGTTATTTTAGTTTTTGAGCAGTGTATTTTCCTGGAATATAAGTAATGGAGTGGCTTCGGATCAGACTTTTTTGGCCTCCTCCTCCCGACAGCTGAAGGTCCTGAATCTTCTGCGCATGTGCAGCTTAATAAAGTTAGATCAAAGCTGAATCAATGTCTGCAATATCACACTATGATAGTATTTGTCACGATTGTTATAAGAAGTGGACCAAGATTCAGCGTGGTATGTTTCCATCCTCTTTATTAGGAAAAGAAACTCAAAGAATAAACAATAAAGCCTGAAACGAAACATGAAGCTCAATGAAGTGCTCGCAGGCAACTATACCTAGGCAAGATCCCACAAAGCACAATGGGGAAATGGCTGCCTAAATATGATCCCCAATCAGAGACAACGATAAACAGCTGCCTCTGATCAGGAACCATACCAGGCCAACCTAGATAATTAATCACCTAGGTAACCCACCCTAGTCACTGTCACTCCCCAACCAACATAGAGAATAAACAGCTCTCTATGGTCAGGGCGTGACAGTATTCTACATAACAGAACTGTATATAATAGCATAGTATAAGATTACTGTAAGACAAATACACCACCTAATGTATTATGAGATTTTATGATGATTCTGCTCATGTGGTCAAAATTCCACAGCTCGCGCCACTAAGCAAAATATGTGCTTTGATTTAAACTAAACAAAGGTAGGTTAACAGCATCTGCTCTACAATTCTCTCACTGTACATCATTCAAAACAATACTGTAGGCTACTTTGAAACAACACTGTATATCTAAGAAGATCTAAATGTACAGTGCCTTGCGAAAGTATTCGGCCCCCTTGAACTTTGCGACCTTTTGCCACATTTCAGGCTTCAAACATAAAGATATAAAACTGTATTTTTTTGTGAAGAATCAACAACAAGTGGGACACAATCATGAAGTGGAACGACATTTATTGGATATTTCAAACTTTTTAACAAATCAAAAACTGAAAAATTGGGCGTGCAAAATTATTCAGCCCCTTTAAGTTAACTTTGTTTAACTTTGCTAAGTTTAACTTTGTAGCGCCACCTTTTTTTTTTCTTCTTCTTCTTTTTCTCCCTATTTTCGTGTGATCCAATTGTTGTAGTAGCTACTATCTTGTCTCATCGCTACAACTCCCGTACGGGCTCGGGAGAGACGAAGGTTGAAAGTCATGCGTCCTCCGATACACAACCCAACCAAGCCGCACTGCTTCTTAACACAGCACGCATCCAACCCGGAACCATTCCATTGTAGATTTTGCTTTATGTTTTGGATCATTGTCTTGTTGGAAGACAAATCTCCGTCCCAGTCTCAGGTCTTTTGCAGACTCCATCAGGTTTTCTTCCAGAATGGTCCTGTATTGGGCTCCATCCATCTTCCCATCAATTTTAACCATCTTCCCTGTCCCTGCTGAAGAAAAGCAGGCCCAAACCATGATGCCAAACATAACGTTTTGCATTGTTGCCAAAAAGTTCAATTTTGGTTTCATCTGACCAGAGCACCTTCTTCCACATGTTTGGTGTGTCTCCCAGGTGGCTTGTGGCAAACTTTAAACAACACTTTTTATGGATGGATTTTAATGGCTTTCTTCTTGCCACTCTTCCATAAAGGCCAGATTTGTGCAATATACGACTGATTGTTGTCCTATGGACAGAGTCTCCCACCTCAGCTGTAGATCTCTGCAGTTCATCCAGAGTGATCATGGGCCTCTTGGCTGCATCTCTGATCAGTCTTTTCCTTGTATGAGCTGAAAGTTTAGAGGGACGGCCAGGTCTTGGTAGATTTGCAGTGGTCTGATACTCCTTCCATTTCAATATTATCGCTTGCACAGTGCTCCTTGGGATGTTTAAAGCTTGGGAAATCTTTTTGTATCCAAATCCGGCTTTAAACTTCTTCACAACAGTATCTCGGACCTGCCTGGTGTGTTCCTTGTTCTTCATGATGCTCTCTGCGCTTTTAACAGACCTCTGAGACTATCACAGTGCAGGTGCATTTATACGGAGACTTGATTACACACAGGTGGATTGTATTTATCATCATTAGTCATTTAGGTCAACATTGGATCATTCAGAGATCCTCACTGAACTTCTGGAGAGAGTTTGCTGCACTGAAAGTAAAAGGGGCTGAATAATTTTGCACGCCCAATTTTTCAGTTTTTGATTTGTTAAAAAAGTTTGAAATATCCAATAAATGTCGTTCAACTTCATGATTGTGTCCCACTTGTTGTTGATTCTTCGCAAAAACATACAGTTTTATATCTTTATGTTTGAAGCCTGAAATGTGGCAAAAGGTCGCAAAGTTCAAGGGGGGCGAATACTTTCGCAAGGCACTGTATATCTCCATGAAACTGACTGATATCAAATGGTTGGAATGCCGATGCTGCTGCATGGACGTTTCACCTGTAAAGCTTGAAGAATTATTATTCACAATTGTGAGAAATGTGAAGGGGGGGTGACCACAAAAATGTGTGTGTAAAGTAGAGGTAAAGAAACACATGCACAGAACGTGATTCGGATCTTCAGCTCTGGGGAAAAGGGATCCGGGGGGGGGTGGGATGGGACGGGACAGGGGGGGTCACGTACGGATCCGCAGCCTCAGCCTATAAATATATATGATAATTGCCTAATACATTTTTACATTCTGTGAGACTTATTATATAAGTACCAGTACATTCCATTTGGTGCTAATTAGTTACCAATTGACATGAATTCTTAAGTACTTATTGTTTTCACATACCGTATATTCTTTGTAAATACCAGGCAAACACCAGCTTTTTACTTCATAGTAAATCTTAACAGTTAAACTGCTTGAAAACAAACAACAAAAAAATGTAAGGAACTATTTGCAGCCAATCAAATTGGTTGATTAGGACAGCACTGTGTTGGGCTGCTGTTTCTCCAGAACAGCGCCTTTATCCCAGTGAAGTCATATTCATATCCATATCCATAACTACAACTATAACCAACTGAGATTTCAGAGACTTCATAACCACTTTAATCCATCTCCTACTCCTAGTTTTTCTCTTTGAGTTTTTCCTTTGAAAATGTTCAGTCGATTATTAGTAGGTTGTTTGTTCATCTGTGCCTTACATTAAATATAATCGTTGAGTCTGGGGACAAGCAGGCTAGAATACTATTTAAGCCTTATTGAGATCTGGCTTTGACACAGATAAGAGTTAAGACAACTCAGTAATGTGCTTTATGTGCTCAACTTATTATAGCGGAACCTTGTTTGTTTGTGTACATACAGTATGTGTGAGACCGCTCTTCTCCTTCTCTCTCTATTTACACATAGTCTTATTCCCTTCATCTCCTCTCTCTATCTTTCACTATTCCATGCATCCACAACTCCACCCCCTCTCTATAGCTCCCCCTCCATCTTTCCTCTGTCTCCTTATGTGTCATAAGGTGGTGTCTGTTCTGTGCCCAGAGTGGGTCAGTCAGCTTGGAAGAGGAGAGAGGAGGAGAGGCCTGGCTGTTTGTGTCCTGGTTAGTGGGCTGGGACTCTGGAGGTGGGGGAGCAGAGGGCAAGACCACCCTGCAGCTGCCCCCCTTCTCTTCTCCCGTCTCTCAATCCCACCTCTCTCATCCCCTCATCATCCCCTCTTCTATTCATTCGGCAGCTGCAGTTCTGTGCCCCTCTCTCTCTCTAACTCTTTCTCTCACACACTTTCTCTCTCATTTGTCCCCCAGACACGAAGATGGATGGAGAAGCTCCTGGAAATGGTAGAACAATGGCCTGTGCCACAAGGTGAGCAGCCGCAGCTGCATAAGGCCCAATGCTGCCTTTTCCCCCGTCCGCTAGCTCTCCGGCCGACCCGGGTGTGTGTGTGTACGGGGGGGTCTGAGCGGGGCAGTATGGCAACAGATGCTTTTGTTCAGCCAAAAGTCTGAAAGGGGCCATGGGTGGGGGGCTTAGCAGTGTCAGTGCGCAGAGTCATTTTTCTCTCCTTTTTCTCTCTCTCTCCCTCTCTTTCTCTCCCTCTCCTTCCACCCAGCTGTGTCTGCCGCGGCGGCTGAGCAAGAGGAAATGTGAGGGCAACAGCATGATGGAATACGTAAGTGGGGCGCGCGGTTTTGGCCTGTTTTGTGGCCGCCTTCATTAAAGGGTCGTTTATCTGGCCTGTGATCCCATTGTCCTGGGCCTTCTTTATCGGCCCCGGTGTGTCAGGGGGGTGTAATTGGCCGATTGGCCACGGTCCGTGCATGCTGAGGTGATTTATAAAGCTGTGAATGGAGCTGACTCCTCTCCAGGCAGCACCCTCTCTCATACAGGAGAGACACTGCCTGTGCTCCAGAATAACGCTGAATAAACGCAGAAGAAACGTGAAAAGGATGAAACGTCCCCAAAGCTCTTTGTGCAAGTGTGAAATCAGAGACTTGAACAAAGAGGGCCCTGGACTCTCTCTTTCTCTCGCTCTCTCCTTCGCCTTGTCATCAATTTTTTCCCCACCTTTATACTTGATTTGACATTGTTGTTTCACCTCTCTCTACCCTCTATCCTGCTCTCTGTTCCTCTCCTCCCTCTCTCCCTCCCCTTTTCACCCTTCTGCACTCTTTTTGCTACTCTTCCCCCCACACTGGCGGTTCCTGGGAGTATTGGCAGTCTACGGCTTCTTACAGCTGACTTATGTCCAACAGTTCTTTTGTTATTCTCTCTCTGAGAAGACAGTCACTTTGGTTTGACCTTCTCGGGATAAAAGTCATAGAAATAATGATAATTTACCTTCACTACTTGCTATTCACAAGCAATCAGGCCTTTTATTGCAGACAGTCTGTGTAGTGAGGTCAAATGTTGGATCTGTGTCCAGGTGAGTGGTTTTGTCCCTACTGGTTGAATGTATGAGTGCAAATGTGTGTAAATAAATAGCTCCAAAAGTGCCTCTGAGTGTGAGTGTATGTATATGTGTCATTCAGTCTATGTGCTGAGATGGCTTTATATGCTCCCATGTGGGGCTGGGGCGTCTCTTTAATGACCTCCTAATTAAAGCAGCCCTGCCCCTCCTCTTAATGGCCTGATCATGTCTGGAGGTCAAGGGTCATTTACAGGGCTTCTGGTGGCCAGTGTTCCAGCTCCATGCTAATTACCCTGTTAGATGCACAGCAGCATAGTAGATCCACCTCTACTCTGTCAGATAGACCAGAGAGCAGAAGCACATAGAAACACAAACACCAATGCATAAACCACAACTCTGAAATACACCAAGATTCAAACGCATATTATAACACCAACACATTCACACACCCACGCGATTATGAGATAGGTCTGTTCTAACCCACAATTAATTTAGTCTACAATATTCCCTCCCCTTCTCCTTCCATCTCCCGCTCCATCACTCTCTTCCTCTCTACAGCCTAAACTAGCCCAACTTGGTGTGTCAGAACCAGTTCTAGGGATGTTCCATTCTGCCATCTCTGATCCCAGGTGCATCTCTCCTCCATTCCCCTACTCTCCCCTCTCTATCTTTCCCAGACAGACTAGGTCCTTAGAGATGCTTCAGACCAGTGCATTGTGCTGTAGGAGACAGACCATGAGCTCATAAAGTAAGGCAGAGTGTTTGGATAAAGGCTAGACAAGAGCCAGAGACAATGAGCACTTCAACTTGAGGAAAGTGTTTGTATAAATACTGGATATGTTCCAGGATCTCACTAATGTAGTTGAAGTATTTACAGGTGTATGTTCCATTTGTGTGTGGTTATTAAGATAATTGGGGATTTTATTGCATGATTTCGTGTCCGGGGAACCACCCCATGAAGCTCCCATGGTTTATGTCTAAGTTCCAGCTGGGCAATTGTATAATGGTATAGATAAACATTTAAATTAATTAACTCTTTGGTCAAGACCAAATTTATACATTCAATAAATCACTTCCAATTTCCCAAAAGTTATTGATAAATAATTTATACATTTATAAAAATAAAATATTTGTCAATCAAACATTTTCAAGCCTGAATTAATGTATTTGTTTTTAGTTTGATATATTTACTTTGCATGCATAACACATAGCTAAATGTGTTTATTCCAGGGATCAGTTACTTTACATTCCCTATAGAGCTCTGTATAGAGTCCAGCACCCCTCTCCTCCCCTCCTGTTCCCTTCTCCGTCTAATGGCTGTTTAAGGGGGGCTGGGATTTAATAGCGTTGATTGTGCTCCTGTGAAAAAGGAACAGTTTCTTCTGTGTTAATTTTCTATTTTGTTGCTGTCTGTGTGCCCAGCTTTTGTGTCCAATTCTTCTTCCCTTCCTAAACGCCACTACCTCCCCCTCTTATTCCTGTCTTTTCATTTCTCTTCTTGTCAGACCATCTAGATTATGTTGCTAAGGAGATTTTTTGCTTTTTTCACTGTTTCCCATTGATTTGGTGTTAATGCGTTTTGAATGCCCCTTGGTGTGTGCCGAGCGCGGGGGGACGAGGGGGGCACAGGGTCTTGCTGAGTGGAGGAATTTCAATCTGAAGCGGTTAGGTGGGGGGGGGGGGGGGGGGGGGGGGGGTTAATGCCCAAAGAGAGGCACTCAAGTGAGAAATGAAGTGGTTTGCAGAGCCCAGGAACCCCTTAGACATCCGCCTCCTACACTGCACCCCTTCTCTCCTCCTTCCCTCCCTCCCTCCCTCCTTCTCTCCTCCCTCCCCCTTTCCTCCGCCCTTCTCTCTTCCCTCCCTGCTTCTTTCCCCCTCCCTCTCTCCGCCCTCCCCAATCTCTCTTCCCTCAGTCGTCTTTACTCCATCTCCCCTTCTCTCCTCACTTCTCCTTAGAGTCTGGTCCACTGACAGCTCACAGGTGCACTGTCCATCTCCCCTCTCTCTCACTGAAAACCAGCTCTAGATAAGTCAAAACAAACGCTGATTTGCTGCCCCATCAGATAGATGTGTGTGGTTATGCTATAAGTGGCTCTACTATATACAGTAATACACTACATGACCAAAAGTATGTGGACACCTGCTCGTCAAACTTCTCATTCCAAAATCATGGGCATTAATATGGAGTTAGTCCCCGTTTTGCTTCTATAACAGCCTCCAGTATTCTGGGAAGGCTTTCACTTGATGTTGGAACATTTCTGCGGGGACTTGCCTCCACTGAGCCACAAGAGTATTAGTGAGGTTGGGCAGTGATGTTGGACAACTAGACCTGGCACACTGTTAGCGTTCCAATTCATCCCAAAGGTGTTCAATGGGGTTGAGGTCAGGGCTCTGTGCAGGCCAGGACTACCTGGCCTTTCTAGGGAGTTTTTCCTAGCCACCATGCTTCTACACCTGCATTGCTTACTGTTTGGGGTTTTAGGCTGGGTTTCTGTACAGCACTTTGAGATATCAGCTGATGTAAGAAGGGTTTTATAAATACATTTGATTTGATTTGTTGCTCCTAGACTTTTCCACTTCTCAATAACAGCACTTACAGTTGACCGGGGCAGCTCTAGCAGAGCAGAAATTTAACAAACTAACTTGTTGGAAAGTTGACATCCTATGACGGTGCCACATTGAGAGTCACTGAGCTCTTCACTAAGGCCATTCTACTGCTGATGTTGGTGTATGGAGATTGCATGGCTGTGTGCTCGATTTTATGCACCTGTCAGCAACGGGTGTGGCTAAAATAGCAGAATCCACTAATTTGAAGGGGTGTCCACATACCTTTGTATATATACTGTATAATATACATTTGAAGTGAGTGGAAGGGAAATTTTGAAGTGAATGAGATCATGTATGGATGTTGGACTAGCCTTTTTATAGGATCTAATGTCTGTGTATGCTCTGAACCCTGTGTAAACTGGAACCTGCTGACTGAGTTACATACCAATACTTATTACATTTTAGTAGTTATGGTATGGTGTCAGTATAATTACAGAAAGGGTGTCCTCTCTTCAGTCCTTGAATGCCGCCTCATCTCCTTCACACACACACACACACACACACACACACACACACACACACACACACACACACACACACACACACACACACACACACACACACACACACACACACACACACACACACACACACACACACACACACGCACGGTTGGCTTCTACCCAACCCTGCAGCTGTGAGCAGATTGCAAATGACCCCCGCACCCATAATGACCTCTTGGGCCAATTTATCCATGCTTGCTCTTAATCAAGGGTTGCCTAATTCTAGAGAGGTTGTTCAGCTCCTGTTCCTTTCAAATAGCTGTGGTTTTCCTGTGAGGCACCTTGGTTTGTCTTGTTTTGACCCCATATATTTTGAGTACATGTTCCTTGCACCTGAAGCCATGTTTTTACCCCCTTCCTGTAGGTTTTTCCTGTACTTTAGAATGGGTGTGTCTTTGTTTTTCTGCTCTCTAGTTAGTCAGGAGGTCTGTTTCGCTGCCTGACTTTGGGGTTACAGGTGATTGCCTGGGGGTGTTTTCCAAATCTCCTCCAGACCCGGCCTGATTTAACCTCTAACATTTGACCCTGATCTATCAGTACGCCAGTGGTCAACCATTTCCAGATTTCCAAATGCTGTAACTGGCTATTAACTAGAAAATATGAACACCTCACCTCAACATGCAATGGCTTTTGGTTTCTCAAACTCTTTTCTCAAAAGATTTGGTTGAGTTACTAGTTTAAGACACAAGTATATTAAGATACTCCAGACACAAATGTTAATTCGGAGTGTCACCAAACAACGTCATTCAAAGGACAGAAATGGCCAAACAGCTGCTGCTTTTGAAATGTGTGACTTAATTTAATTAAGTCTATGCTCTGCTTTGAACATTGTGAGCTAAAGCTCAAATCATTTTACAAGAAATAGTGTGAAATACTATTTATATTCAACCGTAAATATAAACTAAATTTATATTTTTACATTTACTAAGTCATCATTTTTTTGAAACTATACAACATATCTTCCCGTCAGCTTGATATTTACTGAGATTAACAATCGGGATATTTTTATTCAAATATTCCAGCTTGCTGATGTTTGCGTTGCTGGGAAACTTTCAGAGTAAACCATTTTTTTCATGCCTTCCGTCTCATCCTCTCTGAGCGGAGCTTGTGTGTTTGTGTATACAGTGCTGAGAGTGGACGATCCATCTGACACATTTGGGATTTAGTCTTTTATTTTGGTAATGAGAGAGTGTTTGGTCGGAGGACAGACGGAAGGAAAAACGTATTAGTGTCGTTCAGAAAAGCAACAATGCCACCGTTAATTAAGGTTTACTTTAGTTTACATTAGTTTGTTTATTTGTTTGTTTCTGACTATGGATGATGACAGGTGGAGCTTTGAGATACAGTATGGATGAACACACCCTGGTGCTTTAACTATGGCAACATACAGTACATACCAGTTGATGTAGCCTATACTGCCACCTATACCTTAGATATTGAACAATATGAACTATGGGCTTTTGATCCCATTCTGCTCCCTCCAGTGTATAGAGTTCTGTTTATGTCATGGACTGTGCCTACTTGCCATTACTAGACAGCAGAGGTATGGTTTCAAGTTGTCTGACGACCCCGTGGGAAGTCATGCCAAACTTTCCCTCAATGTGACACCATATGGTCGACAGACTGTCATGTAAACTTATAACAGCATATCACACATATACTTACACCATATACTTACACACAGACATCCTTCACCAGACAAAATACTCACAGGCATACTTGGAGACCGACACACTTGTTGCAGCCACCTGTTTTGCACTTCTGCAACAGTAGCTGTGGAACTAACAGCTGATCTCCAGTCAGGACAGGGAGGCGTGGGGGTGCCATCATTCGTCATATCTTCATACGTTTGATCCTTTAGGCCGGGAGCTTTACTGCTGGAGGAGAGAAAATCAGCAAAACTGAGTTAATGTGTCTTTGTCCTCCGTAGGAGGGGAGAGCCTTTCTTCTTGCCCAAGTACAAATCGCACGACTTTGGAAGCATTCTCCAAGGACAGAGGGAGGCAATGGGAGAGAGAAAGATCTCAATCAGACATTGATCTGAACAAAACTAATCCCCCATTGGTGCCAATGTGACCCTAAAAAATCGGCTTAGAGCAGCTCGGTTAAACTGGACACGGTTTTCTGTTTAAATGGCCCCTCTCTACCCCCCTGCCTAATTCTGCCACCCACAGACATGAGTAGAACAGAATTAAGACACATACATTCATAACGCTTTTTATTACAGGCGGGTCGGGATAGGATGGGGTGGAGGGGTGTATCTGGGGTATATTGGACGCCCCCACACAGAGTGACAGCACTACAGGCAAAGACACACGCTGGTACTGATGTGGCGGAACAAGATCTCTGTTCTGTCTGTTCTGTGTGAACGCTGCCAACACTTTATGTTTCAGGGTGTTTTTAAACTGAAACTTAATCAGGTAAATGGTCTTTACTTCAAACAGCTATATTTTTTCTGCAACTCCCATTTTCAGAGAGATACAGTAGCTTTAGAAAAGTGCATGCACTGCAGCCACAGTCACAGAAACCTAGCAAAACCACAGTTAAAGGAGGGTTTGTGTGTAAAATGTAATTGTCCCTAAAGAGAAAGTTTATTACCCATGATGAGTAATAAAATACAGATAAATTAATCCTTGGGTAGCACCAAAAACTAAGTAATGTAGCTCAATTCTCCATGTGTTAAAACATGTTCTCCACACAAACCACTATTATTTTTACACCTTGGCTGTCATTAGACAAAGCAAAGAGTTTCACTGCTTTGCTGTGTGTCTGTGGCTAAATCTCTTATATATGGCAAATAGAGGTTTGAGCTAGTCCTCTTGTACATAAAAATAGTTATGTGATGATTCGATTGTTACTGTGGTGTGGTCTGTTGATAGAGGCTGTAAACACAGAGGATTTTCAGAAGAGGCCTTTTTTAGCGTGTGGAAATACACAAATGCATTTATAGAGCAGCAGACAATAGTAGTCTGGACCACTCTAAACCCACTCCAGAGGTAGAGGAAAAATGCAACCACAATAAAAATGACCATATCCATTGATTTATGTACTTCCAAATGCACCGCTGATCCTCCCGCACCACTTCCAGGGATCAACGGCTAAACCAACAGCAAAGATTTTGGATTACTGGCAGAGTGCAAGGACACAGAGCAGTTCCCATGACAGTGAGACTCCTTTAGTACATCACACACCAGACAGCCACAGAGAGTTACATAGACAGACCACGCAGATAGACCACATAGACAAACCACGCAGATAGACCACGCAGATAGACCACATAGACAGACCACGCAGATAGACCACATAGACAAACCACGCAGATAGACCACATCGACAGACCACGCAGATAGACCACATAGATAGACCACGCAGATAGACCACATAGACAGACCACGCAGATAGACCACATAGACAGACCACGCAGATAGACCACATAGACAGACCACGCAGATAGACCACATAGACAAACCACGCAGATAGACCACATCGACAGACCACGCAGATAGACCACATCAACAGACCACGCAGATAGACCACATAGACAGACCACGCAGATAGACCACATAGACAAACCACGCAGATAGACCACATCGACAGACCACGCAGATAGACCACATCGACAGACCACGCAGATAGACCACATAGACAGACCACGCAGATAGACCACATAGACAGACCACGCAGATAGACCACATAGACAAACCACGCAGATAGACCACATAGACAGACCACGCAGATAGACCACATAGACAAACCATGCAGATAGACCACATAGACAAACCACGCAGATAGACCACATAGACAGACCACGCAGATAGACCACATCGACAGACCACGCAGATAGACCACATAGACAGACCACGCAGATAGACCACATAGACAAACCACGCAGATAGACCACATAGACAAACCACGCAGATAGACCACATCGACAGACCACGCAGATAGACCACATAGACAGACCATGCAGATAGACCACATAGACAGACCACGCAGATACACCACGAACATAGACCACACAGACTGAACACGCAGATAGACCAACTAGGCAACAAAGACATGCTCACTCAGATGAATTCACATACTCTCAAAGACTGAAACACATAGTCACAGATGAAAACTCTTCAAATGGTGAAGCAATTATGCCGATCATGCAAAGGAAACATTGCTCTACCTACATGTATGTGTTTGTGTGTAGGCCTGCAAATATGAATGCATGTAGGTTTGTTTATCTATTAGCGTGATGTGTTGGTGTTTATGTGCAAGGCATATGCACGTGTATATATTTCTTGTACTGTATATGTCTGTCTCTGCCTTGTGCAGTTGTGTAAACACTGTCCCTGTCTGGTGAGGAGTCTGTTTGTTGTTTAGTCTGGACTGGGGCTATCCTGAGAGCACGGCCCCTCCGTGGGTCCTGTCCTTTCTGTCTGTCCTGTCTGCTCCTCTGGATGTTGAAGTGAGGCAGAGTAAGAAAACAGCACACACACGCACGGGGACACTGATACTAAACACACCAGAGAACCAACCCTGTTAAGGTGCAAGCTGTCACAGTCACTCACACATTTGTCTTGTCAGAGTCAGAGGGAGAGGCAAGTTACCAAGAGGAGGGGGATTTGCCTCCTAATCTCTTGGAGTGATGCTGTTTCTCCTGGTTGCCTGTAAAGGTCACAGCTAGGTGAAACCCATTCCTTGTTGGCTGACCTTATCCTGAACTGACCTTTTAGCCTGTGACCTCCCCCTCATACTGGATACCGGACTATAATGATGATGTGGGCCTCGATGGGTCCAGCGGATGGAAACTTTTCAAAGCAAGCTTAGCGTTGTGCAGTGATGTCATCATCATGTCAGTTTTAAGTTTCAACGTTTATTCACCACTTGCACAGGATACAACAAGTGTAAAACATTACAGTGAAATTCTTACCTTGAGAGCTCTTTCCCAACAATGCAGTGATAATAATAATATAGATAATATAAATAGTAATAAAATACAGAATAAAAAATAAATAACACACAAAACTACGATGTGAGTTCAAGAAACACGAGAATTAGGCTAGCGGCCAATCCTCCATTTTGTATAGATAATGTATAGATATTGTGACACCCCCTAAACTCAAAAGGTGCAGAATAATGCCTGGCTGGAGAGGGGGGGGGGGGGGGGGCACATAAGCTCATGTAACACAATATTGCTCTGATATTGCAAAAATGTGTAATACAAGTAGTTGTCTATCATGCATACACAAACAAACAGCATTGTGATATCTTAACGCTCTTGGAAATACAGTGCATTCGGAAAGTATTCAGACCCCTAACTTTTTCCTCATTTTGTTATGTTACAGCCTTATTCTAAAATGGATTAAATAAAATATGTTCTCCATCAATCCACACACAATACCCCATATGACAATGCGAAAACAGGTTTTTAGAAATTTGAGAAAAAAAAAAGAAAAAAGACTGAAATACCTTATTTACGTAAGTAATTCAGACCTTTTGCTATGAGACTCGAAATTGAGCTCAGGTGCATCCTGTTTCCATTGGTCATCCTTATGTTTCTACAACTTGATTGGAGTCCACCTTTGGTAAATTCAATTGATTTGACATGATTTGGAAAGGCACACACCTGTCTATATAAAGTTGACAGTGCATGTCAGAGCAAAAACCAAGCCATGAGGTAGAAGAAATTGTCCTTAGAGCTCCGAGACAGATTTGTGTCGAGGCACAGATCTGGGGAAGGGTACCAAAAATGTCTGCAGCATTGAAAGTCCCCAAGAACTCAGTGGCCTTCATCCTTAAATGGAAGAAGTTTGTAACCACCAAGACTCTTCCAAGAGCTGGCTGCCTAGCCAAACTGGGCAATTGGGGGAGAAGGGCCTTGGTCAGGGAGGTGAATGGGAGAAAATCCCTAAATACAGGTGTGCCAAGCTTGTAGCGTCATACCCAAGAAGACTCGAGACTGTAATCACTGCCAAAGGTGCTTCAACAAAGTACTGAGTAAAGGGTCTGAATACTTCTGTAAATGTCAAATTTCAGTGTTGGTTTTTGCTTTGTCATTATGTGGTATTGTGTGTAGATTGATGAGGGAAAAAAAACAATTGAATCCATTTTAGAATAAGGCTGTAACGTAACAAAATGTGGAAAAAAGTCAACAGGTCGGATTACTTTGCACTGTATAAACCTGTAAACACAGAGATACAATAGGTGGAAATATAAACACTGAACTATTGATGAATGTAAGATTTACCTTTAGGTAGCTTATTAATAGACAACTTTTCAAGTCAAATTTGCTCTCACTCAGTGCTGTATGGTCCTGCCTGACAAAAATACATGCAGTTACACATGTTTTTTGATGTTGTGGCTTTTGTAATCTAATCATCTCTAAGGAAACAAGTGGGCTGAGACAGTGAAAACTGCCATTTCTTTTCAGTCAAAGGTTCCTGTTGATTTTATATTTTCAACCTCTTGCAATTGCTTTACCCCTCTCCCCCAATCCATTATGGTGTCCAAAATCAAATATGGCTGCCAGAATACCGTTAAATGGTGGTTCAATTACCTATACATGTTTTAAATGAGAGATATCTTTCATATTTGTGTACTGTACTTATGACCTCTACTCAATAAAATGTTTGTGTAACTCTTAGAAAAAAGGGTTCCAAAATGGTTCTTCGGCTTTCCCCATAGGAGAACCCCTTTTGGTTACAGGTAAACCTCTTTTGGGTTCCATGTGTGGAGGTTTTTTTCTAAGAATGTATGTTGGAAATCCAATAGGCCTGCCATAATGACACTCAAACACCATTGTCTAGATATAGAAAAGGCAGCAGACTGCGTTGCATGGCAACACCAAGTATTCCAAGTTACAAACCTCTTTGAGGACCATTGAGGCAACTTGGAGGCTCCAACAAAAGGAAAGAGAACCCTGGGCACCCTCGCCCTAGCTCTACAACTTGGAGGCTCCAACAAAAGGAAAGAGAACCCTGGGCACCCTCGCCATAGCTCTACAACTTGGAGGCTCCAACAAAAGGAAAGAGAACCCTGGGCACCCTCGCCATAGCTCTACAACTTGGAGGCTCCAACAAAAGGAAAGAGAACCCTGGGCACCCTCGCCATAGCTCTACAACTTGGAGGCTCCAACAAAAGGAAAGAGAACCCTGGGCACCCTCGCCATAGCTCTACAACTTGGAGGCTCCAACAAAAGGAAAGAGAACCCTGGGCACCCTCGCCATAGCTCTACAACTTGGAGGCTCCAACAAAAGGAAAGAGAACCCTGGGCACCCTCGCCATAGCTCTACAACTTGGAGGCTCCAACAAAAGGAAAGAGAACACTGGGCACCCTCGCCCTAGCTCTGCAACTTGGAGGCTCCAACAAAAGGAAAGAGAACCCTGGGCACCCTCGTCATAGCTCTACAACTTGGAGGCTCCAACAAAAGGAAAGAGAACCCTGGGCACCCTCGCCCTAGCTCTACAACTTGGAGGCTCCAACAAAAGGAAAGAGAACCCTGGGCACCCTCGTCCTAGCTCTACAACTTGGAGGCTCCAACAAAAGGAAAGAGAACCCTGGGCACCCTCGCCCTAGCTCTACAACTTGGAGGCTCCAACAAAAGGAAAGAGAACCCTGGGCACCCTAGCCATAGCTCTACAACTTGGAGGCTCCAACAAAAGGAAAGAGAACCCTGGGCACCCTAGCCATAGCTCTACAACTTGGAGGCTCCAACAAAAGGAAAGAAAACCCTGGGCGCCCTAGCTCTACAACTTGGAGGCTCCAACAAAAGGAAAGAGAACCCTGGGCACCCTCGCCCTAGCTCTACAACTTGGAGGCTCCAACAAAAGGAAAGAGAACCCTGGGCACCCTCGCCCTAGCGCTACAACTTGGAGGCTCCAACAAAAGGAAAGAGAACCCTGGGCACCCTCGCCCTAGCGCTACAACTTGGAGGCTCCAACAAAAGGAAAGAGAACCCTGGGCACCCTCGCCCTAGCGCTACAACTTGGAGGCTCCAACAAAAGGAAAGAGAACCCTGGGCACCCTCGCCCTAGCGCTACAACTTGGAGGCTCCAACAAAAGGAAAGAGAACCCTGGGCACCCTCGCCCTAGCTCTACAACTTGCGGTATACCAACTGTGGTATAACTTGCACCTCCAGGATTGGGATCTTAAGTCACCTCATCATTTAGAAGTAGGCTTTGATTCATTACTCCCAAGTGGCACGGTGGTCTAAGGCACTACATCTCAATGCAATAGGTGTCACTACAGTCCCTGGTTCAATTCCAGTGTGTATCACATTTGGCTATGATTGGGAGTCCCATAGGACGGTGCACAATTGGCCCACTGTTGTCCGGGTTTGTCCCGGGTAGGCTGTCATTGTAAATAAGAATCTGTTCTTAACTGACTTGCTTAGTTAAATTAATAAAAATAGTTTTTAAATTGCTAATCCAATACGGCTGCCTGAATCCAACATGACCTTCCACTGTCTCTATGCATTGGGATGTTCTGGTGCACTCTTCTGCTGTTTGGGTTGAGCTAACATATTGATTTTTAAAAAAAAGAAGTAATGTTCACCATCCTGGCTGTCTGCCCTGGAGTTGCCGTATATGTTGACTTGGTGACATCATGGTGTATGGTGGGTGTGGATGCAACCACACATGATGACAAGCGCATAAGGCAGGTAGATGTTCGCTACGATAAACTGACACTCATTGACAAGAAATGCCATCAACTTAGTGGGCCTTCACATATCATAGGAATTGTGCCTATCCAATGTCAATGAAATCTTGAATCTTCCAGTCTGTGCTGGAGTTACCGAACATGTTGACTTGGTGGCCACATAGATGACAAGCTTATAAGGCAGGTGCTCACCACATTGAACCAACATGCCTCTCCATTGTCAATGCCATTCTGAATAGCCCAGAACTGTCCTTGATAGGTCCACTCCACCATCAGTCCCCCCTCTGGCAGTTAATAGAGACACCATGGAACTGGACTGCCACATGCCAGGAGGCCATTCAACCGACAAAGTTACATCTGGAATGTGCTGGCATGCATTGCCCTCATATGTATCTATTTTGCTTCCACCCAAGTCTGGCCAGCCCATGTGACACCTGAACGTGACTTGCATGTGAAGTATCAGCTCTTATGATGTGGTGGGTCATGTATTAGTCTGGGAAACTGTTCAGTAATCCCAACATCCCTATAAGGACATAATGCCATCTACGGCAAACAAGAGGCCCCTAAAGGTTTGGCATGGGCCCTCTACAACTGCACCATTGACAGCATCTTGACTGGTGGCATCACTGCTTGGTATGGCAACAGCACCACCCTTGATCGCATGGTCCTTCAGCGGGTGGTGAAGACAGCCCAGTACATCATCAGGGCTGAGCTCCCTGCCATCCAGGACCTCTATATCAAGCAGTGTGAAAGGAAGGCCTGGAAAATCGTTTAAAGTCTCCAACCATCCAAGCCATAGACTGTTCTCTCTGCTTCCACATGGCAAGCTGTACCGGTGCATCAAGTCCGACAGCAACAGGCTCCGTAACAGCTTCTATCCCCAAGCCATAAGGCTGCTAAATAGCTAACAGAATCGCTAAACGGACTATCTGAGTTGACCTTTGTATTTTATTTATTTTATTTTATCCAAGATCTACAACCACTACTGGCTACGTTGTCTCCTCACGCTGTCAGGACACACTCATGTCCTGGTCATCTCAAAGACTTAGTTTCAGTGGAGAAAAAGGGGAACTAGAGCTGTACATACACGCTACTAGAATAGCTGACTGTTGTACTACAGATTGCTTTCCTAGAGCTTGGTTACACTAATGTGTGCTTGTGTCGTGAAAAATTTGAACACACATTGAATAGCTAGTTGGCTTCAACTATTCAAACACAACAGAGGCATGGTAGTGCCACTCTAGTCCTAGGACTCTATTCAATCTGTAACAGATTCTGCGATATGAATGTTAAGGTCATTTCTGATTGAGCTGACGTATGCAGCATTTACTATGAATGCAGTCTCCGCTAAAGTGGGAACTTTGCCTTTAAATTTCAAACATGTTGTAAAGCTGAACTTCTGCGATGCGGATCGAACTGAGCCCCTAGTTATACCAAGAGCCTTATGAAACCCTTTTAAAGACAGAATAGTACTATATAAAATAAACCAGGGCAATTTACAGTGCCTTGCGAAAGTATTCGGCCCATTTATTCGACGACATTTATTGGATATTTCAAACTTTTTTAACAAATCAAAAACTGAAAAATTGGGCGTGCAAAATTATTCAGCCCCTTTACTTTCAGTGCAGCAAACTCTCTCCAGAGGTTCAGTGAGGATCTCTGAATGATCCAATGTTGACCTAATTGACTAATGATGATAAATACAATCCACCTGTGTGTAATCAAGTCTCCGTATAAATGCACCTGCACTGTGATAGTCTCAGAGGTCCGTTAAAAGCGCAGAGAGCATCATGAAGAACAAGGAACACACCAGGCAGGGCCGAGATACTGTTGTGAAGAAGTTTAAAGCCGGATTTGGATACAAAAAGATTTCCCAAGCTTTAAACATCCCAAGGAGCACTGTGCAAGCGATAATATTGAGATGGAAGGAGTATCAGACCACTGCAAATCTACCAAGACCTGGCCGTCCCTCTAAACTTTCAGCTCATACAAGGAGAAGACTGATCAGAGATGCAGCCAAGAGGCCCATGATCACTCTGGATGAACTGCAGAGATCTACAGCTGAGGTGGGAGACTCTGTCCATAGGACAACAATCAGTCGTATATTGCACAAATCTGGCCTTTATGGAAGAGTGGCAAGAAGAAAGCCATTTCTTAAAGATATCCATAAAAAGTGTTGTTTAAAGTTTGCCACAAGCCACCTGGGAGACACACCAAACATGTGGAAGAAGGTGCTCTGGTCAGATGAAACCAAAATTGAACTTTTTGGCAACAATGCAAAATGTTATGTTTGGCGTAAAAGCAACACAGCTGAACACACCATCCCCACTGTCAAACATGGTGGTGGCAGCATCATGGTTTGGGCCTGCTTTTCTTCAGCAGGGACAGGGAAGATGGTTAAAATTGATGGGAAGATGGATGGAGCCAAATATAGGACCATTCTGGAAGAAAACCTGATGGAGTCTGCAAAAGACCTGAGACTGGGACGGAGATTTGTCTTCCAACAAGACAATGATCCAAAACATAAAGCAAAATCTACAATGGAATGGTTCAAAAATAAACATATCCAGGTGTTAGAATGGCCAAGTCAAAGTCCAGACCTGAATCCAATCGAGAATCTGTGGAAAGAACTGAAAACTGCTGTTCACAAATGCTCTCCATCCAACCTCACTGAGCTCGAGCTGTTTTGCAAGGAGGAATGGGAAAAAATGTCAGTCTCTCGATGTGCAAAACTGATAGAGACATACCCCAAGCGACTTACAGCTGTAATCGCAGCAAAAGGTGGCGCTACAAAGTATTAACTTAAGGGGGCTGAATAATTTTGCACGCCCAATTTTTCAGTTTTTGATTTGTTAAAAAAGTTTGAAATATCCAATAAATGTCGTTCCACTTCATGATTGTGTCCCACTTGTTGTTGATTCTTCACAAAAAAATACAGTTTTATATCTTTATGTTTGAAGCCTGAAATGTGGCAAAAGGTCGCAAAGTTCAAGGGGCCGAATACTTTCGCAAGGCACTGTATATGCATGAGAAGTTGTTTGAGTGTGATTATGTTGGCCATATTGGATTCAGAATAACATTTATTTAGACCAAAACAGTCTTTACAGGCATTAGTGTTGTACACAATTCTTAAAAAATGTCTCTCATCTAAAAAATTTATATTTACTTGTGATTTGAACTCCATCAAATGGTATTATGGCAGCCCTATTCGATTTTGAACGCCATATTGGATTTGAAGCACGAAAGATAATCTGTGGTGCCCCCCTGACTAAATTGCAAGAGTATGAGGTAAAGATACAAACATTTTTATTTCGACGTCTGAGCCCACTTGTTATCCTTAGAGCCGATTACAATAACAAACACATTAAAAATACATGTGTAGTTGTATGTATTTCTGTCAGGCAGACATGGAAAGTTGTCTATTAATCAGCTACCAAAAGGTAAAGCTTACGTTCATCAATAGTTATTAGTTGATATTTATATTATTAGTTGATATTTCTATCTCTGTGTTTACAGGTCTATATTTCCAAGATGATTAAAGATATCCTAATGATGTTTGTTTGTGTACTGTATGTAGGGCAGACAACTGACTACTTGTTTAACAAATTTGAGCAATATCAGAACTTGCAATGTGGCCTATCCCACCTTCAGCCAGGCATTATTCTGCACTATTTGAGTTTAGGGGGTGTCACAATATCTATAAATGTAACCACTTTTACAGTAAAATATTTTGACACAACCATCCATCTCATAAATGGGAGTCATTAGAGATGTGAACAATATGGTTGAGAAGAGATGATAACTGATTTACCTTCAAGGCGAAAGGACCAAGTTCCACATCCAATGTGCTGACTGTGTCCCCTTTTGGAGGGCTAGTATAGTATACACGTGTCTGATAATGCAATTTTTACATAATCAAAGCCGTATCACGGCCTGTCAAAGATCTTTTGAAAGAGAATGTCAACAGTGTGAGACACGTTTGAGCCATTACAGTCATGATTCTTGATCAGATTTCTGGTATATTTTTTGTTTTCATAACAATTCTAGTTCCATAACTGTATCACTTCCAGGCTGCACTGTGTCTTTCATGGCTGTGAGGGCCAGGAGGGGACAGAGGCACTCTTGGTAAATGAGGCAGCTTACAAAGACTGCAGCACTCTTAGCAAGTTCCTTAAGAGAGACAGACACACTCAAGACAAAAACACACCCTGAAGAGCGAGCGAGAGGCTGAAACACCAAATACAAAAATAGATAATATGAAGGACCTGCAGCTGGAATAAGGTTCTAAAGAACAATTGTTCTCATCCTCAGTTCAGGAGAAAGGTTTAAACCCATTAGGGTACTAAATCAGTAAGAGTAGTTCATTAACTCCACCAGTCGGGGTAGGAGCAGCACACACACACTTGTATGAGAAGGAACATGTTTTGTCCTTGACCATGAAGATAAAAGTCTTAACATTTTTCACTTTCAAGTGGTACTGTTGACAGCTATGTTTCCGGGCAGTGTTTAACACACCAAACAGTAGTTCTGACTGAGGTAATAGTGAGTTAATGATGTTGTTTCAGAGAGGCAGTGCACAGATGGAAGCAGTGAGTCATAATGAGCAGAATGCGAAGAAAAGAGTGGGGGATATCAAGAATCCATCTTCAAAATAAGATGGAGAGTCGTGACGTCCTCATCCTAGTAAGAACACAATCTGGTGTCCACCTCCTGATTATACCTGTCAACCAGACTGTCCGGGGTCGCTATAAAGAAAAGCCACGATCGATACATTCAGTGAGGGACAAGCTTGTCTGAGCAAAGTTAAGACCCATTAGAGTTATGGTGTTATGATGTACTCAAACTCAAACTGATTTGATTCATTCACTATCGGAAAATATCTGCTTCCACTGAGCATTATTGGTGGATTGTTTTATTGTCAAGCATGTTGCTAACTGTGCTATATAGTATCTGCATCTACATGTCATACGCTATTTTTCATGTTGGCTGAGCACATATAATCAAATGACTGGGTAACCACACACAGAGGAGCACATGGACGTGGACAGCTCTGTTTGTGTGACCTTGTGAACCTGTCAAGCCAGTAAACATTGCATTGGAAATAAAACAAACAATGACGTCAGTAATAAATATGTTACATGTAAGTAGCCTGGTGTGTTTCAATCTATCTATTGCAACATCCTTTGGACCTGATTATAATGGCTCACACAAATGAAATATAAAGACCTATTAGTTAGAACAAAATAATAAACACTTTCACAAATATTATATTATGACACTCAAGTTATAAAGTTAAAAAGATAATATGCAAAAACATTTGGTTAAAAAATACCTGACTTTAGACCACCACAGTCAAAGCTGGATTGGAAAAGGAAACACTGCCCTCTATCGTTATTCTGTGAGACAGGATTTGAGCATGAAGGTAAACAACTCTGTAGCCTTCACTAGCTAAGCTTTTGTTCATTGACAATATTTTAACCTTTAACCACAGACAGTGATAAATCATTACTAAAAGTTGACCTACAAACGACACACCTAGCTGTTAACGACTGATTATGACGGTTTTGTGGGATATTTTCCTGGGTTGTGCACTGTTTTGTTTTGATTTGATTTATTTGGCTTATGCTGCTGTGCTTCAGTGGAATGTTAAATTGTTTCCTAGAGAGAGCCATTGAAAAGTAATTACCAGTGGCGTGACAATGATGTCTCTTTAACCCAACAAAAACCCGACAATGAGGCCTCTTTAACGCGTGAGAGAGGATACCTGGGGGCTTGTTCCTGTGATGCAACCAGATTTAATCCAATGGTCAGCAAAACACTCTTTAATACAATTTCAATATATAGCATACTTCCTCTTCAAAAGTTTAGTGCAGCAACAGTTTTTGGTTTGTTTGATTTTATAATCTTGCTGATTCACTCGATTACTGACACGTTTAAATACATTTTAGTCACAGATTAATATAGAATTTAAACAGCCAAGCAGTCTTCAAAGATAAAATGATTATTCAGCATTTGTCCCCTTGTAACCCCAATGTAACCCCAACCCCAAGGATCGCAGTGGAGCGGAAATATGGACATTTGCCGCTGATTATAAATGCAGAGACAATACTGCTTTGTTAACTTCAACAATATACAACAGTCCGATATGTTGGGGGATGATATTAGGGAGCCAGGGAGTATTGTTTTAGGACCAAAATAACTTGACTCAAAGGACTGAGTTACTTTCTCTATGCAGATTTGTGGAATTGATGTGTAAAACTGTAAAACAGTTTTTATTAAAGTTTCATTGATGTAAGCTACTTCAGTATGTCTTCATGGTCAATGTATGTGTGTTAATTAAAAATATATCATAATCTAATCTCGGTTACCCAGAAGTAAAATTCTCCAGCGAAAGTTTGTCATTTCCTGTTTAACTGCTGTTTAACAATTGTGATTACCTTTGTGCAAAGGAATGACGAGAAGTCTCCTCCCTTGCAAACGGAATCTCTAGACCAGTGGTTCACAACCTTTTTATAGTCCCGTACCCCTTCAAACATTCAACCTTGAGCTGCGTACCCCCTCTAGCACCAGGGTCAGAGCACTCTCAAACGTTTTTTGCCATTATTGTAAACTTGCCACACACACACTTAAGAATGAGTGTGAGTTTTTGTCACAAGCCGGCTCGTGGGAAGGACCAGGACACAAATAAGAATATAATAATAATCAATAATTTTGCTCTTTATTTAACTATCTTACATATAAAACTTTTTTTGTTCATCGAAAATTGTGAATAACTCACCACAGGTTAATGAGAAGGGTGTGCTTGAAAGGATGCACATAACTCTGCAATGTTGGGTCGTTTTGGAGAGAGTCTCAGTCTTAAATCATTTTCCACACACAGTCTGTGCCTGTATTTAGTTTTCATGCTAGTAAGGGCCGAGAATCCACTCTCACATAGGTACGTGGTTGCAAAGGGCATCAGTGTCTTAACAGTGCGATTTGCCAAGGCAGGATACTCTGAGCGCAGCCCAATCCAGAAATCTGGCAGTGGCTTCTGATTAAATTAAATTATCACAGAACCGCTTGTTGCAATTTCGACGAGGCTCTCTTGTTCAGATATCTGTAAGTGGACTGGAGGCGGGGCATGAAAGGATTAACGAATCCAGTTGTTTGTGTCATCCTTTTCGGAAAAGTACCTGCGTAATTGAGCACCCAACTCACTCAGGTGCTTCACTATATCACATTTGACATTGTCTGAAAGCTTGACTTCATTTGCACACAAAAAATCATACAATGATGGAATGACCTGTGTGTTGTCCTTGTTAATGCAGACAGAGAAGAGCTCCAACTTCTTAATCATGGCCTCAATTTTGTCCCACAAATTGAATATAGTTGCGGAGAGTCCCTGTAATCCTAGATTCAGATCATTCAGGCAAGAAAAAACATCACCCAGATATGCCAGTCGTGTGAGAAACTCATCATCATGCAAGCGGTCAGACAAGTGAAAATTATGGTCAGTAAAGAAAACTTTAAGTTTGTCTCTCAATTTAAAAAAACGTGTCAATACTTTGCCCCTTGATAACCAGCACACTTCTGTATGTTGTAAAAGCATGACATGCTTTTAAAATGCATTACATTCATTGCATAGGGTTGTGCTTTGCTGAAAAAAAATGATGTCCATTGTGGTATGGGTCATATTGACCCGCGCAGTTTAAACACACTCTAGACAGTCAAAGAATCAAGTAAAAACAGCCTAAACTTGATGTTGTCTTGTCAGACCTTTCAGAAAGAAAAAAAAATACAAGAACACATGATTCCAAAAACTCTATATTTAAGAACTATTTGCTAAACATATTTCATTTCTCACAAACAAGCATTTTCTGTTTGGTTCTCATTTTGAATGTCTGTGTCAGAGATCTGCTGCTTTCTCTCTGAGAAAGAGAAGCTTGGGAAAGATCCTTTTCACCCAAACAGAATTATAAAAGTGCATCCAGAACCAGTCAAAACAAAATACATCAACGTTTATTTTGGACCTGTGCAAATATCTATACACATGAAAGCCTCCGGGTCAAAATGACCCACAACATCATGTTTGTATACAAAATCTACACCGACATTCCACAACACATCAGTGTGTCCACATTTTGGCGTTAGGTTCATGACCCTAAATGAGGAAAAGCCATTTAATTTCATGGAGAAAAAGAGAGGTTAACTAGTATTTTAGACAACTGACCCGTAACATAACAGGAGGGTTAAATGTGAATCACATTGTTATTGTGCGTACCCCGGACTGCAGTGTACCCCGGACTGCAGTGTACCCCAGTTTGGGAATACCCGCTCCACACCAAACCCCTCCCTTCCGCTAATTTCACCTGTGTTTATCATGGTCAAAAAGGACATTTTTCCAATATAACCAATTTTTACTTTGTGGCTGTGGATTTGAGTAGAAACTGTTTATCATCCACACACAGGCTTGAAAATTACTGCACCATAATTCTACGTGAGCCTTGACCGATTCTCGCCGTTTCATCTGTCCTCGAGACTCTGTCCACAAGAGATTCATCATTATCAAAAGTCTTAACTTCAATCATGCCAAAAGTCACATCCCATGTGACAAGCTGACAGTAGGAACCAACGTCAGACCAATAATATCATGGTGATGGTGGGAGATGGGCCGGGATCTGGGATCCAGGCTGCAGACAGGGGCTGTCTGTGGTGACTCCTGAGGAGGTGACCCATCCCAGAACCGAGGAGTGTGATGGGGACCCGCTTGAAATGTGGATGACCTCTCTGTCAGTCAGTGGTGAGGTCAGTACAGGTACATCCCAGCTGGGACCAAGAGACTGAAAAATAGCTTCTATCTCAAGGCCATCAAACTGTTAAACAGCCATCACTAACACAGAGAGGCTGCTGCCTACATACAGACTTGAAATCATTGGCCACTATAACAAATGGATCACTAGTCACTTTATTAATGCCACTTTAATAATGATGTTTACATATTTTACTGTATTTTATACCATCTATTGCGTCTTGCCTATGCCGCTCGGTCATTGCTCATCCGTATATTTACATGTACATATTCTTATTCCATCCATTTACCTAGATGTGTGTGTATTAGGTAGTTGTTGTGGAATTGTTAGATTACTTGTTGATATTGCTGCACTGTCAGAACTAGAAGCACAAGCATTTCGCTACACTCACAATAACATCTTCTAACCATGTTTATGTGACCAATAAAATGTGATTTGATTTAAATCATCCCTCCCTCCCATCAGCCTGCCAACTTCCTCTTCCAGAGCCAGGTGCTACTGAGATTAACATCATCCCTACTGTACAGGATCTCATCAAATGGCCCTATTAAAGGTACGGCCAGGATAATTACCAAGGTCTATCTGCTAGTCAACTTTCTGAGTGAAGATTTGGAGGGTGCTGTCTGGATACCACAACTAAGGATGATGATGATAGCCATGATTGTGGCTCTGCTGCTTGTCTAAATAGAGACAGAAGTAATGATGTGTTATTTGCCAGGTGTTACTGGGCCTCAAGGCCCCCTGCTACAGGATCATAATAATGAGCTATGGGCTGAAATGACACTGGTGGCTCTGAAAACAGTGCCTTCCTGAGCCAAATCCCACACCTTTGCAGGGACCAAGTGGGAGGTATAAGAAACCCCACCCCTCCCTTCTATTTAATGAACTGGAGAGTACATCCATGTACCAATGCTGGGGCATCTTTCTTGACGTATTTGCAGTGGTGTAAAGTACTTAAGCAAAAATACTTGAAAGTATTACTTAAGTCATTTTTGGGGGTGTCTGTACTTTACTATTTATATTTTTGACAACTTTTACTTTTACTTCACTACATGCTTAAAGAAAATAATGTACTTTTTACTCCATACATTTTCTCTGCCACCCAAAAGTATTTGTTACATTTTGAATGCTTAGCAGGACAGGAAAATGGTACAATTCACACACTTATCAAGAGAATATCCCTGGTCATCTCTACTGCCTCTGATCTGGTAGACTCACTAAACACAATGCCAAGTTTGTAAATTATGTCTGAGTGTTGGAGTGTGCCCCTGACTGTTCTTAAATTTAAAAAACATGAAAAGTGTGACGTCTGCTTTGGTTAATATAAGGCATTTGAAATGATTTATACTTTTGTTTTTGATACTTAAGTATATTTCAGCAATTACATTAACTTCTGACACTTAAGTATATTTAAAACCAAATACTTTTACTCATGTAGTATTTTACTGGGTGACTTTCACTTTTACTTGAGTCTATTAAGGTATCTTTACTTTTACTCAAGTACACATTTGGATACATTCTCTACCATTGCTTATTAAGAGGTTAACTAATTTAGGCATACCACTCCTCCTACCTTATTTTACTCTCTTCACCCTTTCCCTCACCTTTCTGTCTTTTTTCAGTTACTTTTCCTTGATTACATCTTGATTATAACTTTCATCTATTATGTTACCGTTAATCTAATATCATGAAAAACCTTGATTACTGTATATAATTTGACTCTACTCTTCTATCATATCCTGAAAACATTCTCTCTCTTTTATTGTTTTCAGTCTCTCAACAAACTTTCTTCAGTTTTCAAGTAGGCTAACTCTTCTGACTTTGTCTCTCACTAACTCAGTCCCTCAGTCACTCTCTCTCTCTCTTTCCCTCCTTCTCAGACTTGTTTCAGGCCTGTGGGACATCACTGATAGGCTGTTTGGGCTTTGGGTTCTACTCTTTTTCTGAGCCTGGTAAACCGACCCTAACTTCGCCCTGGGGGTCAAGGATTATAGGTCAGGGGGACTGGTTCGGTGTGCTGACATGGTGTAAACACCCTGACAGTAATCGTCCCATGTATCATCCAGCCTCCTGTCCAGGCCCCACCGGGCCTGGGACACCCACCAACCACTAGGCCTCCTGTCAAAGACAGGGCCCTAATTAATCACCGTCTTTGTCTCTGAGTCTACATGGGGCTCAGTCTCCAGCCAAGCCAGAACCACAGCACTGTAACCTACTCTGGGTCTGGTTCTGAGATAGAGTCTAACCCAATCATCATATAACTGCTTTAGTCAGTGTTCAAGGCTTCTCTGTGATCTGTCTGTTGCTGTTCTTTTCCACAGAATCATGTTCTGCATTCCAAACATGCAGCGTTTTATGGGTGTTGGTGTCAGCAGTGAGGAAAAGCCAAAATCCAGGCTCAGTCTGCTGAAGTCATTAGGTTTCTGACGGAGAGCCTCTGATATGTTTTACTGTTAAAGGCTTGGTGCCGAGGAACTCCCGCCCTCCCCTGTGACCCCCCACAGACATATCTCAGAGTCCAATACACACATGCATGCACGTACGCGATACGCATACACGCGCACACACACACACAGACACTTTCATGGCACATACACACATAGACAAAGTTAAAGCACACACACATTCAAATTCTAGCCATTACAAAGCATAATACAAAACACATCCCCACCCAAAGCATAACGTATCAGACACTCCCTGCACACACTTACAGTATGGCCCCACATCAACACACACATTTTACAGTGATCAGCACCTACAACCCCAGAACCCATCATTTATCTCCCCAGTCCCCCATGGTTGATGCACTACTTTGTCTGATCATCTCAAAGTATTGGATCTTGTAACCTGTAGCCTGTTAGCAGCCTGCCTGGTGGCGGTTCACTGCCACGTGGGGCCGTTAGGGAACAGTCTCTGGGTGGACACTGGGGTCATCTCCCTGACAACACAAGATTAATGCCGTGTTTATCTCCGCCGGTGAATGACCAGTGCGTAAATCTGTCATCAGCGCCTCCTGAGGTTAACCACTTTCACAGAGGTGTCTGCAAACCCTTAATCCCCTGGGACACTGATGACACAGAGACACACACATGAACACACACACATGAACACACACACACACAGAAACAAACAATTTATGTAAAGCCACATGCACATTATAAACATATACTGCACATATAAGTGCATACTGTATAGGCAGCCTAATACATTTTCCTCCTGTCATATACATTCATTTTTCCTGGAATTTCAGATGGTTATTTGGATGGTTATGCAACCAGCTTTGGATAAATATTCAGTTGAACATCTCAGCTTGTCCAATTCGAAGTGGTTGCCCTGTGGTGATGTGGCCATGGTTACCTAGTCAGAGATGTGTGTACTGTAGCACAAACTCTAAAGCAGAGAAAACAGGCAATTTCTAAACCCTATCTATTTTATCTACCTATCTCATTCACTACACAAAATGCAAAAATAAAGAAATACATGTGCCTATATGCAAGCCTTGCACAGACTAACACACACAGACACACACTCTCCTTTCTCCTTCCAGAGATATATGAAGATGCTGTCAGAGATGAACATTCGATGCTGACTGTTTATACTTTTTTCTCTAAAAGCTCTGATCCTGTGCATTTTTGGGGGGAGGTGTCATGGCGTGGGCTCTGGCTCTGGTGACGTTTAACAGACTCCAGATGTGGAGGAGAGAGAGGAGAGGGGAGGAGAGTGGAGCGGTGCGCCCGGCAGACCCAGAGAGTGAGAGAGAGGGGCCGCTGGCCCCCGGACCCCACAGGGGACATGACTAATCGCTGTGTCACATCCGTCTCCCAAGACTAACACAGAGCCCTCCCTCTTTTTCCCCTCTCACTTTATCTCTCCCTTCGTCCTCTCTTTAAACCCACCTTCTTCTCTCTATATCAGTATCTTATCTGTTTTCCTCTCTCGCTCTTCCCTTCTCCTTTTATCCTTGCTGTCCCTCTTTCTTGTGTCCATCAATATCCCTCTTAGAATTTCTACCCCTTTCCATAGATACTTCATGCTATTTGCATTCATCTTCCTCCCTGTATCTCCCTCTATTCCCAGCTCACTCAGGAACATGCAGCTCCTCACAGTGATGTCTCTGTTTGAGGAACACAGCAGAAGACATTTAGAAATGTACATGAATGAAAATGAATTCAGGACTTTAGTTTATTCTGGCTGACAGAGCTGGCCTGTCCTCCCAGACAGCACATGGAGCGGATGAGTAGGAATCTGTAGTTTCCATCACCCCTCATCAGAGACTCACATACACACACACCACATGAACGTACTCGCAAACCAACTCACACACACACATACATGCACAAACACACGCACATTATCATAAAACATTTAATCGTTTAATCGCTTTAAGCTGGTTATTTAGTTTGATTTACATGGGGGGATATATAAATCTAATCAGATGATGAACGTGTGTGTGTGTATTTGTATGTTTATGTTGACGTCAAGAGGGACTAAATTGTAAGCTAAAACACAGTTATTTTAGGAATGCATGGCATGCCTCCCCTAAACGGATTTATCTTGCTTGTCAGCCGTTAGTATTTACAAAGACACATATACACACACACATACAGTCAAGTCCAAAATGATTGGCTCCCTTGATAAAAGAAATGAGCAAAATATTGTATACAAAAAAAGGGGAAACAAGTAACAAGTATTAAAAAACATCTCAGAAGGATGTTTTCAATACTCCAGCACCCTCCCCTAGCAAGGATAATGGCACCCAGCCTTTTTCAAAAATGTTTTATGAAATTGGAGAACACATTGGGAGGGATCTTAGACCATTCCTCTATGTCTATACAGACTCTTTCCAGATCCTTAATATCCATCGGTCTGCTCTTATGGACGGCCCTCTTTCATTGAAACCACAGGTTTTCAATGGGGTTCAAGTCTGGAGAATGAGACGGCCATTGCAAAAAGTTGATTTTGTGGTCAGTTAACCATTTCTTTGTGGATTTTGATGTGTCCTTGTGGTTATTGTCTTGCTGGAAGTTTTAGCTTCCTGGCAGAGGCAACCAGGTTTTTGGCTAAAATATCTTGGCACTTACATCACTGAGGTTACAGTTCATGATGCTGTTGACCTTTAAAAGGGCCCTAGAACCAGTGGAAGCAAAACCGCCTCATAACATCAATGATCTACCACTATATTTGACAATGGGTATGAGGTTCTTTTCTGCATCCATTTTTCGACGCTAATCTCAACATTGGTGTGCATGGCCAAAGAGCTCTATTTTCATGTATTCTGACCATTGCATTGGTTCCAATCCATGTGTCAATGTCGTTTAGCAAACTCCAGGCGTTTACAAAATGTTTTGAGTAAAATGGCGCTGGAAGAAGTGGCAGCAGTTTTACGGGCGCCCAACCAATTGTGCTATTATGTGTTTTTTGCGTTATTTGTAACTTATTTTGTACATAATGTTTCTGCAACCGTATCTTACTGTAAAAAAAGAGCTTCTGAACATCAGGACAGCGAGCACTCACCTCGGATTAGACAAAGATTTTTCTTAAACAAGCAGGATGCACAGGACATTCTCCGAACACCCGACAAGGCCAACATCCCAGTTATTTGCAAGAAGAAGAGACGCAGATACAGAGTGGGGTGCCTCATAAGGATCCCCGGAAGGCGAGTGGGAAAGCAGCTGTTACCGTCAATATTACAGGCCAACGTGCAATCATTGGACAATAAATTAGACGAGGTACGATCACGAATATCCTACCAAAGGGACATCAAAAACTGTAATATCTTATGTTTCACGGAATCGTGGCTGAATTATGACATGGATATTCAGCTAACAGGATATACGCTGCACCGGCTAGATAGAACAGCACGGTAAGACGAGGGGGGGGCGGTCTGTGCATATTTGTAAACAACAGCTGGTACACAAAATCTAAGGAAGGCTCTAGATTTTGCTCGCCTGAAGTAGAAGTCTTGTGATAAAATGCAGACCACACTATTTGCCTAGAGAGTTTTCAGCTATACTTTCGTGGCTGTTTATTTACCACCACAGATGGATGCTGGCACTAAGACCGAACTCAGTCAGTCGAATAAGGAAATAAGCAAACAGGAAACCGCTCACCCAGAGGCGGCGCTCCTAGTGGCCGGAGACTTTAATGCAAGGAAACTTAAATCAGTTCTAACTAATTTCTATCAAAGTGTTAAATGTGCAACCAGAGGGAAATAAATTCTAGATCATCTGTACTACACACAGAGAAGCGTACAAGCTCGCCCCCCATTTCGTAAATCTGACCATAATTCCATCCTCCTGATTCCTTACAAGCAAAAATTAAAGCAGGAAGCACCAGTAACTCAGTCTATAAAAAAGTGGTTAGATGAAGCAGATGCTAAACTACAGGACTGTTTTGCTATCACAGACTGGAATATGTTCCGGGATTCTTCCGATGGCATTGAGGAGTACACCACATCAGTCACTGGCTTTATCAATAAGTGTATCAAGGACGTCGTCCCCACAGTGACTGTATGTACATTCCCCAACCAGAAGCCATGGATTACAGACAACATTCGCACTGAGCTAAAGGGTAGAGCTGCCGCTTTCAAGGTGCAGGACTCTAACCCGGAAGCTTATAAGAAATCCTGCTATGCCCTCTGAAGAACCATCAAACTGGCAAGCGTCAATACAGGGCTAAGATTGAATCGTACTACACCGGCTCCGACGCTCATCTTATGTGGCAGGGTTTGCAAACTATTACAGACTACAAAGGGAAGCACAGCCGCGAGCTGCCCAGTGACACGAGCCTACCAGATGAGCTAAATCACTTCTATGCTCGCTTCGAGGCAAGCAACACTGAGGCATGCATGAGAGCATCATCTGTTCCGGACGACTGTGTGATCACGCTCTCCCTAGCCGACGTGAGTAAGACTTTTAAACAGGTCAACATACACAAGGCTGCGGGGCCAGATGGATTACCAGGGCTTGTGCTCCTGGCATGTGCTGACCAACTGGCAGGTTTCACTGACATTTTCAACATGTCCCTGATTGAGTGTAAAACCAACATGTTTCACGCAGACCACCATAGTCCCTGTGCCCAAGAACACAAAGGCAACCTGCCTAAATGACTACAGACCTGTAGCACTCATGTCCATAGCCATGAAGTGCTTTGAAAGGCTGGAAATGGCTCACATCAACACCATTATCCCCTAAACCCTAGACCCACTCCAATTTGCATTCCCCCCAAACAGATCCACAGATGATGCAATCTCTATTGCACTCCACACTGCCCTTTCCCACCTGGACAAAAGGAACACCTATGTGAGAATGCTATTCATTGACTGCAGCTCAGCGTTAAACACCATAGTGCCCTCAAAGCTCATCACTAAGCTAAGGACCCTGGGACTAAACACCTCCCTCTGCAACTCGATCCTGGACTACCTGACGGGCCGCCCCCATGTGGTGAGGGTAGGTAGCAACACATCTGCTGCGCTGATCCTCAACACTGGAGTCCCTCAGGGGTGCATGCTCAGTCCCCTCCTGTACTCCCTGTTCACCCACGACTGCATGGCCAGGCACGAGCCCAACACCATCATTAAATTTGCAGACGACACAACAGTGGTAGGCCTGATCACCAACAACGACGAGACAGCCTACAGGGAGGAGGTCAGAGACCTGGCCGGGTGGTGCCAGAATAACAACCTATCCCTCAACATAACCAAGACTAAGGAGATGATTGTGGACTATAGGAAAAGGAGGATCAAGCACGCCCCCATTCTCATCGACGGGACTGTAGTGAAGCAGGTTGAGAGCTTCAAGTTCCTTGGTGTCTACATCACCAACAAACTAGAATGGTCCAAACACACCAAGACAGTCATGAAGAGGGCACAACAAAGCCTATTCCCCCTCATGAAACTAAAAAGATTTGGCATTGGTCCTCAGATCCTCAAAAGGTTCTACAGCTGCAACATCGAGAGCATCACTGATTGCATCACTGCCAGGTACGGTAATTGCTCGGCCTCTGACCGCAAGGCACTGCAGAGGGTAGTGCATACGGCCTAGTACATCACTGAGGCTAAGCTGCCTGCCAGAGGAAGGCCCTAAAAATTGTCAAAGACCCCAGCCACCCCAGTCATAGACTGTTCGCTCCACTACCACATGGCAAGCGGTACCAGAGTGCCAAGTCTCGGACAAAAAGGCTTCTCAACAGTTTTTACCCCCAAGCCATAAGACTCCTGAACAGGTATTCAAATGGCTACCCGGACTATTTGCATTGTGTGCCCCCCCCCCCGACCCCTCTGTTACGCTGCTGCTACTCCCTGTTTATCATACATGTATAGTCACTTTAACCATATCTACATCTGCATACTACCTCAATCAGCCCGACTAACCGGTGCCTGTATATAGCCTCGCTACTGTTATAGCCTCGCTACTGTATATAGCCTCGCTACTGTATATAGCCTCGCTACTGTTATAGCCTCGCTACTGTATATAGCCTCGCTACTGTTATAGCCTCGCTACTGTATATAGCCTCGCTACTGTTATAGCCTCGCTACTGTATATAGCCTCGCTACTGTATATAGCCTCGCTACTGTTATAGCCTCGCTACTGTATATAGCCTCGCTACTGTTATAGCCTCGCTACTGTATATAGCCTCGCTACTGTTATAGCCTCGCTACTGTATATAGCCTCGCTACTGTATATAGCCTCGCTACTGTATATAGCCTCACTACTGTTATAGCCTCGCTACTGTATATAGCCTCGCTACTGTATATAGCCTCGCTACTGTTATAGCCTCGCTACTGTATATAGCCTCGCTACTGTTATAGCCTCGCTACTGTATATAGCCTCGCTACTGTTATAGCCTCGCTACTGTATATAGCCTCGCTACTGTATATAGCCTCGCTACTGTATATAGCCTCGCTACTGTATATAGCCTCGCTACTGTTGTAGCCTCGCTACTGTATATAGCCTCGCTACTGTTATTTTTCACTGTCTTTTTACAGTTTTTATTTCTTTACTTACCTATTGTTCACTTAATACATTTTTTGCACTGTAAGTTAGACCCTGTAAGTAAGCATTTCACTGTAAGGTCTACACCAGTTGTATTCTGCTCAAGTGACATATTTGCTTGGAGGTGGCATCCAATTGTAAATTTGGAGACTTCGTGACCAGAAGATGCTTGGAGGTGGCATCCAATTGTAAATTTGGAGACTTCGTGACCAGAAGATGCTTGGAGGTGGCATCCAATTGTAAATTTGGAGACTTCGTGACCAGAAGATGCTTGGAGGTGGCATCCAATTGTACATTTGGAGACTTCATGACCAGAAGATGCTTGGAGGTGGCATCCAATTGTACATTTGGAGACTTCATGACCAGAAGATGCTTGGAGGTGGCATCCAATTGTACATTTGGAGACTTCATGACCAGAAGATGCTTGGAGGTGGCATCCAATTGTAAATTTGGAGACTTCATGACCAGAAGATGCGATCAAAATCTGTAATTCTCCAACTTTGTCCGTTAGATATTTTTTTCCCTCCTTAACCTTCATCCTCACTGTGTGTGGGGACAAGAGAAACCAGGCTAATATTGCCCTAATAATGGTAAGTAATACATTATATTTTTTAGAAATTGTTTTTACCCATTGCCTGATTAATGGTCAACAACCATTTATCTCTTTTCGTTTGTGAGCTCCTTGAATTTTCCAATGGTTATGGAGGATAATGGGCCTTTACATGCTTTACCTCATTTGTATACCCCATTGAATCAGGAAGCCATAGAAGGCCACAATACAGTTCCTTATGCTGAGATTCACTTAAAAAAGTAGAATGTTAAGGCAGATTTTATTATTTTTGGTTTTATTCATAAGAATCTTTAGGGGTACCAATAACTTTGACACTTATCTTTTGCTTTAAGCAATTGTATTAGGATAAAATAATATATTGATGTAGCTCGGTATTTGAATTATTTATTTTATACAGTCTTTTTTGCTCGTCTTTATCAAGGGTGCCTGACTGTATACGGTGGCAGATTTTTGTGCTACACTGCCATTTACAGAGCTCTAGTGCAATTTCCTCCAGTGTCACATCATAGTCATTTTCTCTCTGAGTATGTGAGTGTGATGGATGGAGGGGGAGAGAGAGAAAGCGAGAGAAAGAGGAAGATAAAGGGAAAGAGAAAGAGAAAGAAAGAGAGAGAAAGAGAGACAGAGAAAGATAAAGGGAGAGAGAGAGAGAGAAATGGGGAGATAAAACGAGAGAGAGAGAAATAGGGAGCTAAAGGGAGAGAGAGAGAGAAGGAGAGAGAACACAACATAAGCCACAAGCTTTCAAAAGGGATAGGTGGTGTGGTGTGAGCTGCTCATTAAATGCATAGTGTTGCGACCTGCTGATTGAACACACCCTGCACAGATCCTCTAGTCTCAATCCCACCTGATTACCCATCCGGTTAGCTCAAACCTGACTCATTCACACACCGCTGGGCCTTACAGGGGCCCATTGTTACAAACAGACTTCAATCAGACAGGTTCTCCACAACTATAATGACTTCCATCATACCAGCAAAATTGGACTCAACTTCAGTCCCTGAGACACACAGTGACACACTCATTACCCGTAGTTACAAAGGGATACACACATATACCCACAGTCTCTCTCTCTCTCTCTCTCTCTCTCCCTCTCTCTCTCTCACACACACACACACCCTCACACTGACTACCATAAATATACATAAAAGACGGATTTGACAAAGTGAAGCCTCTTTCACCATCTATTTTCATTTTTACTATTTCCAGATCCCTCTACCAACCAGATTACTGCCTGGGATTACACAGGGCCTAACGACCAGTAGTCTGATGAAAGAAACTATATCTAGGTGGTGATGTTGTGTGTCCATTAGTGCAAGCGATATGACTGGTCTTGTGCTTTCCAACATAACAAATATGAATGATGGCAATAATAACTACTCCACTAAGCAACATTGATGATGGTACTCATAGATAAATATTTACAGTCAAGTAAACAATTTGGGGTTGTGTTTAGGATCTTTAACTATTCATACTCCATCGACCCACAGTATCATGGGTAGTTTGTGTTTCTAAAAAGCTCCAATCCAGATGTTCATGGGCGAGAAGGAGGAGGGGGAAAGACAAATATTAGTCTACTGGAAGAGACAGAGTGGGCTTTGGGGATAAAAAAGATCAACAATACAGGGCGGGAAGCGAGATCAAAGCCTGAGACACGGAGAAAGAGGGAAGAATGCAGGAATCAGGAGGAGAGAGAGAGTAGGGGTGACATGAGTCTTGGGTTTCATACAGAATGCAAGTATAGTTTTCCAAGGAACAAAACAGTTGGCTGAATGAGACTCATTCAGGCTGTTGAAAGACTCAGTGATTACACACACACACACACACACACACACACACACACACACACACACTATAGCGCCGCTGCATGGAAAACATAGAATAACTTATTTATGCAGAGTGGGTGAAAACTAGTGGCTGGTTTCCGGTGCTATAGTTATAGTCTGCAGTGAGGGAAACAGGGTCACAATATCCCTGGTGATGATGTCATTAGCTGCCTCAGACTGGCCAATGAAGGAGTAAAAAAGGAATGTTACTCTAGGCCACTGCACCCAAAGACTCCTCCGCTGCAACAGTAGAGCAGATACAGAGAATGACCGGGGTTGATAAAAGCATAGATAATAGCCCAACACACCACACAGATAAAAACCTAGACTCTGCTGCAGGACACAGGCCCTGAGGGAAGAAATATAGAAAGATGTTAAGATATAGAGAATGAGCACAGATCTATCAATCCCTTAGGGACACTTTTCTCTGCATTATAATTTTCTCTGATTAGGTATGTTATAAAGTAATAATGCATATACTGTAAGTTTTATATTTTACAAAGAGAGCTATCAAAGACAAAAGAGATTGTTTCGTGTTTGTGTGTTTATGCAGCAAGACTGTGTATGTGTGTGTGTGTGTGTGTGTGTGTGTGTGTGTGTGTGTGTGTGTGTGTGTGTGTGTGTGTGTGTGTGTGTGTGTGTGTGTGTGTGTGTGTGTGTGTGCCTGTATGCTCCCCCCCTTGCAACCAAACATGAAGTCAGCAGCTATTTCTGCTGGAGTGATGGATTTTCCTTTTCAAGGCCTTCAGACACAAGGTCACGGTGGTCAGTGTGTGGAGATCACAGGCAGGCCAAACCAACCCCTCCCCGCCCATCACCAGACCACCTCCATCCACCCTGCCAATATCAATACACACCAGCAGGGGTGCAGACACGGCATGGGCAACACCAAACACCAGTCAGCCAGCCAGCCAACACACAACACAGCCTGACCTTAACGCCGGTATCCCTGATCCAAATCATTCCTCAGTGTGCTTCTGAGCCGATCGAAGGAAAGGTTGTAAGTGTTAAGTGACAATAAATTACCTGATTAATAAATAATATGAAAGGTCCACAGAGGAGTAATTTACCATGTAAATCTAATTATTACAGAGGTGCAGCAGCTGATAGTGCAGCCATTAGACCACTTTACCATCTGATTATGTCTAAAAGTAAGGGCCTATTGTGCAGAATGGTCATTCACACTGCTTACAGTTGGGTAGTATGTAAACTTTAATGGGATTAAAAGAGGGGAAACAGGAGACGATCAGCACATAGCAGCTGTGTGATCGAGGAAACGACAGCATTCTTGGAAACCTTTGCTTACTTAGGGCCTACTGCTGCTGATGATAGTTTTCCTATTGATGTGTTTTATCTTTTTTCCATTTCTCCACATGTGAAGATATGGATGGACCAATAGACTAATTCTGATATTTTATTTCTGAATTGGTTAAAATTAGGTTAAGGTTAGGAAGTTAAAGGAAAACTCAACTCAAATTGTGGATTTTCCCTTTAAGGGTTTGGTTAAGAGTCAGCAGTGTCCTGATGGTGTCTCCCATCTAGGATAGGCCTACCGCCATTTTTTAAAAACCTTTATTTAGCTAGGCAAGTCAGTTAAGAACACATTTTTATTTTCAATGATGGCCTTAACCCTAGTGGGTTAACTGCCTGTTCAGGGGCAGAATGACAGATTTTTTACCTTGTCGGCTCAGGGATTTGAACTTGCAACCTTTTGGTTACTAGTCCAACACTCTAACCACTAGGCTACCCTGACACCCCATTCCCTGCCTGCCTCTGGTTGTAGGCCTACAGAGAAAGAGTATGACAGAGATGCAGGGAGAGCGACAGCGAACCATTGTGAAAAAGAGTTTCATGACAGGAAAGCGTTTCTTTTTTGGGTTTGGGTCGGGGCTCCATCTCTCCACATACAGGAGACTTAGCCTACTCTCGCCCTTCCCTCGCATAAATATTTGGCTTCCTCTGATATATCTAATAAAAGTGTTTATAATGTTTCCCAAGTGTTTTCCAATAGAGGAAGGATGTAGACTATTTTACAGGGGGAAAGAAAAAGTGCGAGAGAGAAAGCGAAGGGAGATTGAACGTCAGAACGCACCTTTTGTAAATATTTGAGACATCTGTGAATCCCGTATAACCTTTTCTGTCTTGAGAGAGATTTACTGTTTCCTGTGATAAGTTCTCCATCTCACGGCTCCAATAAATACTGTCTCGGGTGCTACCATTAGCACACAAAGTCATGGATTTAGCCTAGGCTACTTCTCTTCCTAAACCTAGAGAACAGGAGTTTGCAACGCGCCTTACCTCCAAAACCAACAAAGGACACTGCACATCAACCATGATATCCACACCTGTCGGCTTCCTCTGAACATCAACTTCCACTGTCCTCCAAGAGTTGATCAATCTCCTCTTCACTTCAGTTTTCTCCTCAATTAATGCACCTTGGAGAGCGAGTATAGGAAAACTTCACTTTCTCTTCCCTTAACAAAAAAAATGGCAAACACATCAAATCATTATTGTTTAAAAGGCGACCACAGCCACATGTCATGACTCATGATGAATAGTAGGTCATACGCCATAGAAAGAGAAAGTTGTGAGATGTCTGCTCTCAGTCTAGCAACGTTTATGAGTCAAACAGTAACAACAACAACAAAAACTCCTAACACCAAACGTCTGGCGTCATCAACAACACGCATGTGTTTCGCTCTCACTCTCCTTGGTGTGTTAATTTACATAAACCGGATTATTGCCATTGTTGGGTTTTGAGTTTACAAGAAAAACATTTCACTGTACTTGTGCATGTGACATTAGAAACGTGAAACTTGAAACTTCAACAAATGAATATTTATGCTTTGTTTTGGTGTCAAGCTGCGTTATTCATTTATGTTCCACCTGTGATGTGTCGGCTATCAAATGAGATGTTAATTCATAAGGACAATGGCCACATCAGAAAGAAACCCCCCATGAATAGAGCCAGCAGTGAAGTGAACGTTCTGCAGCACGGTGATGATGATCCATGTGATGTTTGTAAGATTTTTAGTAATCGGTTTATAGTATTGAGAAATAAATAAACCCTGCCTCTTCATTAGCATTAATCTCCCTTTGATTAGAAAAAAGCTAGAATTACAAAATACTCTTTGATCCAATATTTCACCAAGGTTATTTTTCATCCCTTTGTGATTGTTAATATAGTTCTATAATGAATACATTCAGTTTATCCTTCGATATTTTCTAATTTCCAACACGTTCATTCAATTTCTGACAGTTTTTAAAATTAATTAAAATAATTGTATAGAGGCCTTCATTTCACCCTCTTTCCCCTTTCACCCTCACCCAGTACTCCTTCCCTTTCCACAGCCCTTCCAGAATAGACTATGTGACATTGATGTGGGGTCAGCCGGTTCGTGTCGTGTGGTTGTGTGTGGATACAGATGGGGACTCTTAATGTAGGATATTCATTTGAGCCAGTTTGCTACACCAGGTAAATCCTGCAGCAACAAGAAATGTGTTTTTGTATGGGTTGATACATTTTTCATGAGGGAAAATCAAGTCTGAAATTGAAAAGTGGAAATTACAAACTTCAGAAGCCATTTTAAACCTCAAATACACTTTTTACATATAAAATACACTTTACATTTCCTGAAATCTGCATTCTCCTGCAACATGGTGATCAAATTAAGATCCTATATCTGTACATTGCTGTGATGATGACAGGTCCTAAGAGTATCTGACACACACCACACACACATACACAGTCACGCATCATAGAGTCCAAACACTGCAACAGTAGTACAATGTGTCACTTGCCATCAGGCCATGGTTCAGTGAATGCCCCATTCTGTGTCACCAGAGAGACCGTCAGGGGGAATTCTGTTACACAAGACCTGCTCTTGCAGGCTCCAGACCTTCAGACCTGGGGAACCTCTCACTATGCAGACACCTTCTAACTGACAACACTCATAACCATATAACAGAGCTCTACCATTAGAGGAAGACCAGATGCACTGGACCTAATGTTTTAATAGAAACAGTCAATCTTAGAGGAGTGTGAAAATGGATGTCCAAATTGATGCTAAATGTGTATTCCCTTGTATGTGTCTGCTATTTGGAAGTGATGTTTTGTTGTGTGTGTACTAGAATGAATATGAATATAGTGTGTATGTTTGTGATTCACTGTGTGGTTGATGTGTTCCTGCTCTGAATGATAAACTATACATACTGACATCCAACAAACAGAACCTCTCTTGCCTCTTTGTCATAATGCTAATGTTGCAGTACGATGACAGCACTGGCGATGCTATATCTAATACCTTCTATTATGTTCAAAACTGTCTACGTTGTTGATGGTTTATCCTGACAACTGTGTATATCACAGTCACAGTGTGCTAGTTTAGATGTGTTATGTAGCAGGGTTTGGCCTGGATCCTGAGTAAGATGGCTGCTGCTTGTGTCTGTCTCTATGCTCTGAGCCCTAGGGGCTCTCTCTATCCCAGGTAGATAGGACGGCGGATTACATTCTCACTCAAAGTCACTCCCCTCGCAGCTCTCCGAAACATGAAAGCCTTGTCAGAAGATCCCAGTCTATAGGCCTATAGCTAAATATATATGTAGCTAGCTACCTGTCAGAGAGAAAGTGAGAGAGAGGGAGTGTTAGAGAGACAGAGGGAAGGAGAGAGATGAAAAGATGGACAGAAAGAGAGAGAGAGAGTTTTCATACAGTTAACGTACAGTGGGGAGAACAAGTATTTGATACACTGCCGATTTTGCAGGTTTTCCTACTTACAAAGCATGTAGAGGTCTGTAACTTTTTATCATACTTCAACTGTGAGAGACAAAAATCCAGAAAATCACATTGTATGATTTTTAAGTAATTAATTTGCATTTTATTGCCTGACATAAGTATTTGATCACCTACCAACCAGTACGAATTCCGGCTCTCACATACCTGTTTGTTTTTCTTTAAGAAGCCCTCCTGTTCTCCACTCATTACCTGTATTAACTGCACCTGTTTGAACTCGTTACCTGTATAAAAGACACCTGTCCACACACTCAAACAGACTCCAACATCTCCACAATGGCCAAGAACAGAGAGCTAGGTAAGGACATCAGGGATAAAATTGTAGACCTGCACAAGGCTGGGATGGGCTACAGGACAATAGGCAAGCAGTTGGTGAGAAGGCAACAACTGTTGGCGCAATTATTAGAAAATGGAAGAAGTTCGAGATGACGGTCAATCACCCTCGGTCTGGGGCTCCATGCAAGATCTCACCTCGTGGGGCATCAATGATCATGAGGAAGGTGAGGGATCAGCCCAGAACTACACAGCAGGACCTGGTCAATGACCTGAAGAGAGCTGGGACCACAGTCTCAAAGAAAACCATTAGTAACACACTACGCCGTCATGGATTAAAATCCTGCAGCGCACGCAAGGTCCCCCTGCTCAAGCCAGCGCATGTCCAGGCCCGTCTGAAGTTTGCCAATGACCATCTGGATGATACAGAGGAGGAATGGGAGAAGGTCATGTGGTCTGATGATACAAAAATAGAGCTTTTGGGTCTAAACTCCACTCGCCGTGTTTGGAGGAAGAAGAAGGATGAGTACAACCCCAAGAACACCATCCCAAACGTGAAGCATAGAGGTGGAAACATCATTCTTTTGGGATGCTTTTCTGCAAAGGGGACAGGACGACTGCACCGTATTGAGGGGAGGATGGATGGGGCCATGTATCGCGAGATCTTGGCCAATAACCTCCTTCCCTCAGTAAGAGCATTAAAGATGGGTCGTGGCTGGGTCTTCCAGCATGACAACGACCCGAAACACACAGCCAGGGCAACTAAGGAGTGGCTCCGTAAGAAGCATCTCAAGGTCCTGGAGTGGCCTAGCCAGTCTCCAGACCTGAACCCAATAGAACATTTTTGGAGGGAGCTGAAAGTCCGTATTGTCCAGCGACAGCCCCGAAACCTGAAGGATCTGGAGAAGGTCTCTATGGAGGAGTGGGCCAAAATCCCTGCTGCAGTGTGTGCAAACCTAGTCAAGAACTACAGGAAACGTGTGATCTCTGTAATTGCAAACAAAGGTTTCTGTACCAAGTTCTGCTTTTCTGATGTATCAAATACTTATGTCATGCAATAAAATGCAAATTAATTACTTAAAAATCATACAATGTGATTTTCAGGATTTTTGTTTTAGATTCCATCTCTCACAGTTGAAGTGTACCTATGATAAAAATGACAGAACTCTACATGCTTTGGAAGTAGGCAAACCTGCAGAATCGACAGTGTATCAAATACTTGTTCTCCCCACTGTAGATGCCTATTTTGAAAGACAGATAATAAAAGAATAGAAGTCAATGTGGCCTATGATCATTGAAAGTAGCTCTACATCTTTCTCATTATCACCTGATCCTTTTGAAAAGCACTCCCTCAAAGGCATACAGAAATTGATCTTCATATAGAATGTCTTACATTATTTACATAGACGCCTACTGTCAGTAGACCCTACATGATTCTTAACACTGTGTACTATCTAGATAGCTCAGAGAAAAACCATTACCTTTCAATGGTTACTGTTACGCTTCGAGGCTCTGGGAATGCGCATCATGGTCTTATGAGAACACTAGGAATGTCCCCCCTCCATTCGGGAGATTTTGCTTACACTGCTTGATCATCAATAGATTATCAATAAATGCATTATGTTTAAACATGAAACTACTTTTACATTTTAGATCTATTTTAGATCTATTTTAGATCTAGATCTAGCAGACCACAACTATGTGATATAGGCTTTCATGCACAGAGACACTTGTACTGCAGATATGTATGCATTGGCACATACATGCATCCGTGATAAGATAAACACATACAGTACCAGTCAAAGGTTTGGACACACCTACTCATTCAAGAGTTTTTCTTTAGTTTTACTATTTTCTACATCATAGAATAATAGTGAAGACATCAAAACTATGAAATAACACAAATTGGATCTTGTAGTAACCAAAAAAAGTGTTAAACATATCAAAATATATGTATATATTCATATTATATTTGAGATTCTTTAAAGTAGCCACGCTTTGCCTTAATGACAGCTTTGCACACTCTTGGCATTCTCTCAACCAGCTTCATGAGGAATGCTTTTCCAACAGTCTTGAAGAAGTTCCCACATATGCTGAGCACTTGATGGCTGCTTTACCTACACTCTGCAGTCCAACTCATCCCAAACCATCTCAATGGGTTGAGGTTGGGTGATTGTGGATACCAGGCCATCTGATGCAGCCCTCCATCACTCTCCTTCTTGGACAAATAGTCCCTACACAGCCTGGAGGTGTGTTTTGAGTCATTGTCCTGTTGAAAAACAAATAGTCCCACTAAGCGCAAACCAGATGGGATGGCGTATCGCTGCAGAATGCTGTGGTAGCCATGCCTGTTAAGTGTGCATTGAATTCTAAATATATCACTGAGAGTGTCACCAGAAAAGCACCCCCACACAATCACACCTCCTCCTCCATGCTTCACGGTGGGAACCACACATGCGGAGACCATCCGTTTGTAACGGCAGACTTCCTCCTCTTCGTCTGAAGAGGTGTAGCAAGGATCGGACCGATACGCGGCGTGGTAAGTGTCCATGTTTTAATAGAAAAAACTGAACATGAACACAAACATAAAATAACAAAGTGAAATGGAAACGAAACAGTCCCGTGTGGCACAAACACTGACACAGGAAACAAACACCCACAAAACACCAGTGAAATCCAGGCTACCTAAATATGGTTCTCAATCAGGGACAACGATAAACAGCTGCCTCTGATTGAGAACCACACTAGGCCGAAACAGAAACCAAAACATAGAAACACAAAACATAGACTGCCCACCCCAACTCACGCCCTGACCATACTAAATAAAGACAAAACAAAGGAAATAAAGGTCAGAACGTGACACCGTTCACCTACTCGTCTCACTAAGATATGGCGGTTGGAACCAAAAATCTCAAATTTGGACTCATCAGAGCAAAGAACAGATTTCCACCAGTCTAATGTTCATTGCTCGTGTTTCTTGGCCCAAGCAAGTCTCTTCTTCTTATTGGTGTCCTTTAGTAGGGGTTCCTTGCAGAAATTCGATCATGAAGGCCTGATTCACACACTCCTCTGAACAGTTGATGTTGAGATGTGTCTGTTACTTGAACTCTGAAGCATTTATTTGGGCTACAATTTCTGAGGCTGGTAACTCTAATGAACTCTGCAGCAGCGGTAACTCTGGTTCTTCCTTTCCTGTGGTGGTCCTCAAGAGCGCCAGTTTCATCATAGCACTTGATGGTTTTTGCGGCTGCACTTGAAGAAACTTTCAAAGTTCTTAATTTTTGACTGGCCTTCATGTCTTAAAGTAATGATGGACTGTCATTTCTCTTTGCTTATTTGAGGTGTTCTTGCCATAACATAACATCTTCCTTATACCACCCCTACCTTGTCACAACACAACTGATTGGCTCAATCGTATTGAGGAAAGAAATTGCACAAATTAACTTTTAACAAGACACCTGTAAATTCAAATGCATTCAAGGTGACTACCTCATGAAGCTGGTTGAGAGAATGTCAAGAGTGTGCAAAGCTGTCATCAAGGCAAAGGTTGGCTACTTTGAAGAATCTCAAATATATTTTGATTTGTTTGGTTACTACATGATTCCATGTGTTATTTCATAGTTTTGATGTCTTCACTATTCCACAATGTAGAACATAGTAAAAATAAAGAAAAACCCTTGAATGAGTGGGTGTATTAAAACTTTATACATATAACTATATATATATATATTATATATACATATGTGTATGTTGTGTAACATTTACTCCTAAACTATTAAATATGACATAACATACGGGCCTACAGTATTTTTATTTAACCAAGAAAGTCAGTTAAAAACAAATTCTTATTTACAATGACAGCCTACCCCAGCCAAACCCGGACAACGCTGGGCCAATTGTGCACCGCCCTATGGGACTCCCAATCACAGCCAGATGTGATCCTTTCTCAGCTTGCTTTACGGCTCAGAGTACTGCTTTATAGATGAAAAGCTTGTGAAACCCAGTGTAATAATTATAGAGGGCTTCCGGTGTAGTGGTGAGTCATGTGAAAGGTATGAATGGGAAAGAGAAAATTACACAACTCTTTTCCTAACACATTATAATCAAAACTGACAGATTGTCAATTTCGTTCAATAGTGCAACTTAAAGGTTAACAATTGCAATTAGGTTTGACGTGCGTTAGGAGAATACAATCACTGGGGTTAGACAGTGGATCTATAGCTGTGCATATGTAATTAATGCATTCAGCTGTGTGCTGTGCTCCACACTAAAAGGACAAGCCAAATACAAAGGGTGGTCTTAAACCAAGGTAGTGCATACATGTATGTTTTTGTTTCAAAGTCAGATGATGAGTGTGTGTGTGTGCGTGCGCGCCCATGCGTGCGCCCAGGTGTTTATGCATTTGTGCATGCGTGAGTGGATGAAAGTGTGCATGATGTGTGTGCGTCCGCATGTGTGTAGAGAGTGTGATCGTGGCATATGGTACCAATGGCTCATCAGATTTTAGCACCACAGTAAGTACCCCATCACACTGTCTATTAGATGATCACGTCCTGAAATATATTTTGCACAGGAGCATGGAGCTTGGTTTTTGTGGGAAACTCAGGTGTTTTGAGCTGCGGTGTTGTCTCAGATGAATTTGTAAATGTGTGTGCTGTGTGCAGGGTTGGGTAGATTACTTTCTGAATGTAACTAGTTACCTGTCCAAAATTGTCATCAGAAACGTAACTTTTGGATTACACAAACTCCTCAGGGAGTCATGACCGCAGTAAAATTCTACTTGGCTGTTGAGTCACGGTTATCTCCTTTTATGCACTCTGGACATGCATTAATAGTACCCAACTCCCTAACAATCATCAGGTCCTAATGGCCTGGTACTCAGGACTCTATTTTTCCTCTAACCACTCTGACATCAATGCAATCAAAAATCACATCAAGCACTCATCATCAAAACAGTATGTGCTTACAAATTTCACCTCGCTGTGATTGATCAATTTGAAACTGAGTGGAAAACATGTTTGTTATGGATGTTGTTTCGAAGCCTAACACAAGGATATGGGAAAGCGCTTTCTTAGGTGATGACTGAGAGATTATGCACAAGCATAGGCCTACACATTATATGACCCCAAGCCAAAAAGATAACCTGAATTAAAATAAGGAATGTGCCGTTATACAATGCATCGCCTTACGCATACTACGCATGGCAGAAAAACATTTAAAAAACAAATGTAATATCTTTGGTACATAATTGGTAGTCTAAATTAAACAAATTCAGAGTTAGCCTATAATTATAATGAATTTGAATTTGAATGTGATTGTGAATAGCCTCTGGATGAACCCAGAGGGGTTTATGATGCCCCAATCTGGGATAGATGGAACCAATCATGACTAAGCATTTTTAGTGTCAGCTATATATAAAACTCTGCATTTGTGTAAAGGTTAGGTTACTCGGTCCAACACTCAAGGGTGTGGGGTCGACCAGCCTCATTATTGCAATAATTAATCAATATTAAATAAAGATGATTGTTTGAAGAAGTGACCAAATCTCTCTCAGTACTGAATTTCCACTACATTTTTGGCGACGAGGATGGGATCTGCAACTTCACCTGTTGACCACTCCTGAAGATCTGGGTAAACTGTGCACAGGAGATCAGAAATTGGGATCTAAGGGTAAACCAGGCTTATTATTGAGCAGCTGGACCCGTATATGATCTGAGAGGTGGAAGTCACAGGTGGATACCAGATCTCGGACATAGTACTGAGAGAGGTAGGCTTGGACAATCTATAAATATGTGTTTTTTAAAAGATAAGGGGAAAAAAGATAAGAAAAACATAATAGCCGCTGTTGAGGGTACGCTCAGAGCAAGGTCTTCCTTAAGAGGGCCACAGATGAGGTAACTAGCAGGACTGAGTTGAGTTGATAAGAGTGTTCTTAAGTGTTGAGGGTACGCTCAGAGCAAGGTCTTCCTTAAGAGGGCCACAGCTGAGGTAACTAGCAGGACTGAGTTGAGTTGATAAGAGTGTTCTTCAGTGTTGAGGGTACGCTCAGAGCAAGGTCTTCCTTAAGAGGGCCACAGCTGAGGTAACTAGCAGGACTGAGTTGAGTTGATAAGAGTGTTCTTAAGTGTTGAGGGTACGCTCAGAGCAAGGTCTTCCTTAAGAGGGCCACAGCTGAGGTAACTAGCAGGACTGAGTTGAGTTGATAAGAGTGTTCTTAAGTGTTGAGGGTACGCTCAGAGCAAGGTCTTCCTTAAGAGGGCCACAGCTGAGGTAACTAGCATGACTGAGTTGAGTTGATAAGAGTGTTCTTAAGTGAGGTATCATTGGGCATAATTGTTAATTAGCCAATTGCGGGCATCCAAAAGTCCAATCCGTCATACTGACTTGATCACAGTAGGAATTGGTGAGGTTAAGGACTAGGGCGCAGGTAATCTTGTGAGAAAACTCGGCATGCTGAAACTCATTGAATGAGGGACTATAGTGCAGGTGACGCCTTGCAAGGGCATCAGATTTGAAGTTCAAATTTTAACGTGTATGCAATTGATAAAATGTTTTGTTTAATGAGGTAAACAGGTATGCCCTGGGTTACTATTGTAAGAAGTTATTTGAAGTGTTTTGTTATTCCTGATACTTAGAAAATACGAGGTAAGGTTGGATTTTTGGGACCTTGCTACGCAATGAACAGATAGCAGACATGGGTACTCTGTAGGTAGTTTTGGACATTTGGGTTTCCCTGTTCATATAGACAGGGTCATGAAATCTAAAAACAGCACTAATCAGTTTTCCTTGTCTGTCTCATTCCCCTCTGGGTTTTTTGTTTGTGTTTTCTGTGAATGTGATACGAGAGTGTGTGAGTGAAGTATGTTTTGGGAACAGTACTGTGTGAATCTGAATGAGAGTTTTGTGAGTCTAGAAAAGTGTTAATCTTACATTTGGATAATAATATATTCAGCGTTATGTTGGGGTTCCGTTCACCACTGCCCACCATAGAATATCACGGAGTGGTATTATTAAGTGCTAGATGTTATTCTATAATTTCTGGAAGATCAGAGAACTGTTGAGAATTATTCCCATAGGGCAGCGTCCGAGAAACTAACGCTTTTGGGCTCCGCTGGGAGTGTATGAGGAGTTGTTGGAAACGCATATGGAGTGATTCATTAATGTGAGTACCTAAGGTTTCCTACGTTATATATTGATTCTGTGAAGACATGAAAAAAAATGAATGAGAAATTGTATGTGTATGTAATTGATTACTAGACATTTGATGAAGTAATACTGGGAATATGAGACGCAACTTAAACAACCCATACGTAGACGTATGTAGGGTTTTTATGGATAATTAGTTAGAGAGAAGGTTAAAGCATTAAAGGGGCACAAATATTTAAAAAAAAGTTCATCTAAATAATCAATTCAGGGATGCAATTGTGACTTGGCACAATGATATAGAAGAAGAATCATTAGCTGAATACACCAGCGTATTGATGCTAGCGTTCCATCAGCGTAATTGCACTCACCGCACTATTTGTGAAGTAATTTGAGTATGGACATTGTTAAGTAGGGTACTTGGTAAATTCGCTCAGCACAAATTCTGTTAACAAATAGTCAAACTTTGTTTCACGCCGCATTTAAACAATCGCTAAAGGTTGTAGATTTGAGGGTTCTGTGTTGATACAAATGTAGTGACTTTGTTATTGGCGAAGAAACTCAGAAACCAAATATCGCCGCATTAGTAAACAATGTGGTAGAGCAGGGTCACAACGTATTATATGGTAAAGAACAACCAGCGAAACAAGACATAATATATTTGGGGGTTTCGAGAACAATGCGACTCAGGAAAACCCTAGGAGTTTTAATCTCGTGAGACACTTTATTTTGTTTTATTTTAAAATAGATTTATTGAATTGAGGTAAGGGAGGAAGAGATAACAGAGTAAGTAAAGTGGCCTCCCTGAGAACCGAAGTTATGTTTGTTTTGACTATAATAAAATAAAAAATGTACCTGGTAACATAGTGTTAGACGGAAGACAGAGATAGAGTACAGTAGAGATGCTAGAGGGCTTTCTGAGTTTAAGGGAAGAGATGTAGACCAGTGAAGGTAACAAAGGAGAGTGTCAATTAGAAAGTAAGAATTTAGAATTTGCATTGTTTGGATTGATTAAGAATTGGCTGATGTATTTTATATATTTGGGCACCACAGGTTCATCTTAAAATAATAGACGTTTCATGAGTGTGAAGCAGAGGTTGGTATAAAATATAGAGTAATATTGTTAGGTTAGCAGAGGTTGGTATAAAATATAGAGTAATATTGTTAGGTTAGCAGAGGTTGGTATAAAATATAGAGTAATATTGTTAGGTTAGCAGAGGTTGGTATAAAATATAGAGTAATATTGTTAGGTTAGCAGAGGTTGGTATAAAATATAGAGTAATATTGTTAGGTTAGCAGAGGTTGGTATAAAATATAGAGTAATATTGTTAGGTTAGCAGAGGTTGGTATAAAATATAGAGTAATATTGTTAGGTTAGCAGAGGTTGGTATAAAATATAGAGTAATATTGTTAGGTTAGCAGAGGTTGGTATAAAATATAGAGTAATATTGTTAGGTTAGCAGAGGTTGGTATAAAATATAGAGTAATATTGTTAGGTTAGACTACATGTAAACATTGTCTTCTAGTAAGGGGAGAATAAGCATGGTTTGGTTTCTTTTCTTTTCTAAACCTTGCGATGGGTGACAGTGACAAAGACATTGATAAGGAGGATTGATGTAAACTTATTGAGTGTTGACAGTATGTGAATGGTAATCTGTTATTAGTGTTTTTTTTGATAGCACTCTAATGATGTGATATTTTAGTAATTTTAAAAACGGAAGTTTCAGTACAAGGTTAAATGATGAGTAGAAGGATTAAGCCTTGAGATTGTAAAAAGATTAGCTGCGGTTGAAAGTGAGCAGGAAGTGGGACATTTGAAGTAGAGGCATGAGAAACATTATTTGACAGTATGTGATTATTGTTGCTTGGTTTAATAGTTAGGTGGGAGAGATGGCAGGCCGTCAGAGCTGCTGTATCTGTGTGGGAGAGATGGCAGGCCGTCAGAGCTGCTGTGTCTATGTGGGAGAGATGGCAGGCCGTCAGAGCTGCTGTGTCTGTGTGGGAGAGATGGCAGGCCGTCAGAGCTGCTGTGCCTGTGTGGGAGAGATGGCAGGCCGTCAGAGCTGCTGTATCTGTGTGGGAGAGATGGCAGGCCGTCAGAGCTGCTGTGCCTGTGTGGGAGAGATGGCAGGCCGTCAGAGCTGCTGTATCTGTGTGGGAGAGATGGCAGGCCATCAGAGCTGCTGTGTCTGTGTGGGAGAGATGGCAGGCCATCAGAGCTGCTGTGTCTGTGTGGGAGTGATGGCAGGCCGTCAGAGCTGCTGTGTCTGTGTGGGAGAGATGGCAGGCCGTCAGAGCTGCTGTGTCTGTGTGGGAGAGATGGCAGGCCGTCAGAGCTGCTGTGTCTGTGTGGGAGAGATGGCAGGCCATCAGAGCTGCTGTGTCTGTGTGGGAGAGATGGCAGGCCATCAGAGCTGCTGTGTCTGTGTGGGAGAGATGGCAGGCCATCAGAGCTGCTGTGTCTGTGTGGGAGTGATGGCAGGCCGTCAGAGCTGCTGTGTCTGTGTGGGAGAGATGGCAGGCCATCAGAGCTGCTGTGTCTGTTTGGGAGAAATGACAGGCCATCAGAGCTGCTGTGGAGAATGAAAGTGATGCTGAAGAGGAGAAAGGCCTGGAGGAAGGCTGGGAATAAACAACCTGATCTGTGACGCACACAGACATGCATCTGAGAGAAAGAGAAGGAGAGAAAGAGAGAGAGAGCAGGCTATAAAAGATTGTGGGGGAGTTGTTTTTCTCTACTGCCACCCTAAGAACCACTCACAGAGGAATGTATTATTGACCAGACAGCAGGCAGGCTTTTAGATGTTGGAGACCAACTCAACCCAGAGCGCTTAACTTCCCTCAGGGATACAAGCACCCACCCACCCACCCACACCCACCCACCCACACCCACCCACCCACCCACACCCACCCACCCACCCACCCACACACACACCCACCCACCCACACACACCCACCCACCCACCCACACACCCACCCACCCACCCACCCACACACATACACACACACTAAACCTAACCCTTAACCCTACTCTAACCCTAACCTTAACCCTAACTGTACTCCAACCCCTAACCTAACCCTAAACTTAAACCCTAATTCTAACCCTTATCCTAATTGGAATCCTAACTCTAAACTTAAACCCTAAGCCTTTACTATCCTTCTGGTCCCCACAATGAGAGTAAAACCAAAATCACACACACACACACACACACACACACACACACACACACACACACACACACACACACACACACACACACACACACACACACACACACACAGCAGTTTTATTAATACACAAGTAGCATGTAGTAGACTCGGATTCTCTCTAACATCTCAATCGTAGTCTCTCTTCATTGTTGGACAGAATTGTTGAGTTAATAGAGGGTGCTTGTGGACAGATTTGATGTTGTATAAATATAGGTTTTTAAGATATTTTGAACCCAGTGTAGGATTAGGGCCATGCTATTCTCCTGCTGGGATAGGAGATTACTGCCGTTCTTATCTAAAGCCCTCTGCCACCGAGGGCAGGAATAGTGGGCCCAACACAGTTTGTTTGCACCACCAGTACACTGTGTGTTTGTTTGCTCTGCGCGTGTGCATGGACGTGTGTGCGTGCAAGATTCTCAGGTCTCTTGAGAAACGTTCTAAGCCCTGTTATCCAACAAGATCTCATAGTTTCGAAATTTGACCTGTTATGGATGAACTTCTGTTTTTGACACATTCATTCCGTGTGGTTAGAGGGTTAATTCCATGCGGTTACAAGGTTAAAACAAAAACAACTCAAATGGTTAAGAGTAGGTATTCATTTTGAGTGGTTAAGGTTGGGGCTATGGTTTGGCATTCTGGAATTTGGTATTTATTAGGATCCCCATTAGCCGCTGCAAAAGTAAAGTCCCCCCTTATCTCAGCTCGCTGGTCACCATAGTAGCATCACCCACCTGTAGCACGCGCTCCAGCAGGTATATCTCTCTGGTCACCCTCAAAAACAATTCTTTCTTTGGTCACCTCTCCTTCCAGTTCTCTGCTGCCAATGACTGGAACGAACTACAAAAATCTCTGAAACTGGAAACACTTATCTCCCTCACTAGCTTTAAGCACCAGCTGTCAGAGCAGCTCACAGATTACCGCACCTGTACATAGCCCACCTATAATTTATCCCAAACAACTACCTCTTTCCCTACTGTATTTATTTTATTTTATTTATTTATTTATTTTTGCTCCTTTGCACCCCATTATTTTTATTTCTACTTTTCACATTCTTCCACTGCAAATCTACCATTCCAGTGTTTTACTTGCTATATTGTATTTACTTTGCCACCATGGCCTTTTTTTTGTGTTGCCTTTACCTCCCTTATCTCGCCTCATTTGCTCACATCGTATATAGTCCAGTAGTCCAGGTGCAACAAAACTAGGGCCTGTAGGACCTGTCTGGCCGACAGAGATGTCAAGAAGGCAGAGCAATGCCCTATCATGGGCAGACCTCTTTTCCCATTTTAACAACCATTGAGTCTATATGTTTTCACCATGACAGCTTGCTATCTAGGGCTACACCTATAGCAGTTTAGTCTCCTCAACTTGCTCAATCTAAATGAAGTTTAGCATTTAGATTATGCCTTTTGTTTTTTAGACATTTATCACCAGCATATTGCTAGTTGCCCATTCTAAAACTGACTGGAAATCTATGTTAAGGATGTCAGTTATTTATTTGACTGTTGCAGCTGACGTGTATACTGTTGAGTCGTCAGCATACACCCAGGCTTTATTCAAGGTCAGTGGAAAGTCATCAATAAAAACAGAAAACAGTAACAGCCCTAGCCAGTTGCCCTGCGATGCACCACACTTAACTGAATTTGCATGAGAGAGGCTTCCATTAATGAAAATCCTCTGTGTTCTATTTGATAGGTAACTCTCAATCCATAATAAGGCAGAGGATGCAAATCCATAACACCAACATTTTTTTCAGCATAAGGTTATTATGATCAATGACATCAAAAACTGCGCTGTCTAACAGAACAGCTCCCACAATCGTTCTTTCAGCCAATCATCAGTCATTTGTGTCAGGGCCGATCATGTTGAGTGCCCATCCCTGTAAGCATGCCGAAAGTCTGTTATTCATTTGTTTTCTGTAAAATAACTTTGTATTTGATAAAACACAATTTTTTCAAAAAGTTTGCTAAACACATGTAACAGGCTGATTGGTCGGCTGTTTGAACCATTAAAGGGTGCTTTGCTATTCTTGGGTAGTGGAATGACCTTTGCCTCTCTCCATGTCTGAGGGCACACACACGCTTAAATTAAAGATGTGGCAAAAAGGTGTCACAATGTATTCCGCTACCAACCTTCCTTTATAATTCCTTTCACCCACTCTCCCTCGCCCTCAGCTACATACTAAAATTGCTGAGCCATGCCCACCTAGTGTGATGGCTTCTGTCTGTCTGTCACACCCACACAGACACACACACACAAACACACTCAGAGAGAGAGATAGAGAGTCACTCATGGTGGGGGTAACAGGGTCTGTGAGCTGTGGTAATTACCTGCATCTAAGTGGCGTCTCTCTCTCTGATGGTGGGCTGCTGGAGTACACTGTTTAATTACAGCTCTCATTATCCCGCTTCAGCCAACCAACGCTCCCAACCCTGTGAATGTGTCCCCAATGTGTATGAGAGGAGGTGAGCCTCCGCCCCTTCCTGGTGGTCGTGGTGTAATGAGCAAATGAGTGTGTGGGGATCAGGGAGGCTGAGTCCTCTGAGAGGAGAGACAGAGGAGGAGATATTCTCTCCAGGTGAGAGGCACACAGAATGCAGGTCTCCCATTAGTAGAGCTCTGAGCCATGCAGAGTACCGACCCCATATTAGAGTATATCACTGAAATGTTTTCAGGTGCTAATTCACACATCAGCAATGCTTTCATGGATATGCATCACAACCTCACCTCATTAGAATCTAAAACAATTCATAGCAACACCATGTTTTGAACAGGAAGTATAATGTATTTTGTGTATCGTTCCATCTAACAGCGACAAGTGTAAATATTATACACATTATTATAGCTATACTTAGACCGCAGTATGGGGTGATTTTAGGAAAGCATGTGCGGAACAAGACCACAGATTGGATGTTGGAAATAAACTGTGCAGTTATTTTAGGAGTTGTCCAGGGTTTGTGATGTCCATGGCTAGACGAATGAAAGCCACCCTATCAGAGATAAAGGGCCAGGGTGAGTGACGGGCGGGGAGTCAGTGAAAGCTTGTCAGTGTCAGTGTATCCTGTCAGCGCCCAGACCAGGCCCATACAGGGTAAACATGGGGTAATCTGACAGGGAATTAAAGTGCCATAGAGAGAAAGCAATCCCTCAGAGGGGGCAGGCGTGGGCAGCCGAATGAGGGCATGGCAAGGTGGCCATCAGTCATCAGTTCTGCCTCTCTAATCTGGTGCCCCCTTGACCTCTATGCTATCAGTCCTGTTTCCATGGTAGCTGGACAGGGATGGGCAGTGAGCAGGGCGGTGGCAGGGGCAATATTGGATATGGCAGGTTATAGCAGTTGCCACACCCTAGCTCTAGACCAACAAGGACGTCCCTCTGCCTTATCCAAAGTTTAGCTGAAATTACGTCACTTGGCACAGTATGTCATCTGGGAGGTGGCCTGTTCCAGTCTATTTTTGCCCTGCTTTGAGTGTATGACTCTCTCTGACTCCCGACCTGCTCCTCAACCCAACACGCTGGAAAAAATAGTAACCAGACTAGCAATAACCCACAGGCTACATTCACAAAGACACGCTCACATGTGCATGTGTGTATTATTGCTAGCTCACTAGCTCAGTGTGCCAGTCTGTGTTTTAATTCTGTCTTGATCAACTCCACCGATGGAATCAGACAGGTCATCATCAGCTGGAACACTCTCTATTGGACTGACCTTTTCTCCTCCCTGACCCCTCTCCCCTGCCATGAGGGCTCACTCCTGTGGAACGTTCTTCGCCCTGCACCTTTACATTTTTGTCATTAAGTTGACTCTCTTATCCAGAGCAACTCACAGTTAGAGCATTCATCTTGAGATAGCTAGGTGGGACAACCATGTCACAGTTATAGTAAATACATTTTTCTTCAATAAAGTAGCTCAGCAGTCAGAGCTAGTACAGAGGAAAAGAGTCAAGTACGAGTGTCAGTTGGGTGCTGTGGGATTATTTAAGATACTCTTTGAAGAAGTATCAAATCAAATCAAATCAAATGTATTTATATAGCCCTTCGTACATCAGCTGATATCTCAAAGGGCTGTACAGAAACCCAGCCTAAAAGCCCAAACAGCAAGCAATGCAGGTGTAGAAGGACGGTGGCTAGGAAAAACTCCCTAGAAAGGCCAAAACCTAGGAAGAAACCTAGAGAGGAACCAGGCTATGTGGGGTGGCCAGTCCTCTTCTGGCTGTGCCGGGTGGAAATTATAACATAATAATAATCACAGGCAGAACAGTTGAAACTGGAGGTGGACTGGGGACAGCAAGGAGTCATGTCAGGTAGTCCTGAGGCATGGTCCTAGGGCTCAGGTCCTCCGAGAGAGAGAAAGAAAGAGAGAAAGAGAGAATTAGAGAGAGCATACTTAAATTCACACAGGACACCGGATAGGACAGGAGAAGCACTCCAGATATAACAAACTGACCCTAGCCCCCCGACACATAAACTACTGCAGCATAAATACTGGAGGCTGAGACAGGAGGGGTCAGGAGACACTGTGGCCCCATCCGATGACACCCCCGGACAGGGCCAAACAGGAAGGATATAACCCCACCCACTTGAGGGATATCTTCAACCATCAACTTACCATCCTGAGACAAGGCCGAGTATAGCCCACAAAGATCTCCGCCACGGCACAACCCAAGGGGGGGCACCAACCCAGACAGGAAGATCACATCAGTGACTCAACCCACTCAAGTGACGCACTTTAGATGTTATGGGAAGATGGGCAGGGACTCTGCTGTCCTAGCTTCAGGGGGAAGCTGGTTCCACCATTGGGGTGGGAGGGCCAAGAGACCAGAGGTGGCAGAACGGAGTGCTCGGGTTGGGGTGTAGGGTTTGAGCAGAGCCTGAAGGTAGGGAGATGCAGTTCCTCTTGCTGCTCTGTAGGTAAGTACCATGGTCTTGTAGTTGAGCTTTGAATGGAAGCCAGTGGAGTGTGAGGAAGGAGCAGGGTGACATGGGAGAATTTGGAAAGGTTGAACACCAGGCCGGCTGAATAAGTTGCTGGGGTTTGATGGCACAGATGGTCTGGAGAAGGAAATGCAGTTGAGCGGGTAGGTTGTCGGGTGGCCGTCCCTCATGAGTCGCAGGATTTCATCTGAAGGAAGATGTCAAAGCTTAGGGTAGTTCTGTGTGAGTGGGACCCTTGGACTTATTAGGCTTAGTGAATGAGGAGCGTATGTCATCAACCTTCTTCAAAGTGGATGAGAGTTAGGAGGGAGGGGGTGGGAGTGGATGATTAAGGAGGGAGGATAAGGTGGAAAAGAGTTTGCATACACACGCATGTAATTCCCAATAGGCACATATTGTTAATTATGATTTGTCTTCCTTCGCTCTTCCTTTCAGAATGTGAACTTATGACCTTGACATATGACTATCCCCTTATTTTCCATCCAAGCTGGTCTGAATCGCATTCGGTGAACCTTGTTTCTATTGACCTCTGACAGTTGATCGGAATGCGCCAGTTCCAGTTCATACTGTATGTTAATGACAGAGGTCATGAAGTTGTTCTGGACTCTGCTTTCACAGTGCCCCTTAACCTCCCTTGGCATGTAGACAGTAGACACAGGGAGAGCTGCTGGTAGTGTGGGTGATGGGGTGCTGATGACAGGAGCTCCCCTGGGCCCTGTCAGAGCTGTCAGCAGCAGCCCCACAGGAAATGCCCAGGCTTCAGGCCTATCAATGGGCTCTTTTAGCAGGAACACACTGTGCCTGTTCTGGACGGGTTAAACAGAAAGTGATTCACGCCTACAGTGCAAACACAAACACACACCACTGCTGCACACACACACATAACACATACACACAATCAAATACATATTCCTAGACACACTGTCACACACATACACACTCTCGGGCATGTTGGAAAGCCACTGCTGTATTTGACAGTTTAATGTGAGAATCAATGTATTACTATAATCTGTCAGGGTTTAATATGGTCTAATCAGGTGTGGTCAGTCTCTCTGGAGAAGGCGGTGTACTGTACTGGTATTTGGGCTTCAGGGCTGAAGTTGGAGGTGGCTGAGGTGTGAGACAGCAGATAGCTCACACTGTTCCTAGTAATGAGTTATTTAGTGAATCCTAGCCACCTATGGCTAGAATCCACTGCCGTATTATAATGAAGTGACTACTTAAAGTTGGCAATAGAGAGGGACAGCAAAGGTGTAGAGAGAGAGAGTAGAACAGTGAGAGGGAGAGGTGGATGGATGGAGATTGAGAGAAGAGCGACAAGGGAGAGGGAAAGGGAAAGGGAGAGGGAGAGGGAGAGGGAGAGAGGGAGAGGGAGATGGAGAGGTGGATGGATGGAGATTGAGAGAAGAGCGACAAGGGAGAGGGAAAGGGAAAGGGAGAGGGAGAGGGAGAGGGAGAGGGAGAGGGAGAGGGAGAGAGGGAGAGGGAGATGGAGAGGTGGATGGATGGAGATTGAGAGAAGAGCGACAAGGGAGAGGGAGAGGGAAAGGGAGAGGGAGAGGGAGAGGGAGAGGGAGAGGGAGAGGGAGAGAGGGAGAGGGAGATGGAGAGGTGGATGGATGGAGATTGAGAGAAGAGTGACAAGGGAGAGGGAAAGGGAAAGGGAAAGGGAGAGGGAGAGGGAGAGGGAGAGGGAGAGAGGGAGGGAGAGGGAGAGGGAGAGGGAGAGAGGGAAAGAGCAGGTTGGAAGATTCATTCAACTTAGCTGTGGAGCAGACGTTTGTTTACTTGATCTATGAGGAGAATATATGACAAATTCTGAAAAGAGGGCTTTGAACTTATTAACGATGAAAGAGAGAGGAGAGAGAGGGAGAGAGATGGAGAAAGAGCGAGGGAGGGAGGGAGAGAGAGAGAGAAAGCATGCCGCTGCGTCTCCGATAGACAGCTGTTCTGCTTCACGCCCCGTGCGTCTGACACGTCCTATTAGCCAGACTCGTGCAGCATTTTCATTAGGATTCGTCACACATTTCAAAGATTGGAAAAGCTATTGTTGCCGCCACGCATGCCTGCCTCTCATTAAAGATCTCTGTGCCCATCACCTTCCAACGAGCTCAGATGATATATATTCCTAGCCTGGGCTGACACAGAGAATGGATCATTATACAACCCAACAAACCAATCAACCAATCATGTGGGCCAGTGACAGGGTAGTGCTGGCACAGTCCAATCACTGATCTCCTTTGATCAGAGTCCTTTCGTTGATCAGGGATTCTGTCCAATCACATGGCAGCATGCTCAATGAATGATAGCTCATAGACAGGGCTTATAGTGGAGTTCTGGGTTGTCACTGTCTCTGGAACAGCCTCTCCATCTCTCCCTCCCTCTGTCCTCTGCCTTTCTGATAAGAAGACAAAAGACAAACAGCCATCGATCGCCTCAGGGAAAAAATAACACTTCTAGAGTTCTCTCAACTGATGGGGATGATATATGCTCTGCCCCTGATGGCACCCATTTGAGCCAAGAGAGACAGAGAAGGGGAGAATGGGAAAAGAGAGGAGAAAAGTCAACTAGAGTGTAACGGTTTTCGTTGGTGGAAGGAGAGGAGGACCAAAATGCAGCGTGGTAAGTGTTCGTCATGTTTTAATAGAACAAACTGAACACTACACAAAATAATAACGAAGAGAAAACTAAACAGTTCTGCCAGGTGAACAGACACTAAACAGAAATTAAACACCCACAATCAAAATGGGGAAAACAGGCTACCTAAGTATGATTCTCAATCAGAGACAACGAACGACACCTGCCTCTGATTGAGAACCATACTAGGCCAAACACATAGAAATATAACAAAGAAAAAAGAACATAGACTACCCACCCCAACTCACGCCCTGACCAACCTAATACAAAGACAGAAAAACTAAGGTCAGAACGTGACATAGAGACAAATGGGTCAAAACATACATGTTGTGTAGAGTATTCCAGTAATAATGATGATGATGAAGAAGATGATGATGTTGTAGGCTAGTCATTACAGTAAAGTAGTCAATGCTCATTAGTCTAGACCACACTGTGTCCAGACCACACTGTGTATTGGTGTGGAGTAGTTTCTACAGCATTAGACATGACACATTCAATCCCACGGTGCTCTAACTTCCCCATGGGACTGTAACTGCTTAACTGCTGTGTAGCAGCATGCTCTGTATCAGCATGCTCTGTAGCAGCATGCTCTGTAGCAGCTCCCCCTGCACTGGACTGCACTACACTGCAGTGTATACAACATTTACAGGGATTCAGGCTGCCTACAAACATGTGTCAAGCCCCATCACCTTTACACAGCCTCCCTGATGCACCTTCCCATCCTAAAAGACTGCAGATAGAGAGTTCAAACAGGACAGGTCCTCTAGGCTTGTCTTTGTCATTGATTCTTACTCACGGTGGGTGTCACTATGTGCTTCTGTAAGTCTCATTAAGTAGCCAATTAGTCATGTGCCGAGCACATTAATGTATTATCATCTGCTAATTATGTTGGCGAATAATGCTAGATGTCCTCGCACTGCTGCAAATGTCAGAAACGTAATGGAACATGAGGGGGTTGAGTCATCACAGATACAGTTCTATCTGTCTGCATCCACCAGATAATGGCCAGCTTTGAGGCCAATTATAATGTACATGTATCTATAAGAATATACCTAGAATTGTAACACTCTAAATGTTACTCTTTTGTGGCTTAATTTTGACATACAGAACATCTCACCTTCATGATTGAGTCTAGATAATCTAGTAGAGTTTGCTGGGATGTTTAAAGCAGACCTGGGGTTAGAGGTCATGAGTATGATAATGAGGTGACAGTGAACAGAGACAACTCCCCCTCCAGCTACTGTGGGAACAGGCCTGACCGCTGACCCTGGCAGTAAGGTCCTCTGTGGTTGGCTGTCTCTGTATCTCTGTGTGTCGCCTGATCACAAACACTCACCTTGGGCCTGATAGACTGTGATGGATGGCACTCTGTGAGGACGAGGTCAGACAACTCAACCACTGACAGGAGGAAGTCACAGGACAGACCCCAGATAACTGTGTGGGTGTTGGATCACAGGAGGGTATAGAGAGGAGGAGAGAATCATGAATGAATATGTATGGCTCTTAATTCACCCAATGCTCGACAGACTTCCCCAAAATGATGCTCTCAGAAATATTAAACAGGAAGACAGCTCCCAGCTCTCTCGCCGCTTACATTGGGAGAATCTCAACTCTCAGCTGTGTGTGTGTGTGTGTGTGTGTGTATGTGTGTGTATGTGTGTGTGTGTGTGTGTGTGTGTGTGTGTGTGTGTGTGTGTGTGTGTGTGTGTGTGTGTGTGTGTGTGTGTGTGTGTGTGTGTGTGTGACCCTGTGTGTAATGTGTATAAAGGCAAATGTGTGTGTGCGCGTTGCGTTTGTCTATGTATGCGCTTGTGTGTAATGCGTTCCTGTTTGGCCAGATGAAATGACATACAGTATCGGTCAGACAAGTCCCCTGGCTTAAGGAAAGGCATTGCTTAGCAACAAGCAGAGGTAGAACACAACAACAATGAACAGGTTTCTGCTTTTATTCCACCTAGATGAGAATGAAAGGATGATAGGAAGTCTGTTATAATCATACTTAATGACACATATACTTCTCTTGTTCAGTACTGTCCATCATCATCTTGATGTGTACAGTAACTCATGTGCATGCATGTGCATGCACTCACTCAACGCACACACACATGCATGCCTGTGTATTGCGTGAGTGTTCAGTGGGCTTGTGTTTTCTTCAGCCTGCAGAGTCGCACTGCAGTAGCTCCTCTCTCCTATCTCCTCTGTCCTCTGTCCTCTCTCCTCTCTCCTCTCCGCATGCCTGGATGATATCGCTCCTCTTTATCTTCAAAGTGAGTCCTGACACTCAGGAAACGCCCCCCGCTTTGAGCTCCTCCTCTCTGTCAGACTCAAGGCAGAGCTCCTGCACGGCTGCATGCGTGGCGCGGTATGTTACATAAGCGAAGTGTGATGGAGGAGAGTGCTATGCTAGCTAGCTAGTACATCTTATCTCTTTGATCAGCGGGGGGTAGAGATGCTTAAAGATGCTCCCATGATGCAGAGCAGATAAGCATGAGGAGTAGTTCAAAGAGGCAGAGCCACACTTGGATGGTTATCACTGAGGATTACATTATAAAGAGGGACACCTTGTAAATGATGTCTCCCGAAATCTGCCTTGTCTCCCAATGACCTAGCCTGTGATTTTATAGTTAGTCTGTGTGACAGGGACTTCACAGTTAGTTTGAGGGGCAGGCATTTCACAGTTAGTCGGAGGGATAAGGATTTCACAGTTAGTCTGAGGGACAAGGATTTCACAGTTAGTCTGAGGGACAAGGATTTCACAGTTAGTCTGAGGGACAAGGATTTCACAGTTAGTCTGAGGGACAGGGATTTCACAGTTAGTTTGAGGGACAGGGATAAGCCAGCAGCTTCTACTGCGCAGCTGTAGATTGCAGGGTGCCACACGTGACAGAGGTGTGAGACTCTCACATATGGGCCTTTAATTACCAGGTCACAGTGAGGGGGACAGGTGTGGAAGGTGGGGAGTGGAGATGTGTGTATGTGTGGCACTCCTGTGATGTGCCTTGTCAAAATGGTCTCCAACGACCCTCCAGGCCCTGCGCTGGTTGACCTTTTTAAGATGGCTGCTCTTCAAGAGCTGAAAACAGCTTGTTGGCTGGTGTCACTTTAACCTGTTGGCTGCTGCTGCTAGGAGTGCTGGGTAATGGAGATAGGAAATGAGAGGAAAGGAGAGGAAATGAGTGAAGCAGCAGCCAGCTGAACAAGAGCCATCCCACCCTTTCAGTCGAGAGAGAAACAGAGAGAGAGAGAGAGAGAAACAGACAGACAGACCCAGTGAGGGTGTTTTTACTGCCTGTGTGGAGAGTTTTTTTAAAGGCTCTTTAACAAACTCACAATGATGGATTCCAGTGATGCGGTCTGCCTTTAAATAGAATCCCATTCACATGATATTTACTCCCAGTCATCTGAGCAGATTAATCTGTTTTTATTTTATCTTACAAATGCATTCCGGAGTACTATACTGGTTTTGTAAAATAACAACAACAGAGAGTCAAAGTAACCGCTGGTCTCTTTGTGTAGCTAGTGTACATGTCTGTGTGTCTGGGATACATAGGCTGAGATTTGTGATTCTGGGAAAGGAAGGCGAAAGTCACTGGAGTTAATTAGGAGGGGGGTCTGTTTCACATTTGGTAGTGGAGACGGCATGGAAGGCCTCGTAAAGCAGATGAAAGACTGGAGGCGTGGTCAGAACGAGACTTTATTTTGCCAAAGAGAGACGTGGGGAGAGTGAGAGAGACTGACTTTTGTCTTACTTTAATGAGACATTCTCATTATGCTAAAAACACAATATCAGCCCTATCTCTATATTAGAGAGAGAGAGGGAGAGAGAGAGAGAGAGAGAGAGAGAGAGAGAGAGAGAGAGAGAGAGAGAGAGAGTGAGAAAAGTCCACAGAGAGATGAAGAGTGAGAGAGAAAGGAATAGAGAGAGACAGATAGGTTTCTTTAAGCTACAGGATACCAGAGGCATCAGAAAGACTTTGTGGTGCCAGGACTTCAAATTCATGTGGAGATGGAGACGCAATAACAAGACAGACCTGAGGAGAGAAACAGAAAGGGGGGTAACAGTGGGGGTGAGAACCATATAGGTTAGAGAAAAGAAGAGTTCAGAGAGTACACCAGAAGAGAGAACACTATAGGTTAGAGAAAATAAGAGTTTGGAGAGTACACCAGATGAGTAAGGGATAGAACAGAAGAAAACAAGACTGCAGCACATCATAATTCTGAACAGACCGTCACAGATACAGATTACACTACCTGTGTGTGTGTGTGTGTGTGTGTGTGTGTGTGTGTGTGTGTGTGTGTGTGTGTGTGTGTGTGTGTGTGTGTGTGTGTGTGTGTGTGTGTGTGTGTGTGTGTGTGTGTGTGTGTGTGTGTGTGTGTGTTAAATCATGTCATACAGATGCTGATCTTCTACGTCTCAGCAGAAGAAGAGATATAATATACACTATCACTAACCCCTGAAGTTTGATTACTGACTGATCAGCATGCAGGCAGACTCCAATCCACTAACCCCTGTAGTTTGATTACTGACTGATCAGCATGCAGACAGACTCCAATCCACTATCACTAACCCCTGTATTTGGATTAATGACTGATCAGCATGCAGACAGAATCCAATCCACTATCACTAACCCCTGAAGTTTGATTACTGACTGATCAGCATGCAGACAGAATCCAATCCACTATCACTAACCCCTGAAGTTTGATTACTGACTGATCAGCATGCAGACAGAATCCAATCCACTATCACTAACCCCTGTATTTGGATTAATGACTGATCAGCATGCAGACAGAATCCAATCCACTATCACTAACCCCTGTAGTTGGATTACTGACTGATCAGCATGCAGACAGAATCCAATCCACTATCACTAACCCCTGTATTTGGATTAATGACTGATCAGCATGCAGACAGAATCCAATCCACTATCACTAACCCCTGAAGTTTGATTACTGACTGATCAGCATGCAGACAGACTCCAATCCACTATCACTAACCCCTGTATTTGGATTAATGACTGATCAGCATGCAGACAGAATCCAATCCACTATCACTAACCCCTGTAGTTGGATAATGACTGATCAGCATGCAGACAGAATCCAATCCACTATTACTAATTCTTGTAGTTTGATTACTGACTGATCAGCATGCAGACAGAATCCAATTTACTATCACTAACCCTTGTAGTTGGATTAATGACTGGTCAGCATGCAGACAGAATCCAATCCACTATCACTAACCCCTGTAGTTGGATAATGACTGATCAGCATGCAGACAGATTCCAATTTACTATCACTAACCCTTGTAGTTGGATTAATGACTGGTCAGCATGCAGACAGAATCCAATCCACTATCACTAACCCCTGTATTTGGATAATGACTGATCAGCATGCAGACAGATTCCAATCCACTATCACTAACTCCTGTAGTTTGATTACTGACTGATCAGCATGCAGACAGAATCCAATTTACTATCACTAACCCCTGTAGTTTGATTAATGACTGATCAGCATGAAGACGGAATCCAATTTAGTTTCAAATCCCAGTTTGGGGAATTTACTTTCAGCAACAGTATGTACTTTAAGACACTTAAGGAAGACCCTAGATATTGAGTGGCCGGACACCCCCGGGCACACAGACACAGTTAGTCGATACAGATACAGACACAGACAGACAGACAGACAGACAGACAGACAGACAGACAGACAGACAGACAGACAGTCTGTAGAGGGGGAAATGTTTCCTAAAGTTAAACTGGGGTGACACAGGAGAGTCCAGCGAAGGAAAAAGCTCTCTGAAGCGTTTTATATCAGAGTATCAGAGAATCTGTGTGTGTAGGCCCACACATATGAATGAAGACACGCACACACACACACACACAGTGCTGAAGCATTGCAGATAAGTCTCAAATACTCCTCAGCAGAAGCGGGTACCCATAGAGATACTGTAAGTAATGACGCTGGAGAAGAGAAGCAGGTATGGGGAGTTGACATTTAATTAGGAACGGACATGCAACAGGACAGGAGCAGCGTCAGAACTGGGAAACATAAAGACAGACGACAATCAGTACAGCAGTGGGAACAGAGCAGGGGAACTGACAAATATAGGGAGGTAATAAACAGGTGATTGAGTGAGTCCAATTGAGTCCAATATCGCTGAAGTGCGTGACCAGGGAAGGCAGGTGTGCGTAAATGATGGTGGCAGGAGTGCGTAATGCAGGGCAGCTTGGCGCCCTCGAGTGCCAGGGGGGAAGAGGGGAGCAGGCGTGACAGATTCATTAAATCAAATTATATTTAATTATATGCTGATACCAGTGATCCAGGGAGATCAAATGATATATCAGCATGTACGGTATACACCCTCCCCAATACACACACACACACACACACACACACACACACACACACACACACACACACACAGCCAGGTAGTATAATCTTTAGCTGTGATTTCTAATGTGCTGTGCACATACAGCCCCCTACAGGGATATATTGGCTGAGCACCAATATATTGGATGTGTGGTGGTCCAGGGTTTAGATCAGAGGTCACATACTGAGCCTGTCCTCGGCAGACCTGTCCTCGGCAGACCTGTCCTCAGCAGACGTCCATCTCTGACCTCTTTCAAGAGAGATCGTATATCATGGGGAGTCCCTCCCCCCATGTCAAACAAAGACCTTGTGTTACCTTACCCAGGGCCATCATTCCTGTGTGCGTGTTTGTGTGTGTGTGTGCTTGAACACGAGCATGTCTATGTGCTTAATTTGTTCAAGAGATTAAAAGACAGGAATGTAACGTGTTTTTTTTTTACTGTGTTTTGGGATAAGTTTTGTTTTTGAGAAACTGTTGTACCTGACAATCTCAAATGGAGCTTGAACTGCACAGCTGTCACAGAACGTTGTTTGAAAGTGCACATTTTCCCTCCAGATTGTCTCTCATCGTTTTGGAAACAAATCTCTTATTTCCCTTTAATTGAGCGCACACGTCTTGACAGCTGTCAAAACATTCTCTTCTTTTATTTATTAAATCTTTGAGTCTTCCTCTGTATCATATTCAGACCTTAACTTTGAACCATGCTCTGATTGTTGTGATGCAGACAGAGGACAGGGTTGGTCATCCTCCTCTCAATTACATGGTTAACAGCCTCGCTCTCTACTTGATATTTTTCCATCATTTGCTCAGTCCATTCCTCTCTTTTTCTCTTCCTATCTTAATGTTCTCTCTCTCTCTCTCTCTCTCTCTCTCTCTCTCTCTCTTTCTCTCTCTCTCTTTCTCTCTCCCCTCTCTCTCTCTCTCTTTCTCTTTCTCTTTCTCTTTCTCAATTTAAATTTAAGGGATTTATTGGCATGGGAAATATATGTTTGCATTGCCAAAGCAAGACAATAAACAAAAGTGAAATAAACCAAAAAAAGTTAACAGTAAATATTACACTCACAAAAGTTCCAAAGGAATAAAGACATTTCAAATGTCCAAATGTCCATTATTTTGTGGCAACAGGTCGCACATCTTTCTGCTGTGATGGCACACTGTGGTATTTCACCTAATAGATATGGGAGTTTATCCTAATTTGATTTGATTTCGAATTCTTTGTGTATCTATGTAATCTGAGGGAAATATGTGTCTCTAATATGGTCATACATTTGCCAGGAGTTTAGGAAGTGCAGCTCAGTTTACACCTCATTTTTTGGGCAGTGGGCACATATTATTTTAGGTGGTTGTAAAGCAGAAGCACCAGATCATCAGCAAACAGTAGACATTTGACTTCAGATTGTAGCGTGAGGCAGTGTGTTAATGATAATACAGAGGATTTTCCCAAGGTTGCTGTTGATGCATATCCCACGGTAGTTATTGGGGTCAAATTAGTCCTTGGTTCCAAATTTTGAGGAAGATGCCAGAGCTGAGGATGATGTTAAAGAGTTTAAGTATAGCCAACTGGAATTTGTGGTCAACATATTTTATCATTTCATTTAGGATACCATTAACCCCACAGGCCTTTTTGGGTTGGAGGGTTTGTATTTTGTCCTGTCATTCAATGTAATTGGAGAATCGAGTGTGTTCCGGTAGTCTTTAATAGTTGATTCTAAGATTTATATTTGATCATGTATATGTTTTTTCTTTTTGTTCCTTGTTATAGAGCCATCATGACTGGTCTGCCGACGTAACCGTCCGAGGGGGTTTCAACAGGCTCTCCCATTGCAACGTCCCCCTGAGGCCCATCTGCTAGCCTGCTGCTATCACCGGCCCGCTAGCTGTCTGGATCGCCGTGCCTTCAGCTCTCCTAGCTACTCACTGGACCCTATGATCACTCGGCTACACATGCCTCTCCCTAATGTCAATATGCCATGTCTATTGCTGTTTTGGTTAGTCGTTTTTGTCTTATTTCACTGTAGAGCACTGCTCAATATGCCCTTATGTTCCACCCCCCACACATGCGGTGACCGCAAATGGCTTAAATTGTGTCTCTAGAGACAAAACCTCTCATCGTCACTCAATGCCTAGGCTTACCTCCACTGTACTCACATCCTACCATACCCTTGTCTGTACATTATGCCTTGAATCTATTCTTCAGCGCCCAGAAACCTGCTCTTTTTACTCTCTGTTCCGAACGCACTGGACAACCAGTTATTTTAGCCTTTAGCCCTACTCTTATCCTACCCCTCCTCAGTTCCTCTGGTGATGTAGAGGTTAACACAGGCCCTGCAGCCCCCAGCATCACTCCCATTCCCCTTGCGCTCTCATTTGTTGACTTCTGTAAGGGTAAAAGCATTGGTTTCATGCATGTTAACATTAGAAGCCTCCTCCCTAAGTTTGTTTTATTCACAGTTTTAGCACACTCCGCCAACTGGGATGTCCTTGCTGTGTCTGAATCCTTGCTTAGGAAGGCCACCAAAAATCCTGAAATTTCCGACAAGATAGAACTGCCAAAGGGGGAGGAGTTGCAATCTACTGCAGAGATCGCCTGCAGAGTTCTGTCATACTATCCAGGTCTGTGCCTAAACAAGCCCAAACAATTCAAGCTTCTACTTTTAAAAATCCACCTTTCCAGAAACAAGTCTGTCACCGTTGCCGCTTGTTATAGACCCCCTTCAGCCCCCAGCTGTGCCCTGGACACCATATGTGAATTGATCGCCCACCATCTATCTTCAGAGTTTGTACTGTTAGGTCACCTAAACTGGAACATGCTTAACACCCCGGCCTTCCTACATTCTAAGAAAGATACTCTCGATCTCACACAAATTATCAAGGAACCTACCAGGTACAACCCTAAATCCGTAACCATGGGCACCCTCTTAGATATCATCCTGACCAACTTGCCCTCTAAATACACCTCTGCTGTCTTCAACCAGGATCTCAGCAATCACTGCCTCATTGCCTGCATGCGTAATGGGTCCGCGTTCAAACAACCACCCCTCATCACTGTCAAACGCTCACTAAAAACAATTCAGCGAGCAGGCCTTTCTAATTGACCTGGCCCATGTATCCTGGAAGGATATTGACCGCATCCCATCAGTAGGGGATGCCTGGTTGCTCTTTAAAAGTGCTTACCTCTCCATCTTAAAGAAGCATGCCCCATTCAAAAAATTTAGAACTAGGAATAGATATAGTCCTTGGTTCACTCCAGACCTGTCTGCCCTTGACCAGCACAAAAACATCCTGTGGCATTCTGCATTAGCGTCGAACAGCCCCCGTGATATGCAACTTTTCGGGGAAGTCAGGAACCAATATACTCAATCTACTAGGAAAGTTAAGGCTGGCTTTTTCAAACAGAAATTTGCTTCCTGTAGCACTAATTCCAAAAAGTTTTGGGACACTATAAAGTCCATGGAGAATAAGAGTACCTCCTCCCAGCTGCCCACTGCACTGAGGATAGGAAACACTGTCACCACTGATAAATCTACGATAATCGATAATTTCAATAAGCATTTTTCTACGGCTGGCCATGCCTTCCACCTGGCTACCCCTAACCCGGCCAAAATCTCAGCACCCCCTTCAGCAACTTGACCCCCCCCCCCCCCCCCCCGCTTCTCCTTCACCCAAAACCAGACAGCTGATGTTCAAAATCTGGATCCCTACAAATCAGCTGGGCTAGACAATCTGGACCCTCTCTTATCCGCCCAAATTGTTGCGACCCGTATTACTAGCCTATTCAACCTCTCTTTCATATCGTCTGAGATCTCCATAGATTGGAAAGCTCTTCAAAGGGGGAGACACTCTAGACCCAAACTGTTACAGACCTATATCCATCCTGCCCTGCCTTTCTAAAATCTTTAAAAGCCAAGTTAATAAACAGATCACCGACCATTTCGAATTCCACCGTACCTTCTCTACTATGCAATCTGGTTTCTGAACTGGTCATGGGTGCACCTCAGCAATGCTCAAGGTTCCAAATGATATCATAACAGCCATCGATAAAAGACAATACTGTTCAGCCGTCTGCCTTGACCTGGCCAAGGCTTTCGACTCTGTCAATCATCGCATTCTCATCGGCAGACTCAAAAGCCTTGTCTTCTCAAAGGACTGCCTCGCCTGGTTCACCAACTACTTCTTAGATAGAGTTCAGTGTGTCAAATCGGAGGGCCTGTTGTCTGGACCTCTGGCAGTCTCTATGGGTTGCCACAGGGTTCAATTCTCGGGCCGACTCTTTTCTCGGTATATATCAACGATGTCTCTCTTGCTGCAGGTGATTCTCTGATCCACCTCTACGCAGCGACACCATTCTGTATACATCTGTCCCTTCTTTGGACACTGTGCTAACAAACCTCCAAACGAGTTTCAATGCCATGCAATACTTCTTCTGTGGCCTCCAACTGCTTTTAAATGCTAGTTAAACAAAATGCATGCTCTTCAACCGATTGCTGCCCGCACCCTCCCGCCAGACGAGCATCACGACTCTGGACGGTTCTGACCTAGAATATGTGGACAACTGCATATACCTAGGTGTCTGGTTGGACTGTAAACTCTCCTTCCAGACTCACATTAAGCATCTCCAATCCAAAATTAAATCTAGAATCTACTTCCTATTTCGCAACAAAGCCTCCTTCACTCATGCCGCCAAACACACCCTCGTAAAACTGACTACCCTATCGATCCTTGACTTCGGCAATGTCATTTACAAAATAGCACTCTACACACTCTACACAGCAAACTGGATGTAGTCTATCACAGTGCCATCCATTTTGTCACCAAAGCCCCATATACTACCCACCACTGTGACCTGTATGCTCTCGTCTCACTACATATCCGTCGCCAAATCCACTGGTTCCAGGTCATCTATAAGTCTTTGCTAGGTGTGCCTCCCGGGTGGCGCAGTGGTTAAGTGCTGTGCCAACAGAGTCCCTGGGTTCGCGCCCAGGCTCTGTCGTAACCGGCCGCGACCGGGAGGTCCGTGGGGCGACGCACAATTGGCCTAGCGTCGTCCGGGTTAGGGAGGGCTTGGTCGGTAGGGATGTCCTTGTCTCATCGCGCACCAGCGACTCCTGTGGCGCTAACCAAGGTTGCCAGGTGCACGGTGTAGCCTCCGACACATTGGTGCGGCTGGCTTCCGGGTTGGATGCGCGCTGTGTTAAGAAGCAGTGCGGCTGGTTGGGTTGTGTATCGGAGGACGCATGACTTTCAACCTTCGTCTCTCCCGAGCCCGTACAGGAGTTGTAGCGATGAGACAAGATAGTAGCTACTACAACAATTGGATACCACGAAATTGGGGAGAAAAAGGGTTAAAAATTCAAAAAAAATAGTCTTTGCTAGGTAAAACCCCTTCTTATCTCAGCTCACTGGTCACCATAGCAACACTGACCCGTAGCACACGATCCAGCAGGTATATTGCACCGGTCATCCCCAAAGCCAACACTTATTTTGGCCGCCTTTCCTTCCAGTTCTCTACTTCCAATGACTAGAAGAAATTGCAAAAATCTCTGAAGCTGGAGTCTTTTTCTCCCTCTCTAACTTTCTAAAGCATCAGCTGTCAGAGCAGCTTAACGATCACTGTACCTGTACACAGCCAATCTGTAAATAGCACACCCGACTACCTCATCCCCATATTATTACTTACCCTCTTGCTCTTTTGCAACCCAGTATCTCAACTTGCACATCATCATCTGTACATCTACCACTCCAGTATTAATGCTAAGTTGTAATTATTTTCGCCTCAATGGCCTGTTTATTGCCGACCTCCCTAATCTTCTTCATTTGCACACACTGTACATAGATTTTTCTAATTTTCTTTTCTTTTGTGTTATTGACTGATCGTTTGTTTATGTGTAACTCTGTGTTGTTGTGTCACACTGCTTTGCTTTATCTTGGCCAGGTCGCAGTTGTAAATGAGAACTTGTTCTCAACTGGCCTACCTGGTTAAATAAAGGTGAAATAAAAATAAATACATATTTATTAAGCTTTATATAACAGAATTGCCTAGAGATTGTCTTTTACTCTTTCTCCTTCAGATGTTGGTTCAGGCTGAACATTACTCACTTAGTTTTGTGTTGGATGGTATTTCCAGGTTCCGCTGTGTTTCTGCTGCAGTTTCTGGTTTGTTAGTTTTTTTTCTTGATAGTCCTTGGTAGTAATAGTCCATTCAGGTAATTTGGTCCAATATCAAGGTTTTAGGTATGGAATTGTGTTTTAGATTGAATGTCTTGATGTTGAGGTTAGTATCCTGTATAAATCCTTGCACATATTCAAGGTCATCTACATTTATCCAACTCTAATCCTATATTTTTGCAGAAGAACTCAGGAGCCCGTGCTCTCTGTGTCTCTCTCTCTCTCTCTCTCTCTCTCTCTCTCTCTCTCTCTCTCATTCTCTATCTCTCATTCTCTCTCATTCTCATTCTCTCTGTCTCTCTCGCTCTCTCCCCCTCCCTCACTTCAATCAATACTTCAAACTCAGAGGACTCGTCCCAAATGTCACGTGACATCATGACATTTGGAGAAGGAGGGGGACACTGCACCAGCCTTACAAGCGTCTGCTACAGTAATGCTGCCAGCCACAGCCTGGAGGAACTGACGGAGGAGAGAGAGAGAGATGTAGGAATGTTAGTGTGGTGGAAAATGACAAAAAGTGATAGCAAGAAGAGATGGAGAGACAGGAAAAGGGGAGGTAAAAAAACACTCGCTTGGGAACACTTGCTCTGTGTGAGTCATGTGTCTTACTGAGATAAAATCAAAAATATCAAGTAGAAATATGATTATTAATATTGTGGTATCATCAGATCTGGAAAATTGTAAAAAGGAAGAAACGACAAGGGAATCGAACACCTACTCTGCTTACATGGGATTGATTGAAACCAGAGTGATTCTTTGTAAAGTCATTAAAACAAGCCCATCAGAAGCTTGGCAGAGCCCACAAGGCCCCTCTCACAGTGTTGCCGTGGGTGACTGCCGAGATGACGTCACCACAAGAACTGAGCCTACATGTGATATTATGGTGTAACCATTATGGCATAATCCCTAGCCTGCTACGACTATATCCCCACTGAGTGTAAACGGTTGATGCATCAGGCACCCCTGGGCCTGAGCCGAGTGGGCATCAGCTGAGCAAAAGCCACAGTCACTGTACCCATGATGCCTTTGTGCCTCCAGCCTGGAGGAAGGTGATTGGCTCTGGGCTTCATAAACCTCTCACCTGGCTCTCTCTGGCTCTTTCATGCTGTTTCCGGCTTAAGTGTTCACAGAGGCCTGACAGTAATTGTGTTCAGTCATTAGTTGTATACATACAGCGCATTGCGAAAGTATTCGGCCCCCTTGAACTTTGCGACCTTTTGCCACATTTCAGGCTTCAAACATAAAGATATAAAACTGTATTTTTTTGTGAAGAATCAACAACAAGTGGGACACAATCATGAAGTGGAACGACATTTATTGGATATTTCAAACTTTTTTAACAAATCAAAAACTGAAAAATTGGGCGTGCAAAATTATTCAGCCCCCTTAAGTTAATACTTTGTAGCGCCACCTTTTGCTGCGATTACAGCTGTAAGTCGCTTGGGGTATGTCTCTATCAGTTTTGCACATCGAGAGACTGAAATGTTTTCCCATTCCTCCTTGCAAAACAGCTCGAGCTCAGTGAGGTTGGATGGAGAGCATTTGTGAACAGCAGTTTTCAGTTCTTTCCACAGATTTTCGATTGGATTCAGGTCTGGACTTTGACTTGGCCATTCTAACACCTGGATATGTTTATTTTTGAACCATTCCATTGTAGATTTTGCTTTATGTTTTGGATCATTGTCTTGTTGGAAGACAAATCTCCGTCCCAGTCTCAGGTCTTTTGCAGACTTCATCAGGTTTTCTTCCAGAATGGTCCTGTATTTGGCTCTATCCATCTTCCCATCAATTTTAACCATCTTCCCTGTCCCTGCTGAAGAAAAGCAGGCCCAAACCATGATGCTGCCACCACCATGTTTGACAGTGGGGATGGTGTGTTCAGCTGTGTTGCTTTTACGCCAAACATAACGTCTTGCATTGTTGCCAAAAAGTTCAATTTTGGTTTCATCTGACCAGAGCACCTTCTTCCACATGTTTGGTGTGTCTCCCAGGTGGCTTGTGGCAAACTTTAAACAACACTTTTTATGGATATCTTTAAGAAATGGCTTTCTTCTTGCCACTCTTCCATAAAGGCCAGATTTGTGCAATATACGACTGATTGTTGTCCTATGGACAGAGTCTCCCACCTCAGCTGTAGATCTCTGCAGTTCATCCAGAGTGATCATGGGCCTCTTGGCTGCATCTCTGATCAGTCTTCTCCTTGTATGAGCTGAAAGTTTAGAGGGACGGCCAGTTCTTGGTAGATTTACAGTGGTCTGATACTCCTTCCATTTCAATATTATCGCTTGCACAGTGCTCCTTGGGATGTTTAAAGCTTGGGAAATCTTTTTGTATCCAAATCCGGCTTTAAACTTCTTCACAACAGTATCTCGGACCTGCCTGGTGTGTTCCTTGTTCTTCATGATGCTCTCTGCGCTTTTAACGGACCTCTGAGACTATCACAGTGCAGGTGCATTTATACGGAGACTTGATTACACACAGGTGGATTGTATCATCATTAGTCATTTAGGTCAACATTGGATCATTCAGAGATCCTCACTGAACTTCTGGAGAGAGTTTGCTGCACTGAAAGTAAAGGGGCTGAATAATTTTGCACGCCCAATTTTTCCGTTTTTGATTTGTTAAAAAAGTTTGAAATATCCAATAAATGTCGTTCCACTTCATGATTGTGTCCCACTTGTTGTTGATTCTTCACAAAAAAATACAGTTTTATATCTTTATGTTTGAAGCCTGAAATGTGGCAAAAGGTCGCAAAGTTCAAGGGGGCCGAATACTTTCGCAATGCACTGTATATCTGGTAGTGAAGACATGGTGTCCTCCCCTCAGGGTTATTCAAGTGGAAACGTACAGAAACCAGTCCAGAATGATACAATGGAAGGAAGGATGATGAGAGAGAGAGATGGATGGAGAGGCAGAAAAAGAATCAGAGAGAGGGAGTGAGTGAAAGAAAAATGAAGGGATGAATGAGAAGATGGAAGAGAGGAGAGATGGAATGGATGGATGGGGAGGAAGGGATTGGGAAGTAGTGAAATAACAAACACAGGGAATGTTTCACTCTCTCTCTTTCTGTGTATTACGTAAAGATCACATTCATAATGATATTAAAGTAGCTGTCCAATGATTCCAGATTTTTATGAACAATGACCTACAAATGAATTACAATAGGAGTGAAATAATATTCCTTCCAAAAAAATTGTAATTAAGAATGTTAAAAAAACAGGTTTTCTATTTTGGATTTTTGTGGGCATTCCCCAACAGCAGAATCGTGTGGGAGTATACCGGTCATTAAAAATAGACATGCGAGTAGACCGCTGATTGGCCAGCTCAGTCATTGAGGAAAGATAACATAAATCGCTATCAGGAAATTGTGAACATTTTTGAAATGGTATTTTTTAGACACAAGTGGGGTTTCTAAAGTGTTTTATCTCCAATTTATTCTTTGGCCACAGATACGATTATAGGACAGGTCATCAACATTATTTGGGTATGGGAGATTTTCACTGGACAGTTACTTTAACACATTACCATGTTATTTATGGTACTCCCGCCTGCAGGAGAGCTCCTTGTGCTTTAGCTTACGAGCTAAACTAAATGTCACCATGATTGCACTATGATGGATCACTGGTGGAGCACAGCCAAGAGGAGAGCAGTGAGGGGGAGGGGTAATGATGCACAACATGACCAAAAGTATATGGACACCTGCTCATCGAACATCTCATTCCAAAATCATAGGCATTAATATGGAGTTGCCCCCCCCTTTGCTGCTAGAACAGCCTCCACTCTTCTGTGAAGGGTTTCCACTAGATGTTGGAACAATGTTGGGGGGACTTATTTTTCAACCACAGGACCATTAGTGAGGTTGGGCACTAATATTGGGCGATTAGGCCTGCCTCGCAGTCGGTGTTCCAATTCATCCCAAAGTTGAGGGGTTGAGGTCAGGGTTCTGTGCAGGCAAGTCAAGTTCTTCAACACAATCCCGACAAACCATTTCTGTAAGGACTTCACTTTGTGCACTTGGGCATTGTCTTGCTGAAACAGGAAAGGGCCTTCTCTAAAATGGTGCCACAAAGTTGGAAGCAAAGAATCATCTAGAATGTCAATGTATGCTGTAGAGTTAAGATTTCCCTTCACTGGAACTAAGGGGTCCAGTTCGAGCCATGAAAAACAGCCTCAGAGCATTATTCCTCCTCCACCAAACCTAACAGTTGGCACTATGCATTGGGACAGGTAGCGTTCTCTTGTTATCTGCCAAACCCAGATTCGTCTGTCGGACTGCCAGATGGTGGAGTGTGATTCATCACTCCAGAGAACGCATTTCCACTGCTCCAGAGTCCAATGTCGGTGACCTTCACACCACTCCAGCTAACGCTTGGCATTGTGCATGGTGATCTTATACTCGTGTGCGGCTGCTCGGCCATGGAAACCCATTTCATGAAGCTCCCAACGAAAAGTTATTGTGCTGATGTTGCTTCCAGAGGCATTTTGGAACTCGGTAGTGAGTGTCGCAACCGAGGACAAACGATTTTAACAGGGCAGAAATTTGACTTGTTGAAAACGTGGCATCCTGTGACTGTGCTACGTTGAAAGTTACTGTGCATGCCTCTGTGTCTGTCAGTATGTAGGACTGAGCTATGAAAAGCCTTGTCAAACAGAGAGAGAAGTCCCACCAACAGGGTAAGCTTGCTCATTTGCTTAGAAATGAAATACCATACATTTACAATACTGTTTGCAGATGTGTGTAGTATTTGTGCAAATGTGTGTAGTATTTGTGTAGATGTGGGTATTGTATTGCTTGTGGCAAATGTTTGATGTATATCTCTCATACATGAAAACGATGTGTTCTGTATCAGTGGGTCCATGTGTGTTTTTGTGAGTGCACACATGTAAAGGATATGTCGGGGAGCTCCATTGCTTCCTGCCTCTATTTTTTTCAGATGAGAAGTTGTTACCATGGTAGGCATGTCTGTCTTTATGTTGCACATGCAATTTAGCATTAGAGTCACAATGTATGACTGTGCCGATGTCTCACTCTTGATTACTACTCACGCTCCACCACGCTGTGAAATACCTTTTTAATACCCATAATTCCACAAGATTGCAGTCGATTCAGGACTGGAAAGGCCAGTGGCCACTCCAGGGTTGCCATTTTCAAAGCTGTTAGCGAAGCAATTTCATCTCACTTCCGTCCAAAAACCTCCAATGAATTTAAGTAGAGTGGCAGATTGAGCAAAAAGAGAGAGACGCGGGCTCTTAGTAACCATGACAAAACATAAATAGCAAGACATTTAACTTCAATTAAGTGTATGGACAACTGACAGACCTACGTCAGACCAAAGAGACTGATGGCAACTCAGTGCAACTTTGAACTGGCAGAAATCTATTCCCTCACCTAATCTCTCTTGCTCTATCGCTCTGTCTCATTAAGCATTAAGAATAGTTCAACTGCTTGTATATAGAGGCAGATCATTGTTCAATTAGCTGCGTACCTTTGTTGTACTTTTTCTTATACACACAGCAGTGAACGTGCTGTAAGAATAGATCAAGTGCTGTTAGAATAGTACACATGCTGTTAGAACAGTGCACGTGCTGTTAGAATAGTGCACGTGCTGTTAGAATAGTTCATGTGCTGTTAGAATAGTACACATGCTGTTAGAGTAGTGCATGTGCTGTTAGAATAGTGCATGTGCTGCTAGAACAGTGCATATGCTGTTAGTGCACAGTGTAATGAAGACAGAATCAATGTGTTTATGGTTTTACTATACATAGTTGAGAAAGAACTGTTCAAAGTCCATACATGTTAAAATTAAGTGTGTGTTTGAAATGTTTCAATTTGACCTCGTTATACTGCACGTGTTGGTACATTCTACCCTTTATAATCTGTGAACAATGAAACAGTCCATTCTTCTAGACTAGTGTTGGCTTAGGGTCAAGGGCAATGCCATGATCACAGTGTTCACACTCTCCTGTCACTGCACCATTTGGCACCTTTCTGTATTATTTAGAAGGACAAGTTTATGTGTAAGCATTTCACTGTAAGGTCTACTACACCTGTTGTATTCGGCGCATGTGACAAATAACGTTTGATTTGATTTGATGTGTGAGTTCAGCACAGGAGGCTGGTGGCACATTTATAGGGGAGGACGGGCGCGTGGTAATGGCTGGAGCGAAAAAGGTGGAATGGTATCCAATAAATCAAAGACATGGTTTCTAATGTGTTTGATGCCATTCCATTTGCTCCGTTCCAGCCTTTATTATGAGCTGTCCTCCCCACAGCAGCCTCCACTGGAATTCAGCCTTCGCTTTTTATGTATCTTTGTGACTTTTTGTGTCTGAATGTCAAACTCAGTGATATATTCAAACTTGGAAGAAGACAAGCGAAGCGCTGTAAGCAAAGTCTCAATTTTAAGACTGATTTCAAAGGTAAGAATGTGTGCTAATTTGGAGTTTGAGTATATTTACCTTGATTTTAGGTAACCTAGTAGTGTGTCTGCATGTGTATGCTTGCGTAGTTTTTCCACAAATAATTGAATTTCAAATGTCCATTAGTGCAGCTGAGGTATTTTAGTGCAGGTGATGGTATGTTATAGTATGTGAGTTGAGGAGGCGTCCTTCAGTCTAACATGTGAAAGACAGACGTGTGATGAATGCTCTATCATGCCCCTCTTTGCCCCCTCCCATCTCCTCTCATTTCTGTCACTTTGAGCTGTGTCCCTCGGCTCGCTGGCCTTCCAGGCTGACGAATCACAGTCAGAGCTGACCTGCATGGCTGCTATCCATCACGACTTCCTTTTGTTGAGGTGCACGATGGGGTTCATAAATGCCGCTGCCGCACGCACTCTCTGACACTCAAGGGTTTTGAAGCGCAAATGAGTTCCCAGAATTCGTTTCATTTGGATAGGGGACTATTAGAATAATGATGATAAACATTACTAATCCCTGTGCTCGTTGTGGCGGGTATTATCATCTTTGCCCTTATCCATTGATCAGTTGTCCAGGGATTTATGAAGCGCACGCGGCAAAGTGGGGAGTTTATTTGTAGATCCACAGGCAGGCACAACATGGCTCTTGTTTCTTTGTTTTTTCTTTTGTTAGATTACTTATTTTTATTCCTCTACAATGTATCTCACCCTGACCCCTATATCCCCAGAAGTCTCTTTCCCATTTCAATAGTTATTACTAGGAATGAATGGTAGTATCCTTGATTTGTTTTTATTGGCATTTAATCTTTGGTTCCTTTTTTTCTGTTTTGCACTGTTGCATGCGTCTTAGTTTGTTTTATTGTGTATATGGTGCATGTCTGCATTTCTGCCTAGGGTGTACCATATGTAACCTGATTTGACTTATTGCATGGCTTTATGTAAATATTGAATTGGGCTAGCATATGATGAGTTGTCCTGTTTCACATATTGCGTGCAGTGCTCACATGCCTAGCCACCCCATGGCCATCTAGTGGTATGTGCTCTGCCAGCCAAACATTAACATTAGTAACCTTGACAGGAATCTGTAGTCTTTAGCTGCTTCGCTAATTATCTTAGCTTTCTCTGAGGGAGGGAGGGAGGGAGGGAGTAAATTGTTTGGCTGCATTTCATCCCAGTTAATTTAGCCCTCAACCCATGGGATTGTGGGTCTTCATTAGGAATGAGGCTCCTCATTGATGTCTCTCAAACTCAGAGGCTCATTAGAGAGAAACACTAAATCTCAGCACCCGCAGCAGCTCCTCTGGCAAGCACCAAGCAAGCAGCATCCTGATGACTCCAGCACTGGCTGGGCTAGCCATGATGATGACTGTGTAATGATGTGGACTGGTCTGCTCGACTCAGAGTTTATGTCCACTGTTACTGTAGTTTATAGGCCTGTTAGTGTTTGCTGGAGTGGAACATATGAAATACACTCATACACATGTACAGTGTGTATGTCTACCTATTTGCACATGAACAGCTGCAGACATACAGCTTGGGTTAGGGTGCAGTGGCATCTTGAAAGACAGCAAAAATGCAACCTTGATCAAGGGGAAATTTACCTCCTCATTGGCCTATGAAATAAACAAGGATGATTCAAGACTGATACAAGATGTTTTCAGGTAGTCTCCCAGCTAAACCCAACTCTGCCTATCTGCAATAGCATGCTGTTTGCTGGGCTGTGCTTTATGATTGGTGGCTTAATGAGAGTAGCCCCAGAGCTCTGGGGGTTCAATGCTACAGTACGTTGGGGCTGTGCAATCTCAGTTTGGGATGTTGAACGTTACACAACTGTGTGTGTGTGTGTGTGTGTGTGTGTGTGTGTGTGTGTGTGTCACAGTTTGTGTCTATCTTAGTTATTTCTCTCAGTTTAAGCTTCAAAGTGGACCACTGGAGGATATATGAAATGAGACCTTCATTGAATCAGCCAGACTGCATCATTACACCAACAGTAGAGGAACTTTTTTTTTAGCTCATACATAAAACATGTAGGGACACTGGAGACTTGAACAGAGCTGTGTTTACAACAGAGGGATGAGATCAATAGTAAAGGACACAGAGTCTGTTTGGCTGTGTGGTCAGCAAAACGCTATTCCCTGCTTGCTCTAACTGTCTCTTATACATGTAACAGCCAAAATAAAGGAAACACCAACATAAAGTGTCTTAATGGGGTGTTGGGCCACCACGAGCCAGAACAGCTTCAATGCACCTTGGCATAGATTCTACAAGTGGAGGGATGGAGGGATGCGACACCATTCTTCCACAAGAAATTCTATAATTTGGTGTTCTGTTGATGTTGGTGGAATACTCTCTCTGGTGTTCAATTGGGTTGAGATTTGGTGACTGTGACAGCCATGGTATATGGTTTACATTGTTTTCATGCTCATGAAACCATTCAGTGACCATTCGTACCCTGTGAATGGAGGCATTGTCATACTATGGGGGCATAGCTAAGGTAGCCAAAATCATGGCCTGCCCAGTATTTTTATACATGACCCTAAGCATGATGGGATGTTAATTGTTTAACTAACTCAGGAGCCACACATGTGTGGAATCACCTGCTTACAATATACTTTGTAAACCTGATTTACTCAACTGTTTCCATTATTTTGGCAGTTACCTTTATAATCCCTGTATTCTTCATCAAAATAACTGTCTCAAGATTTTCCTTCTTGTGAGGTGTTCTGTGGAGGTGCTCATGCTTTAAAGAGATGCAGCATATGCCTAATGACCAGAGTTTATTCATTCTGGTAGTTAAAATTACAAAAGAAAATGAATTCAATTTGGTTTGTAAATAATTTCCTGCTCCAGCAGTTCCATGCCCATGTTTTATTGTATTGTGGTTGTTAGATAGCTCTTGTTTTCCATCTTTCAATGCAATACACAGCCCCCACATGACAAAAGGAGATATGCACTTTCACGCACACACATCTCCCTGGGTAATTGTTGACATGTTTAAAGGATGGGTATACCACTGGTTGTCTCTCCTTCCATCAACTTATTGATACTCTCGGAATTATGTTATGATTTCAGTTTAAAAATAGACCCTCACCACAATCAATGGACTTTTTCCATTAGCATCATATACAGTCCATGCAGTCCATCCATCTATTCAGCCATTCCCCAAAATTAGCTAGTAGAGGTGGGATTAGGACCAGGCCAAGGACCCAGTGTCATTGATTCACTCATACTCTCCCTCACCCACCCCATGTCACAGATGTTCAAAGGAGAGGACCAAGGTGCAGCGTGGTGAGCGTACATTTTCTTTATTTTAATCAAAATGACGCCAAACTAAACACTACAAAAACAAACCGTGAAGCTCTAAACAGAGTCAACCTCCCACAAACACAGATGGGGAAAAAAGGGCATCTAAGTATGGTTCCCAATCAGATAGACAGCTGTCCCTGATTGAGAACCATACCAGGCCTAAACACAAAGTAGTAGAAAACATAGAACACAAAGCATAGAATGCCCACCCCAACCAAACCAAAATAGAAACATAAAAAGGATCTAAGGTCAGGGCGTGACACCCCACTCATCTCCTAATGGCCACTGTACATGGTCTCTCTTAGGGCTTGTTCCAAATTAGACAGAATAACAAACAGACAGCCATCTTAGACGGTTACTTACTAGCTGCATGTTAACCTCTTGTAGTTATGCCCCTTTTACACTTTCCTCAATTGTTTTGCAGTCATAATATTGCGATGTGAAATGTTGAAGTTTGGTTCCAATTTGTTATCGCTAAGTGCCAGAGTTCTACAGATAAAAGTCAGTTTGTTACAACAAGAAAATTATCCTGCAGCAAAAACAGGAAATGTGAATTATTATGTGGATTATAATTAATGATATTTTGTAGGGGTTGATACATTTTTCATAAGGGAAAATCAAGTCTGAAATGTTTAACTGGAAATTACAAGCTTCAGAAGCCTTTTTGAACCTTAAATACAATATTAGCTTGACATTTCCTGCATTTTCCCAGACTCGTGTATATTGGTTGAAGTTTCTCTATTTTTCTTTGGCTTTACTTTGTATATCTCCCTCTCTCTCTTTGTGTCTGGTCTCTGTTTTGGCAGAATGTTGAATTTAAAATGTGATGTTCAGTATCTGCCTCTCGCTGTGTGTGTGTGTGCCTTACAGTGGATCCAGGATGCTGGTAGATAGAGCGTAAAGACACTTCAATTTTTTATAATTAACCTTTATTTAACTAGGCAAGTCAGTTAATAAAAAATATTATTTACAATGATAGCCTAGGAACAGTGGGTTAACTGCCTTGTTCAGAACAACAGATTTATTACCTTTTCAGCTCAAATCAAATTTATTTATAAAGCCCTTCTTACATCAGCTGATATCTCAAAGTGCTGTACAGAAACCAAGCCTAAAACCCCAAACAGCAAGCAATGCAGGTGTAGAAGCACGGTGGCTAGGAAAAACTCCTTAGAAAGGCCAGAACCTAGGAAGAAACCTAGAGAGGAACCAGGCTATGAGGGGTGACCAGTCCTCTTCTGGCTGTGCCGGGTGGAGAATATAACAGAACATGGCCAAGATGTTCAAATGTTCATGCTCTCCCTCACCCACCCCATGTCAGATTTGATATAACCATGATGACCAGCAGGGTCAAATAATAATAATCACAGTGGTTGTCGAGGGTGCAAAAGGTAAGCACCTCAGGAGTAAATGTCAGTTGGCTTTTCATAGCTGATCATTAGGAGTATCTCTACCGCTCCTGCTGTCTCTAGAGAGTTGAAAACAGCAGGTCTGGGACAGGTTGCACGTCCGGTGAACAGGTCAGGGTTCCATAGCCGCAGGCAGAACAGTTGAAACTGGAGCAGCAGCACGGCCAGGTGGACTGAGGACAGCAAGGAGTCATCAGGCCAGGTAGTCCTGAGGCATGGTCCTAGGGCTCAGGTCCTCCGAGAGAGAGAAAGAGAGAAAGAGATAAAGAAAGAATTAGAGAGAGAGCATACTTAAATAGACACAGGACACCAGATAAGACAGGAGAAATACTCCAGATATAACAAACTGACCCTAGCCCCCTGACACAAACTACTGCAGCATAAATACTGGAGGCTGAGACAGGAGGGGTCGAGAGACCCCTCAACTCAGGGATTTGATCTAGAAACCTTTCAGTTACTGGCCCAATGCTCTAACAACTAGGATACCTGACACCACAATGCCTTGCTGTTTCCAACTGTAGAATACCTCTACTGTAGAGCCAAGCTCAGGCTAGGGAGAGACAACAACCAGAACATGACATCATCTCTCTGAATCGTCAGCCAGACACACTGTCTCATCTATCGTTTTACACAGAAAACTGGATTATACTGTATCAAATCTGAAAAACTAGGTTTATATGATATTCTGAATTTCCATGACCATGATTTACCTTAAAGCGGGGGGTTACGTTTCAGTATTTATATTCCTGTGACCTTTGTTTACATGCGTATTTTTGCATCTGTTTGTAGGTCTATCATTGTTTGTGTGTGCTGTGTATGTTTATGTATGACTGGTCTGTTTATGTTAGTGTCTGGCCTAAACCCCCTCTCCCCCATTCTCCCCGCTTTTAGTGATGTTAACCTCCACATCTGCTCAATGTCAGAGAGAGGTGGACTGAGGGGGGGGGGGGGGGGGGGGGGCAGAGCTTCATGTGTCACTCTTGGCCTCATTGGTCTCATTTTACACACATCCATTAATCCCAGGCTCAATTCTCCCCATCATCCCACAATCTCTCTACCTGCTTCTCATACCCCTTTATTCCTCTTCCTCTCCTCCCTGACCAAAGGAAGTTTTAAAGGCTCTACTTTCTGCACATTCTTTCCCTTCTCCCTCTTTCTCACTTGTTCATTCCTTTTCTTCTCTGACTCACACAAACAGTTTCATATTGCTTTACCACAGTATCTTTCTCCCCTTCATTCCCTTCCTTATCCTGCCTCCTCTCATCTTTCTAATACTGACACTATTTATCTGGCTTGGCCTTGTTTTTATCCGTCACATACAGAAGTACATTGAAATGCAGGATCCCTGCCGGAAGGTTGAGCTAAGGTAGGCTAATGCGATTGGCATGATGTTGTAAGTAACAAGAACATATCCCAGGACATAGACATATCTGATATTGGCAGAAAGCATACATTCTAGTTAATCTAACTGCACTGTCCAATTTACAGTAGCTATTACAGTGAAAGAACACCATGCTATTGTTTGAGGAGATTGCACAGTTTTGAACATGAAAAGTTATTAATAGACCAATTAGGCACATTTGGGCTGTCTTGATACAACATTTTGAACCAAAATGCAATGGTTCTTTGGATCAGTCTAAAACATTGCACATACACTGATTCCATCTAGTGGAGAAAAAAAATCTAAATTACGCATTTCTCTTGCATTTCAAAGATGATCGTACAAAAAAAGCCCGTGCTGGAATAATACATTATGGCCTTTCTCTTGCATTTCAAAGATGATCGTACAAAAAAGTTTATTTTTTTCTTTGTATTTTCTTTTACCAGATCTAATGTGTTACATTCTCCTACATTCCTTTCACATTTCCACAAACTTCAGTGTTTCCTTTCAAATGGTATCAAGAATATGCATATCCTTGCTTCATTGCCTGAGCTACAGGCAGTTAGATTTGGGTATGTCATTTTAGGCAAAAATTGACAAAAGGGTCCGATCCTTAACTAGGGTATGTGGGACGGTAGAGTCCCACCTGGCCAACATCCGGTGAAAGTGCAGAGCGCGAAATTCAAAAATACTCAATTCAAATATTTAACATTCTTGAAAATATATGTGTTATACATCAAAATAAAGCTTACCTTCTTGTTAATCCAGCCGCTGTGTCAAATTTAAAAAAGGCTTTACGGGAAAGCAAACCATGTGATTATCTGAGGACAGCACCCTGCATACAAAAGCATGAAAATCATATTTCAACCAGGCAGGTGCGACACAAAAGTCAGAAATAGTGATATAAAAAATGCCGTTGTAAGAAGTGAAACAAGGTGCAGCGGGGTGAGCAAACATTTTCCTTTTTATTTTGGAATGACCCCAACAAAACAAGAAACAAAATGAACAATTGTGAAGCTGACAGGGCTTTAGTGCCACAAACAAAGTTAACAACCCACACTGAAGGAAGGAAAAAGGGCTACCTAAGTATGATTCCTAATCAGAGACAACGATCGACAGCTGTCCCACTGAGAACCATACCTGGCCAAAACATAGAAATAAAGAAACATAGAAAACAAAACACAGAATGCCCACCCCACATCACATCCTGACCTAACCAAATAGAGAAATAAAACGGCTCTCTAAGGTCAGGGCGTGATCTTCTTCTGTTGGCACTCCAAAAGGTCCCAGTTACATCACAAATAGTCATTTTGTTCGATAATGTCCTTCTTCATATCCATAAAAACTCAGTTTAGCTGGCACGCTTTAGTCAATAATCCACTCAGTTTCCCTCCATCAAAATGGGAGCCACCTAGAAAAACTACATTTTTTCCAAAAACCAGCCTGAAACTCTTTCTAAAGACTGTTGACATCTAGTGGAAGCCATAGGAACTGCAATCTGGGAGGACTTGGCATTATTAATAAAATACTAGCCATTGAAAATAATGGTAAGCTGATTTTTTTTTGGGGGGGGGGGGGGGGGTTGTCCTCAGGGTTTCGCCTGCCATATCAGTTCTGTTATACTCACAGACATTATTTTAACAGTTTTCTATCCAAATCTACCAATTATATGCATATCCTAGCTTCTGGGCCTGAATCACAGGTAGTTTACTTTGGGCACGCTTTTCATCTGGATGTCAAAATACTGCCCCCTACCCCAGAGAGGTTAAGACGTTTTAACTTGCAAGCCCTACCCAACAGTGCAGTATTCAATAGCAAAATAGTAGGCCTCCCAAGTGGTGCAGTGGTTTAAGGAACTGCATCCCAGTGCTAGCTGTGCCACTAGAGATTCTGGGTTTGAGTCCAAGCTCTGTTGCAGCCAGCCGCAACCGGGAGACCCATGGGGCGGTGCACAGTTGGCCCAGCGTCGTCTGGGTAAGGGGAGGGTTTGGCCAGCAGCGATGTCCTTGTCCCATCGCACACTAGTGACTTCTGTGGTGAGCCGGGTGCAGAGCATGCTGACACGATTGCCAGGTGTGTGGTTTTTCCTCCAACACATTGGTGTGGATGGCTTCCGGGTTAAGTGGGCATTGTGTCAAGAAGCAGTGTGGCTTGGTTGGGTTGTGTTTCGGAGGACGCACGCCTCTCCCGAGTCCGTACGGGAGTTGCAGCGATGAGACAAGACTGTAACTACCAATTGGGGAGAAAAAGGGGTACATTTAAAAATAATAATAATAATAAATAAATATTTTGGGTATGCAGGGATTAGGAGAAAGTGACTGGTAACAGGATAAATAATAATAATATTGTCACGCCCTGACCTTAGAGCTTTTTATGTCTCTATTTTGGTTTGGTCAGGGTGTGATTTGGGTGTTCTTTTTTCTATGTTTTTCTATTTCTTTGTTTTGGCCGGGTATGGTTCTCAATCAGGGACAGCTGTCTATCGTTGTCTCTGATTGGGAACCATACTTAGGTAGCTTTTTCCCACATGGTTTTTGTGGGTAGTTGTTTTCTGTTTAGTGTTTTGCACCTGACAAGACTGTTTCGGTTTCGTTTATTCACTGTGTCATTTTTGTTTCAGTGTTCTGTTTAATAAAAAGTAATGAACACTTACCACGCTGCGCTTTGGTCCGATTCCTCCTCTTCAGAAGCCATTCCAGCGATGTGCTTGGCCATTCCAGCGATGCGCTGGGCCATTCCAGTAATGCGCTGGGCCATTCCAGCGATGTGCTAGGCCATTCCAGCAATGTGCTGGGCCATTCCAGCGATGTGCTGGGCCATTCCTGCGATGTGCTAGGCCATTCCAGCGATGTGCTAGGCCATTCCAGCGATGTGCTGGTCCATTCCAGCGATGTGCTAGGCCATTCCAGCGATGTGCTAGGCCATTCCAGTAATGCGCTGGTCCATTCCAGCGATGTGCTAGGCCATTCCAGCGATGTGCTGGGCCATTCCAGCGATGTGCTAGGCCATTCCAGCGATGTGCTAGGCCATTCCAGCGATGTGCTGGTCCATTCCAGCGATGTGCTAGGCCATTCCAGTAATGCGCTGGTCCATTCCAGCGATGTGCTAGGCCATTCCAGCGATGTGCTGGTCCATTCCAGCGATGTGCTAGGCCATTCCAGCGATGTGCAGGTCCATTCCAGCGATGTGCTGGTCCATTCCAGCGATGTGCTAGGCCATTCCAGCAATGCGCTGGGCCATTCCAGCGATGCGCTAGGCCATTCCAGCAATGCGTTGGGCCATTCCAGCGATGCGCTGGTCCGTTCCAGTAATGCGCTGGTCCATTCCAGTAATGTGCTGGTCCATTCCAGTAATGCGCTGGGCCATTCCAGTAATGCGCTGGTCCATTCCAGTAATGCGCTGGTCCATTCCAGTAATGCGCTGGTCCATTCCAGTAATGCGCTGGGCCATTCCAGCGATACGCTGGTCCATTCCAGTAATGCGCTGGTCCATTCCAGCGATACGCTGGTCCATTCCAGTAATGCGCTGGTCCATTCCAGTAATGCGCTGGTCCATTCCAGTAATGCGCTGGTCCATTCCAGTAATGCGCTGGGCCATTCCAGCGATACGCTGGTCCATTCCAGTAATGCGCTGGGCCATTCCAGCGATACGCTGGTCCATTCCAGTAATGTGCTGGGCCATTCCAGCGATGCGCTGGTCCGTTCCAGTAATGCGCTGGGCCATTCCAGCGATGTGCTGGTCCGTTCCAGTAATGCAGATTCTTCCAAATATTTCCCACATGATCGGACAGTGTTGCTTTGGTGTTTTATTTTATCTCAACACCTGGTGCAGTAATGGTACGTTCTGTGCTTGTGCTAGAGATATTAACAGTACTGCTCACAATATGGACCCCCCAGCATGACAAATATACATTGTCCAATAGTCCTGGGGAATAACCAAGACATCATGCACTGGCCGGGTAAGGCTTCTGCTTGTCATCTATTTCAGAGCTCCATAGCATCCTCCATGTATAAAGTAGTACTTTTATTTTTACTCGTCAATAGCCATTTTAATACGTCCCTCTTCTGACTAATCTCTGGTACATATGATGTCATATGCTATTCATTCTTTTACATGCCTGTTTTCTGGGTCAATGTGCTGTGATGCTGTAAAGCCCCACATAACTGTAAGGTCAGATGGATCAGGAGGATATGTAACCTCAAGCAGAGTGACACTGGCATTAGTGCGGAACAGTTGATCTAGAACCAAACTAGAGCATAAAGATGTCACAGTTGATGGAAACGCAAATAATAATAACATGGAAGACAGTAGTATTATGTCATTATAGATGGTAGCACTGATGGAACTATCAGAGTAATGTCACAATGGAAGTTAACATAGAACAAGCAGGGCTATGTCACAATATAAGGTCACAAAGAACAAGCAGTGATCTCACAATGGAAGTCAACACAGAACAAGCAGTGATGTCATGTCACAATGGAAGTTAAAATAGAACCAGCAGAGTGATGTCACAATGGAAGGTAACATAGAACAAGCAGTGATGGCACAATGGAAGGTAACTTAGAACAAGCAGTGATGGCACAATGGAAGGTAACTTAGAACAAGCAGTGATGGCACAATGGAAGGTAACTTAGAACAAGCAGTGATGGCACAATGGAAGGTAACTTAGAACAAGCAGTGATGGCACAATGGAAGGTAACTTAGAACAAGCAGTGATGGCACAATGGAAGGTAACTTAGAACAAGCAGTGATGGCACAATGGAAGGTAACTTAGAACAAGCAGTGATGGCACAATGGAAGGTAACTTAGAACAAGCAGTGATGGCACAATGGAAGGTAACATAGAACAAGCAGTGATGGCACAATGGAAGGTAACTTAGAACAAGCAGTGATGGCACAATGGAAGGTAACTTAGAACAAGCAGTGATGGCACAATGGAAGGTAACTTAGAACAAGCAGTGATGGCACAATGGAAGGTAACTTACAAGCAGTGATGGCACAATGGAAGGTAACTTAGAACAAGCAGTGATGGCACAATGGAAGGTAACTTACAAGCAGTGATGGCACAATGGAAGAGAACAGAACAAGCAGAGTGATGTCACAATGAAAGGTAACATAGCAAATCAGTGTCCCCAGTTGATAGAGTGTGGTGCTTGCAATGCCAGGGTCGTGGGTTCAAACAAACTACAATATCTCAATACAGATTAAGATAATAAACCATTCAGTTGGAGCTAGTGCAAAGTTTGACTGTATTCTAGCCTCCCACTTCTCCACCCACACTAACCAGAGGCAGACATGCCCTAGTCTCTATGTGAATATCATACTGGAAGAAAATACTTATAAACATGTCAAAATTCCGTCCCAGTAAATATTACCCTGCGTCCCTGAGGAACTTAGCTCATGGAGAGATCTAAGGCTTTTTGAACAGGCGGCTAAGCGTTCACAGGAGGAGAGACTCATGAATATTTATAGCTCTTAATTCATCCAACGCTCGACAGACCTCCCCAAAATGATGCTCTCAGAAACACTAAACAGGAACACAGATCCCAGCTCTTGCTCCCGGGAGAATCTCAACTCTATGTAGCATATATGTGTGTGTGTGTGTGTGTGTGTGTGTGTGTGTGTGTGTGTGTGTGTGTGTGTGTGTGTGTGTGTGTGTGTGTGTGTGTGTGTGTGTGTGTGTGTGTGTGTGTGTGTGTGTGTGTGTGTGTGTGTGTGGATACAAGTCAGTAATCAACATCCATCCATGTCTGAGGACGTTGGGAGATGATGTTGCACGTTCTAATCCAACGATAGAAAGTTGTTTTTTAGAATTTTGTTTTAAGCCTGATGTTTGGAACAAAGTTGAAATGTGATGTTTGAGAAACATGGATGAACGTCTAATTCTGACACGAGACAGAGAGCTAGTTGGTGAGTGTGCAACTTGTCCCATTGTGTACAGACACATGGTACACGTTTTCCAGAGGAGGCCGGTGGGAGGGGCTATAGGAGGATGGGCTCAATGTAATAGAATGAATTAAATTGAATGGTATCAAACACATCAACTATATGGATAACCACATATTTGACCACAGTCCATTTGTTCCATTCCAGCCATAACTGTGTGTGTGTGTGTGTGTGTGTGTGTGTGTGTGTGTGTGTGTGTGTGTGTGTGTGTGTGTGAGAGAGAGAGAGAGAGAGAGAGAGAGTTGCATGGCATTGTGTGCAATTATGTCTAACAACAGGATGAGAGGATTCAGTCTATGATGAATGAATCCGTCTGTTCACATACCGTAAGTCCTGCTCATCTGAGCTGTTGCATCATAAAGACCAATTGAATCACTTCTCCCCCATGCAGTTAACCCTCCCTCCCAAAGGATCTGAGGAGAGAAACGACCCACCACCATACTGCTCACAGACAGGGGCTCCATTCAAACATCTACAGTACAAATTTACATACACCTTATAACATCCCTAACAGACAGGTGTGAAGTTCCATCATCATGATGCTGTGCTGTGACAGTAGAAAGGAGAGGGGAGGGTTTCAACTCCTCAGAGGAGTGGCTGAGATGATGCATGGAGATTGGAGAGCCCTTCCTCCCATCTGTACTGCATGAACCTGATGCAAATGTTATATAGTATTATTTCCTCTCCTGGCTGTCTGTATGATCTCTGTCTCTCTGTCTGTGTGCTCAGTTCTCTTGAGTGGCATAAAGTGCTGCTGCTGTGAGGGACAGTGATTGTTTAAGGCTGGGATTTGGGGAGATAGATGTCAGTAGTTTGAGTAGAGACCTCCCCCTGAGACACACTGGATTCTGGGATGTCTGTCTGTTCGGCTCATACAGAACTGCAGTGGAATGATATAAGCAGAGACACACACACGCACGCACGCACATACGTGCATATTACTTTCTGTCCTTCCATTTTTGGCAGTGTAAGTTGTTATTATATCATATATTAAGCATTAATCAGTTAAATTAGACATTGAACTTGAACCCTGTAAGAGCTGTCGGACAGTTTTTAGTAAATGCAGTGTAACTGCTTAAAAGTGTGCGTCTCTTTATATTACAGGGTGAAAACAGTTTTCATGGGCACACGAATCCCCCAAAATGTATGCAATTTCAAAATCAAATGCTTCTAACCGAAAGAGTAGCCTTACCTTGACACTTAACCTAAGTCAATACGACCTTTAACCTGGTTCAACAAATGACATAACCTAGTGGACTTCACACTATGATCTGGTAATGAAAGATCATGACAAGTACATTTAGGTTCCATGTTAAACCTGCAATTTTAAACAATTCAAGGGGCTTGAAGTAGCCTACTTGAACTTGAATTTGACGCTCAGAAATTCAAATACTGGTGGTTGGTGGTTATTGTAGCCAATTTATAAGTTCTCCTGCTTCCTTACAATTATCAGTGATTTAATTTTGATCCGTTTTTGTGAGCGATGTGGCCACTTTAGTATGTTTGCTTCAATTGAAGGATGTTGTGCTACTCTGTTGCAGTAAAACCACATGCAGTTATGATGATTAGACAACATCTAATGCTGGCTTCAACTCTGATCCAAGTTCTTCACTCACTCCCTCAAGCTAAATCGAGGTCCGTCGGGGGCAATGTTTGTGAATTGGACCTCCACTTAAGATGGCAATCAAACCGCATCCGGTTGCGACTGGGATTCCCCGAGGGAAAGTGGCTAGTGTGAGGACTGAGGGGTCAAATGAATGTATTTGGACTGCAGCCCAGCTCTCGAAGTCATTTTGACTTGCTGTGTAGTCACGCGGGTCATGTGTCAGCCAGGCTAGGGCAGGCAGGGGTCAACAGTGGAGCATGACAATGAGACTGTCCCATACACTCATGTGGCTCTTTAGACACCCTGTATGCACACACACAGACACACACACGGTGAGTCACATACTGCCAATTTTTTTTAGGCAAGGAACATACATAGGAATCTCTTGGATAACTGAGTGCAACAGAACTGTGAGGCCCACATCTATCATTGTGTTAATATGTTCCAGGAGAACACCACCAGTAATTGAACTGTATTAATTGTTGGGTGCTACCATTGGACTGGTTTGAGTTAGAATTAGATTTAGTGAGATGTCAATACATAGGGGTAGAGTTTTTGCGGAGGAGATTAAGTGTATTCATCTTCATTTGGTGGCTGGCGTGAGCAGGAGCAGTGTTATCTGGTGGAACAGAAATGCTCTGGTAACTGTGAGATCCAGACCACCGGGACACCACTTACTGAGCCTGGAGCTGGAGCTGGGGATGGGGCTGCAGCTGGGGATGGGGTTGGAGCTGGGGATGGGGCTGGAGCTGGGGATGGGGTTGGAGCTGGGGAAGGGAATGGGGCTGGAGCTAGGGATGGGGCTGCAGCTGGGCATGGGGTTGGAGCTGGGGATGGGAATGGGGCTGGAGCTGGGGATGGGGTTGGAGCTGGGGCTGGGGATGGGAATGGGGCTGGAGCTGGGGATGGGGTTGCAGCTGGGGATGGGGCTGCAGCTGGGGATGGGGCTGCAGCTGGGGATGGGGCTGCAGCTGGGGATGGTGTTGGAGCTGGGGCTGGGAATAGGAATGGGGCTGGAGCTGGGGATGGTGTTGGAGCTGGGGCTGGGGATGGGTTGGAGCTGGGGATGGGGCTGCAGCTGGGGATGGAGCTGGGGCTGGGGATGAGTTGGAGCTGGGGATGGGGCTGCAGCTGGGGATGGGGCTGCAGCTGGGGATGGGGTTGGAGCTGGGGCTGGGAATGGGGCTGGGGCTGGAGCTGGGGATGGGCTGGAGCTGGGGATGGTGTTGGAGCTGGGGCTGGGGATGGGTTGGAGCTGGGGATGGGTTGGAGCTGGGGATGGGCTGGAGCTGGGGATGGGGCTGGAGCTGGGGCTGGGAATGGGGCTGGAGCTGGGGATGAGCTGGAGCTGGGGGTGGGGTTGGAGCTGGGGCTGGGGTTGGAGCTGGGGCTGGGAATGGGGCTGGAGCTGGGACACCTCACTGTTGAGGCACACTCAATATCTCTCTTTCTTTCTCTCCATCATTCTGTCTCCCTCCCTTTTTTTCTCTCTGATCATGTCCCTCTCATTCGACACACACGGTATGTCTTGTGCTCATGTTTTTCTCTCGCTCTGTTTGTCACTGTGACAGATAATACTATCAATCCCATATGTTTTACAAGGCTGCTTTTGAAGCTATTGTTTACTGCTCATGCAAACGTCTGTTGTCAGGTCTGTGTGTAGCTGCATGGGCCAGAATCAGGAGCAGAACAGACACTGTGATCAGACTGACAGGATAATGGAACAACCCTTTAACGTCAGACACACCATTATTTTCCCATATTAATTTGTCAGAGCAGAGAAAATGTAAATAGACTGTCCTCCTTTATCAATACTGGGTTGTTTTTTGAGCACATGACGCAATCAACAAGAAAGAGGAAGGGGGCACTTATGCCACCACAACTCAGACAGTGATGCCTGTTTCCAGGTACCTCATCACCTCCTGACCCACACTGACACTCACTGTATTGATGTAATGCTTTTTTGGCACCCAGATGGTTTTACTGAGGGAAAGTACTTGGGCACCTGGAGCTGATAAGAGCTAGCCAGGGGGCGTTGGCACGCGGCCAGGCCAGGGGAGGGAGCTCAGGGTGGGGCGGGACGTTCGCCAAGCGGCCAGGCCAGGGGAGGGACAGACAGATATAATAGATGTGCTCCTCTCTGACTCAGGGTATTTGTGTGCTTAAATATGTGAAACTGTTTGTTCTTTAGTGCCTGTCTGGGCCAGAGTGATGGAGAAAAAGCACACTCCATTACTCTTGTAAGAGGAGAGTAGGGGAAACAAGATGAGATGGGAGCACCAGTGCATTGCAAATGCCACCTTGCATCAGTGATGTAGAACATACAATGGTAAGTGCATTTTTGCAGCACTGAAAAACTGTGTTTGACCAAAACTCAAACAAAGCAAAAAAAAACTCCTTTCAACTTTGTGTACGTTAGAAGGAAATAAGGGTTGAGAGAGAAAGTGCATTTGAATCCAGGACAGAGGAAAAGAGAGGAGGGTAGTGGTGTGGAGTAAAACCAAATGGACAGGAATAAGAGAATACTGAGATCAGAGTTGTTTATCATTTCTGCATCCGTGCATCAGAGAGAGAGAGAGAGAGAGAGAGAGAGAGAGAGAGAGAAAGAGAGTTGTGCACTTCCATAAATAATTACCCAGGTGACAAAACAGAGGCCAGGTCTAGAAGCGTTGCCTTAGTTTACCTATGAAAGCATAAAACAGCTTAACATGCTTGTCTAAAAACAGCACATGCCGTATGGACACATTACTCAGTCAGTGTCATTACAAACAACAGCACATACCGTAACGCTCGACACATTACTCAGTCAGTGTCATTACAAACAACAGCACATACCGTAACGCACGACACATTACTCAGTCAGTGTCATTACATTACTCAGTCAGTGTCATTACAAACAACAGCACATACCGTAACGCGCGACACATTACTCAGTCAGTGTCATTACATTACTCAGTCAGTGTCATTACAAACAACAGCACATACCGTAACGCGCGACACATTACTCAGTCAGTGTCATTACAAACAACAGCACATACCGTAACGCACGACACATTACTCAGTCAGTGTCATTACATTACTCAGTCAGTGTCATTACAAACAACAGCACATACCGTAACGCGCGACACATTACTCAGTCAGTGTCATTACAAACAACAGCACATACCGTAACGCTCGACACATTACTCAGTCAGTGTCATTACAAACAGCACATACCGTAACGCGCGACACATTACTCAGTCAGTGTCATTACAAACAACAGCACATACCGTAACGCACGACACATTACTCAGTCAGTGTCATTACATTACTCAGTCAGTGTCATTACAAACAACAGCACATACCGTAACGCGCGACACATTACTCAGTCAGTGTCATTACAAACAACAGCACATACCGTAACGCGCGACACATTACTCAGTCAGTGTCATTACAAACAACAGCACATACCGTAACGCTCGACACATTACTCAGTCAGTGTCATTACAAACAACAGCACATACCGTAACGCGCGACACATTACTCAGTCAGTGTCATTACAAACAACAGCACATACCATAACGCGCGACACATTACTCAGTCAGTGTCATTACATTACTCAGTCAGTGTCATTACAAACAACAGCACATACCGTAACGCGCGACACATTACTCAGTCAGTGTCATTAAAAACAACAGCACACATGATCACATAAAATAACTATTGTACGTACTGTATTACCTACACACTTACCAATGCACTCCAACTATACCGAAATACACGTCAAACTACATGCTAATAGCTGTGTAAAGGCATGGGGATGGGGGTTAACGTTTGAGATGGGCTGAGGGTTAGTACAGCCAATGTAACTGGTTTCTCTTACAGACATATCCCATGTTCAGCCTCCTCCCTGTCATATATCAGGTCTTCATGCTTCTCTAATTGAGACGCCCTCCTCACCCTCACAACCACCCCCACCCCTCCCTCTCTCTCTCTTCAGTAAATAATCACATTAGTTCTGCAAGACAGAGGTCCATGGTATCTCCGTGGTGAGAGAGCGGGACCTAGTTCTTCTTGGTGACTGCAGTCTTCCTCTTTAATATTCATGCTAAGGGCCACATTAGCATTGTTACCATTAAAAATTGATGGCGTATGGAGAGGAGCGAGCCTTTCTTAGTCACTAGAGAGAAGGGCAACAGGGATAGAGAGGGATCTTGGACGAAGGTGAGAGGGATTAAAATGCATAGAAAAATGTATATTCTGCACTTGTTTTATTTAGTGTTTATATTTATACCTGGTTTTCGTTATGCAACCTGAATGTAATTAAATGCAGAGGCCAAGAGAAAATGAGAAGGGCAGGGAGAAATGAGACCGGGACGAGGGAGAGAGGACAAAGTTCAATTGAAAGAGAGGGAGAAAGAGACTGTCCTAGAAAAACGAGAGAGCGAGAGAGAGAGAGAGAGAGAGAGAGGGACAGAAAGAGACAGACAGAGAGAGAAGAAAGTGAAAGAGAAAGTGTCCTAGAGAGAGGGAGATTGGTTTCACCTGCATCCCAGTGTTTTTATAGACTCCTACAGGGCAGCAGGAGACTCAGCAGAAATGAAACAGAGGAGCGTTTTCACTCTATTTAATCCATCTGTAGGACGTTTAGCTGCACTACTCCCAGAGTTACAGACAGTGTGAAAGAGCCAGGTTAGTCCCACAGTAGTATAGCTCCCTTTCGCATAGCCCAATACTTCCCTGAATAACATTCATCTTCGCGCCCATTCTGAACCTTCCCTGGACAGTCTGCATGGACAAAGATAGTGATGCTCTGTAGTGACTACAGTGTAATTGCTTCTGAGCCACAGAGAGTGGGAATATGGAGTGGGTGAGAGAGATAGTGTGTTAGAGCTAGAGAACGACAGGGAGAGAGCAGAGGGGTGACTCCTGTCTGGGTCCCAGCAGGTGTGTTGATGGGGGTGACAGTGGGGGGGGGGGGGGGGGGGGGAGATCATGGGGAGCAGTGGAGTCTCAATCGATCAGTTCACATAACTGTCAGGTCAAAGCCCCAGGACCCTGCCAGACAGTAGTAACTTCGTCACTATGAAGTCTCATTTCACACCAGCAGATAGAAGACACTGCAAGGGCTCAGCGGAGCATCTGCAGTGACAGTAGCCACAGCTACACCTGAGATGGGGCTGATTAAGGTGGAATACAATTTACTGTATCACCAAGCCACGTTACGACAAATACTGAACAGAATCTTGCATGTATTGCACATTCTTTGGGGCTGCAAATGTAGAATCAAGCCTGGTAGGGACCTAATACTACAATAGCTGTTGATTTTACCGAACCTGTTAACACATAATCAGTAAGCATCCCTGGCCTTGTAGAGGAGAGCAGAGGAGAGGAGGGGAGGAGGGTCTGGATGGACCGAGTGATAGATGACAGCAATAAAGGTCACTCAGCGAAACAGAGCTGTTAGTTCATCAACCCTCACTCACTCACAAAGACCCTCGTCAGCCTGATTGGCTGCTGGGCGGGCTCAAAAACCCAGCCGGAGATAGCACTGTGACAAATACCGCACTTCCAATCACAGACTGATGAGAGGGGGAGAGAGATAAAGAGAGGGAGACAGAGAGAGTGAGAGAGAGGGGGGGTAGAGGGGAAGATAGAGGGGTGGTTGTTGGGAGGATGTGGGGGGAGAGAGAGAGAGGGAAAGAGAGGGGATGTGAGTGCGACCGAGTTGGGTCCCACTTGAAACAAACTTATAAAAGCTTTATATAGCATACAAAGAGGCTTCATAAGCAATGCATGACTGCTTCAGAAATCATATATAAGAGTATGTCATACTCTATAAATTGTGTATCAACATTAAACATACATAGTGAGTTGGTGAGTCTCAAATTTGGCAATTACACCTTACAGTGAGAATTGTTATGTCAGGAAGTTTGTTCCACCATTGGGGTTCCAGGACAGAGAAGAGCTTTGCCTGGGCTGAGCAGGAGCTGCCCTCCCATAGGGGTGGGAGGGCGATGAGACCAGAGGTGGCAGAAGTGGGACCAAGAGTTGAGTGAATGCCGACTAAAAACAGACAAGTGGTAGAAAGTGAAAAAGCACAATCCAAGCATGTACATCATTGATGAAGAGGCAATCTAAAACCATGCAAAAAGCACATTTATCTCTGGTGTTGAACTTTATATTACCAGGTAGGAAGATTGGGAACACATTCCCAACCATTATGTGGTGAAGAGATGCTGTAACAAGTGCTGTGGGTTATTTAAGGACCTCTGAAAGTCAGGGTTTTGGTTTAACCTACATGGGGTCATTTGGCTCCTGTTGACTACTAGAGCCCTACAACACCATTTCCACCGCAGCATCCGCTCCCCCATCCAGGTTGTAACGAGAGATCGGACCAATATGCAGCGTGGTACGTGTTCGTCATGTTTTAATGAACAAAATCACTGAACACGAAAATACAAAATAACAAATAGAAAGACAGAAAGGAAAAGTGAAACAGTTCCGTGTGGAACACACAGACACAGAAAACAATCACCCACCAAACACTGGTGGGAAAAGGCTACCTAAGTATGTTTCTCAATCAGAGACAACTAACGACACCTGCCTCTGATTGAGAACCATACCAGGCCAAACGCAAAATACATCATAGAAAAACAAACAGACTGCCCACCCCAACTCACGCCCTGACCATACTAAGACAAAGACAAAACAAAAGGACTAAGGTCAGAACGTGACACAGGTACTACTGACTAGGCCTACAACAACTTTGCTTCAGGGAAAAGACAACAGAAGGATGTAGGGTGAGAACTACCTCATCCCCATACTGTTATTTATTTGCTCCTTTGCACCCCATTATCTCTACTTGCACACTCATCTTCTGCACATCTATCACTCCAGTGTTTAAATTGCTATATTGTAATTATTTCGCCACTATGGCCTATTTATTGCCTTACCTCTGTTATCCTACCTAATTTGCAAACATTGTATATAGACTTTTTCTATTGTATTATTGACTGTATGTTTGTTTATTCCATGTGTAACTCTGTGTTGTTGTTTAAGTCGCACTGCTTTGCTTTATCTTGGCCAGGTCACAGTTGTAAATGAGAACTTGTTCTCAACTAGCCTACCTGGTTAAATAAAGGTGAAATATATATATATATATATTATAGCGGACAAATGATCACATAGCGATCCATGCACAGATGGCAGCTCATTTACACACAGAGACCCTTACACAATCAAATGAGATGTATAGATGCCATTCTCACATTCTGGAGAATTGGTATGGGTCATTAAACTCCACTGAATGGCTGGAGATGTTATGTAAACGGACCTGACATCTTCATGAGCACTTAGAAAGGATTTGATTCTTTAGACAGATGGACTTGTGGAGTTTCTGCTGTGATTTTCCGAGGCGACAAGATTCATTTGAGGTTTGACAAAGGGTCACTAAAGGCTACGTGCCTTAAGGTCTTTGATTAGGTCTGTTTTGATGGAGGAGGATTTTCAATGGAGGATTTAGAAATGCTACCATACATTTCATTGGGTTACTACTTCTGTCCTACTTATTTGCCACCATAGTACTTACTGGTGCTGTGTGGCAGGAGATCCCTACATGCACACAGATATACACACATTACTGTCATTTTAAGCACAAAACATGTATACTTTTATTGAATCACCCACCCACTTCCATCAACTTAAGGGACTCCAGAGCGGGGAAGATGCCAAAGAAAACTGACTGCAAATTGTCTGACTGAAGGATGAACTTTTGCCTGTCCAATGCCAGCTCGTTTCCAACTTCTGTAATAAAATAAAACATTGACTGGCATATACAGGAGTGTATGGGGTTTTATTTAACGCAGGACTAGCAGCTGAAATGCAATCAGCAGGCTCACATCTAGCTATAGTGATTCAATTATCAGATGTGTCATACTCTGATGATTAAGTTTATCATTAACTCTCAGTCTCTGTCTGTCTGCCTGTCTGTGTACGTGTGTCTGTCTGTCTCACTGAAACAGCTGTTGATGGCTCATGTTCTGGGTTTACAGAGAAAACTATGATGTAGGCTATGCACAAACCACAACAAAAACGTAGGATAGCAGAGGTTTTGTACACATTGACACACATACAGTGCCTTGCGAAAGTATTCGGCCCCCTTGAACTTTGCGACCTTTTGCCACATTTCAGGCTTCAAACATAAAGATATAAAACTGTATTTTTTTGTGAAGAATCAACAACAAGTGGGACACAATCATGAAGTGGAACGACATTTATTGGATATTTCAAACTTTTTTAACAAATCAAAAACTGAAAAATTGGGCGTGCAAAATTATTCAGCCCCTTTACTTTCAGTGCAGCAAACTCTCTCCAGAAGTTCAGTGAGGATCTCTGAATGATCCAATGTTGACCTAAATGGCTAATGATGAAAAATACAATCCACCTGTGTGTAATCAAGTCTCCGTATAAATGCACCTGTACTGTGATAGTCTCAGAGGTCCGTTAAAAGCGCAGAGAGCATCATGAAGAACAAGGAACACACCAGGCAGGTCCGAGATACTGTTGTGAAGAAGTTTAAAGCCGGATTTGGATACAAAAAGATTTCCCAAGCTTTAAACATCCCAAGGAGCACTGTGCAAGCGATAATATTGAAATGGAAGGAGTATCAGACCACTGCAAATCTACCAAGACCTGGCCGTCCCTCTAAACTTTCAGCTCATACAAGGAAAAGACTGATCAGAGATGCAGCCAAGAGGCCCATGATCACTTTGGATGAACTGCAGAGATCTACGGCTGAGGTGGGAGACTCTGTCCATAGGACAACAATCAGTCGTATATTGCACAAATCTGGCCTTTATGGAAGAGTGGCAAGAAGAAAGCCATTTCTTAAAGATATCCATACAAAGTGTTGTTTAAAGTTTGCCACAAGCCACCTGGGAGACACACCAAACATGTGGAAGAAGGTGCTCTGGTCAGATGAAACCAAAATTGAACTTTTTGGCAACAATGCAAAACGTTATGTTTGGCGTAAAAGCAACACAGCTGAACACACCATCCCCACTGTCAAACATGGTGGTGGCAGCATCATGGTTTGGGCCTGCTTTTCTTCAGCAGGGACAGGGAAGATGGTTAAAATTGATGGGAAGATGGATGGAGCCAAATACAGGACCATTCTGGAAGAAAACCTGATGGAGTCTGCAAAAGACCTGAGACTGGGACGGAGATTTGTCTTCCAACAAGACAATGATCCAAAACATAAAGCAAAATCTACAATGGAATGGTTCAAAAATAAACATATCCAGGTGTTAGAATGGCCAAGTCAAAGTCCAGACCTGAATCCAATCGAGAATCTGTGGAAAGAACTGAAAACTGCTGTTCACAAATGCTCTCCATCCAACCTCACTGAGCTCGAGCTGTTTTGCAAGGAGGAATGGGAAAAAATGTCAGTCTCTCGATGTGCAAAACTGATAGACATACCCCAAGCGACTTACAGCTGTAATCGCAGCAAAAGGTGGCGCTACAAAGTATTAACTTAAGGGGGCTGAATAATTTTGCACGCCCAATTTTCAGTTTTTGATTTGTTAAAAAAGTTTGACATATCCAATAAATGTCGTTCCACTTCATGATTGTGTCCCACTTGTTGTTGATTCTTCACAAAAAAATACAGTTTTATATCTTTATGTTTGAAGCCTGAAATGTGGCAAAAGGTCGCAAAGTTCAAGGGGGCCGAATACTTTCGCAAGGCACTGTATATGTGGTCTTCGTGGGTTGTAAAAAGGAACTATTGTCAGAAAGCAGAAAAACCATAACAAAGACACAGGAATCTGTCCAAGCCCCTGGTTTAATATATGTGTTCATCTGTGTTGTACACACATCCTGGTATTGTTGTCTAAGCCTTAATGCTCTCTGTCTCTGGTTAGCGTAGCTGCCAAGTTGTAATTTGCTTTAGATTACGAAGTGATGTTTTTCCTTGAACAGGAACATGCTAGGACAAGGTCTGTCTCTGTAGTATATGACCATGTTTGTCCTAGAATAGGATGGTGTTCTGGTTGGTCTAGTGCAGGGATGGACAACTAACGGATAGCTTCAGATCAATGTCCAAAAATGGGTCCCAAACAAAAATAAATAAAGGAACTCAGTCTCAACTTCGAATCAAATCAAATTGTATTTGTCACATGCAACGAATACAACAGGTAGACCTTACAGTGAATTGCTTACTTACAAGCCCTTAACCAACAATGCCGTTTTAAGAAAATACCTAAAAAAAAGGAAGAAATTAAAGTAACAAATAATTAAAGAGCAGCAGTAAAATAACAATAGCGAGGCTATATACAGGGGGTACCGGTACAGAGTCAATGTGCAGAGGCACCGGTTAGTCGAGGTAATATGTATATGTAGGTAGTTATTAAAGTGACTATGCATAGATAATAACAGAGAGTAGCAGCAATGCTTTGCTGCCTCAGGGCCTGGAGATGTCCCGTTGGTAGGGTATACTGTATGTGCTTTTTGTTCGTCCCACTTATTTTCCAGAGATTGTATGTTGGCTAACAGTATGGATGGCAAAGGCAGATTAGCCACTCCTCGCCTGATCCTCACAAGGCACCCCAATCTACTTCCGAGAAATCTCTGTCAACTTGCTGTTGAGAGTTAGAATAGTAGAATACAAAAAGTGCAATTTCGAAATTTCGTTGTGCACCAGCAGTTTCTTTTGTTGTGTCAGTCAATTAGCCCATGCCAGCTAACAATTTTTAGATTGGTAAATTAGTCTAGCCATCTATCTAAACTTGTATTAATCACGGCCGAATACCGACAGGGCACGCAGGGCACGTGCCCTGACCTCCTGGTGGCCCCCATTGATTTTGTTAGTCACTGTCACTCATATCAAATGAACATGGCAAAAAGCATGCAAAATGCACAGAATTGCAGGAAATTTGCTTTAAATTGCAAAAAAATCCACTGATGACAAAATGTATAAAATTGCAAGAAATTAGCTGCAAAACTGCAAAATGTTTCTCTCTGCATGATTAGTTGAATTGGATGAAATTTGTCATCAAATGTATATATGTTCTCTCTGCCCAATGGCGAAATGTGTAGAATTGAAGAAAACTTGCTTTAAAACGGCAACATTTTCTCGAATGGCAAAATACAGTGTCAAGAAAAAGTATGTGAACCCTTTGGAATTACCTGGACTTCTGCATCATCTGAACTGATCTTCATCTGAGTCACAACAATAGACAAACACAGTCTGCTCAAACTAATAACACACAAACAATGATACGTTTTCATGTCTTTACTGAACACACTGTGTAAACATTCACAGTGCAGGGTGGGAAAAGTAAGTGAACCCTTGGTTTTGATAACTGAATGACCCTCCTTTGGCAGCAATAACCTCAACCAAATGTTTCTGTAGTTGCGGATCAGACCTGCACAACGGTCAGGAGGAATTTTGGACCATTCCTCATTACAAAACTGTTTCAGTTCAGCAAAATTCTTGGGATGTCTGGTGTGAACCGTTCTTGAGGTCATGCCACAGCATCTCAATCGGGTTGAGGTCAGGACTCTGACTGGGCCACTACAGAAGGCATATTTTTATCTGTTGAAGCCATTCTGTTGTTGATTTACTTCTGTGTTTTGGGTCGTTGTCCTGTTGCATCACCCAACCTCTGTTGAGCTTCAATTGAAAGACAGGTAGCCTTACATTCTCCTGCAAAATGTCTTGATAAACTTGGTAATTCATTTTTCTGTTTGCTTGATGATAGCAAGCTCTCCAGGCCCTGAGGCAACATAGCAGCCCCAAACCATGATGCTCCCTTCACCATACTTTACAGTTGGGATGAGGTTTTGATGTTGGTGTGCTGTACCTTTTTTTCTCCACACATAATGTTGTGTTCTCCTTCCAAACAACTCAAATGTAGTTTCATCTGTCCACAGAATATTTTGCCAGTAGCGCTGTCGAACATCCAGATGCTCTTTTGCGAACTTCAGACATGCAGCAATGTTTTTTTGGACAGCAGTGGCTTCTTCCGTGGAGTCCTCCCATGAACACCATTCTTGTTTAGTGTTTTAAGTATCGTAGACTCGTCAACAGAGATGTTAGCATGTTCCAGATATTTCTGTAAGTCTTTAGCTGACACTAAGTTCTTCTTAACCTCATTGAGCATTCTGCTCTGTGCTCTTGCAGTCATCTTTGCAGGACAGCCACTCCTAGGAAGAGTAGCAAGTGCTGAACTTTCTCCATTTATAGACAATGTGTCTTACCACGGACTGATGAACATCAAGGATTTTAGAGATACTTTTGTAACCCTTTCCAGCTTTATGCAAGTCAGCAATTCTTAATCTTGGGTCTTCTGAGATCTCTTTTGTTCGAGGCATGGTTTACAAGGCAATGCTTCTTGTGAATAGCAAACTCAAATTTTGTGAGAGTTTTTTTATAGGGCAGGGCAGCTCTAACCAACATCTGCAATCCCGTCTCAATGTTTGTACTCCAGGTTAGCTGACTCCTGACTCCAATTAGCTTTTGGAGAAGTCAATACCCTAGGGGTTCACATACTTTTTCCAACCTACACTGTGTACTGTCTGTTAGAATGATGTATTCAATATAGAGAAGAAAAAAACAATAATTGATGTGTTATTAGTTTATACAGACTGTGTTTGTCTGTTGTTGTGACTTAGATACAGATCAGATAAAATTTTATGGCCAATTTATGCAGAAATCCAGATAATTCCAAAGGGTTCACATACTTGTTCTTGCCACTGTATGTAGAATTGCAGGAGATTAACATTAAACTCTACCGCCAGGACGGGACCAGTAAAACAGTGTGCCCGCAAGGTGTGGGGGTCCCTCAACCAAATGTCACATAGGGCCCCTAAAAGGCTAGAGCTAGCCCTGGTTAATGCTATAATGCATTTAAGAGAGTTAAGTAGTTTAACTGCAGAAATAGATTGATTGCACAAATAAGTTGACTTCATGCGTGGGTCTGGATGTGGTCATGCAGACCCGTAAGCCACTGTGGCCCTTCATGATGAGTTTAGATTTTTTTGTGGGCCCCACCCCCATCAAAGTTGCCCATCCCTGGTCTAGTGTGCGTGTGTATTTTAGTGTTGTGTGTAGGTGATACACAGTCCTGCTGAGTCTACAGCTGGTATTAATCTGTAATATGGGAAACAGAAAGGAAAACGCTGCACACTGCTGCTCATGCTCCCAGGTGATATTTATTTACAACAGAGTTTCAACCCTTAGGTCTTCATCAGGCATCCATTTCCCAGGTGTGTGTGTGTGTGGGGGGGGGGGGGGGTCTTATATATAGGGGCAGTACTCAGTGACATCACTTCCTGAAACAGGAGGTAAAACATGTATAACATAGTTTCACAATATTAACTTTCAATGTATCAAAATATATGGTTATACACAGGGAACGTGTTCAATATTTATAGTAATATACATACACATACAATATTCAATCTGGAATATACCTAATTTTCTGACTATTAACAAAATATGTCTGGTTTGTTGTGTGTTGTTTAGTTTCCTCCTTGCTCTCCCTCCCCCTCTCTTGCTCTCCCTCGCTCCAGCGCTATTTGTCTATCCCTGTATGGGAAACAGTCCAAGCCTCTCCCAGTCTCCCTCCCTCCCAGAGCAGGTTAAGCCACTTTTCTGTCTACCTTTGCTCTGGCCCCGCCCTTCTCTGCCACTTCCTGGTCACCTGGACCAGCTTCCAGATGTTAGCAACCGGCTCTGGGTCATCACAGCACATCCACAACTCTCTGACTCTGTTCTGTCCTGTTCTCTATCCCAGAATTCCCCCAAGACCGGCAGCAACCTAACATTTCCTTACTGAACTCCACCAGCCAATCAACAGGTTCTGTGACCGGGATATTTCCTTACTGAACTCCACCAGCCAATCAACAGGTATTGTGTTCACCTGCAGTTCATACTTTCTCCCTCCCTCCATTCCCCCTCTCCCTCTATGGCTCTTTGACCGATCTAGAGTTACACCCTTTCCTAAGTATTACCTAACCAGGTGAAGCCGCTTTGCCTGAAGTGAACGTTGCTCTGTGAGTTCTGTGAGTACTACAACAAACTCTGTGATCAGAATGTATGACTGCTACCTATCTACACAGCTCTGAAGGCTAACAGTAAGTAGAATAAGTCTACTTGACAGTTTGTCTATTGTCTCATACTTCTGTTTGTGTATTTGCATCCATGAAAGTAATTTGAATGCTGTTTGCAGTGTGTGTGTGTGTGTGTGTGTGTGTGTGTGTGTGTGTGTGTGTGTGTGTGTGTGTGTGTGTGTGTGTGTGTGTGTGTGTGTGTGTGTGTGTGTGTGTGTGTGTGTGTGTGTGTGAGTGTGAGTGTGTGTGTGTCAGACATGTTCTCTTCCCTATATTTTTCCTGTCTCTGTAAGTGTCTGTACAGTAACTTATCCATATTATCTGTTTTGAGCCTCTGAGAGTAACTCTGTTCTGATCCAGACACACTGAGCCATTAGAGCCACTCCATTCAGCTCATTGGCTGCCTGCTTCTCTCCTGTCCTCTGAGCTCTGCTGTTCCAGACAGTAGACTTAATGGACAGGGTGTACAGAGGGCATTGATTACCATAGTCTGTGTTTTAATCTTAAATCATGTTTGATAGATTTCTGGATCTGGGAAGCTTATTTGCTAATATCTAATTGTTTGTTTAAGTGTGGTATTAGAAGTCATGGTACACACAGTGCCCTCTAGGCTGCAGCTCCTTAGAGCTCAACCACCTAGCTGGATAATGATGAACTAATTACTTTCCTACAGTATGCATATTACATAACTAACACACATTATGTTAAATAGTCTAACCTTCATGAACTGACTTTAGGTCTCATATCACAAGTGTCAAATATCAATGACATACTTCTACAGGGATGAATGTTTAAGTTATGTCATGTGATTTGCATGCGTTATGTACACGCACTTGATATTTGTGTGCTTACACTCCAGCCTGGTCTCATAGACTAGACATAGTAAACATAAACCCTGGACACTCAAATTAGCATGATATGTTATGTTTGGTATGGTAACACAAAGGTTGCATGTTCGAATCTCATCGAATCTCATCAAGGACAACTTTAGCATTTTAGCAACTTAGAAACTTTGCAACTACTTACTAATTTGCAGCTACTTAGCAGGTTAGCTAACCCTTCCCCTAACCCTAAACATGTAACCTAACTCCTAACCTTAACCCTTACCTTAACCCTAACCTTAACCCCGAACCCTAACCCCTAGCCTAGGTAACGCTAGCTGCCTAGCTAATGCTAGCATTAGCTACCTAGCCACCTTGCTAATGTTAGCCATAACATATTGTACAAATTGCAATTTGTAACATATCAAATGAATTGTAATTAGTAACAAAATATCCTAAAATGGATGATGGACATCCACAAATTAATACATACCATACGTAACATATCATGCGAATGGAGAGAGACAAATGGTATGTTTACTATGTTATGTCTACCCCTTAGTCCAGGTTGATACACTTGATATGGGTACACGCATCAATATTACACAAAAACTAAACCATGTGTGAAGGGTAGGGTTGCAAAAAAAAAACTTTGAAAAAATTCCCTGTTTTTCCCAAAGAATTCCCGGAATCAGGAGGGAATGAGCAGGAAATCTGGGATCTTCCAACCAGGATTTCTGGAAAAACAGGGAATTTATTGAAAGTTCCAGGAATTATGCAACCCTAGTGAAGTATGTGGTTGTGTTGACAGAGGGTGTTGACAGGTTGTTGACAGAATGTGTTGACAGGAGGTGTTCACATGTATTGACTGGGTATGTTGACAGGCTGTTGACATAGTATGTTGAAAGAATGTGTTGACAGATGGTGTTGACAGGGTTGTGACAGAAATTGTTGTCAGGTTGTGTTGACAGGTTGTGTAGATAGGATTTGTCAGTGGTTCCCAAACTAGGGGTCGCAACCCCACGTTGGGTCGCCTGATATGAAAATTGAGGGAGATTTCCAAAACCCTGAAAAAACTAAATATATACAAAATAATGTATATATTATACTATCGTCTTAGTAACTCAAAATCATTGTAATGTGGCTAACCTTAAAAATAGAAATGAAAATTATTAAAATCTAAAATATCAAATTCAACCAGAGAGCGCCCTTAGATCATGGGAAACGTTATTGTTGCACTTGAATCATTCCCACGGTGAATGGCTAGGCCTGCTACGATATGAAACCACACACTATTGCAGAGACTTTGATATTACTGGCCACAATTGATATAGTAAAAACAATGGCAGAGGCACAGAAACCCACATCAATATTTTTGTCAGATATTCATGCAATCAACAGGCAACTGACTGAACAACTCGAAAACTCCCCAGTTTATGATCTCCAATGGACGATAGCTGTGAGGGCCGAGATGCCCATGCATTGACTTTTGTTCGCTATAGATGTTGGACATGCGATTCAGGAGGACATATTGTTCTGTTTCTGAATTTCTGAGCTTGAAACAGCACAGGGGATGTTCAGTGTGCTGTGTGGCTATATTTACAAAAAACAGATTCCATGGGACTGAATGGTGTGCTTTTGAACAGATGAGGCTCCATCTATGGCTGTGCGGCAGGCAGGAAGGACTCTGTACTCTAGTTATGAATGTGTCTCCCTCTGCCATATGGACGCATTGTAAGGTACACCGAGAGCAACTGGAGGCAAAAGATCTGAGCACAGATCTCAGACATATACTGCAGCAGGCAACTTCGATTGTAAGCTTCATCAAACCACATCCACTGCACACACGCCTGGTTGCAAAATGATGTGAAGATATGGGATCAGAACATGACAAGGTTTGTTGGTTATCGAGGGGGAGAGTTGGAAAGATGTTTCGCACTGAGAGAGGAGCTGTTGTCATTCACAATGGATCTAAAAAAAAACTGGTTGACTTTTTGTGTAATGAAAAGAAAATGTGTTTCCGTGCTTATGTCATAGATTTATTTTGGAAAGTGAACGGACTGAATGCAAGCATACAAGGGAAATACAAAAACAATCTACAGATGAGTGACCGAATCAGTGGATTCAGATGAAATCATTCTTATCGGAGAGAGAGTCTTTCAAAAGCAAACTATGCCCCCATAGCTGTGCATGTTTCTAACAGACAATCAGAAATACTGTTAGAATGTTTTCAATTGTGACTGCCATCGCCCCAAATAACAAAGTCAACATTAGCTGTTAATTACATTTTTTTATACATGGTTGGGTTTGACGGGGTGTGTGTTCATGTGTCCATGGTGTCTTGTTCTCAGTGTGAATATAATTGATATTGTCCTTGTATCTTATCTTATTCCCATTTTCTCTCTCTGTACAATTGCTTTGTTTGACCTACTGTCTCCTTGTGTGTCCCTTAACCTCAACATGTCATGATTATCTGCAGTGTGACACATTAATTATTAATTTGGCTGTTTATTAAAAATCAGCTTTATGATCACCGGATTTCATCATGGGGCACAAGTGGGTTTCTATGTTATTACCCACGGTGCCCCTCTCTGATATTGCTGCTCTGAGCATGTGTGTTTGGTGGAGGAACACAGGGCTGTGGAATGCTCTGCCTGTGACGAACATGTCGGAACAGCCCTGCCTGCCTGGCTCAGACAACACACTGAACCTACCGGCCTGGGAACCTGCAGGGCCAGGCATAACATACCATACTCTGGCTATGTGAGCTGTTAACTCCTTGAAGAACCAGGCATAGGTTAGTAGAGAAGCAGTACAGTAAATGGGACCTTCATTATGTCCACTGTAGCATGCACATTGCACTCATGCTGTTCCATTCCACATGACATACACATAGTTACATGTCTGTCACAGGACACTCTGAACCCCATGTGCTGTATATGCCTACAGTTTGTTTCTGCATGGGTGAGGGACAAGGTGTTTTTTATGGAACTGTAATTGGTGTGCTTTTGAAAGGTTTAGATTTGTCAGGTCAACGCAGGTTTCTGTGGATTAGTGTCACTGCCGTTTGTTGTGCTAGCAGGATGTGCATTAGCTGCATTAGTTTACATTATCATAGGAGTATGGGACAAATTTACAGAGCTACGCACTGGTATACTGCAGACATTAAAATGCTGACATTAAAATGCTGACAGTAACACACAACTTGTCAAAAGGTTGTTTTTCAACCAGAGCCATAAGGAAAAGAGCTGAGTAAGCACTGGGTTGTATCATTACTAACTCATCAACTCACACTGTATCACACGGTGATTGGAGATACACACTGACCAATGTGTGTGTGAGACTTTGTGCATTGAATGATTGTCTGCGTAATGTGTACGGTATGTGAGCCGTTTGTATTCATGAGTCATTGGATTAAGTCTCGTATGAGTGGTTCTGGCCTCCGTCTACATTTAATGGTTTCCTTATGCCATCGTTCATCGTCTTTCCTCCCTGAATGTTGGGCAAAGGTTACCCTGGTTACACAAAGGACTTGTCTCTAGAAAATGGATGATTTAATTAAACGTGGTGTGAACAAAAGCCAATGAAGGAAGTCCAATCCAACTGATTACTTTAGAAAGGCTGAGGCTTAATTTCTCTTTCTTATTAATCATGTAGGCCTGGTTGTTGGATGGCTGGTGAGGTGGGCTTTAGCCTGGTCACGTTTCAGCCTGTCGTGGCCGTCAGCTGTGTGTCACTCTCTATTTCCCTCCAGAGCAGGTTAGAGCAGAGTGGGCCGGAGCTCCCCGGGGGTGGTTCTGTGACGCCATGTTGTCACTCTGAGGATTAACACTGAGATAATGATCTCTGGGAGGTGTTCCCCGTGTGTCTCCTCTGAGTGCTTTTCTGCGTGTGTGTGCCGGCATGCATGCGTATGTGTGTGTATGTGTTTGTGAATGTAAACCTCAAAGATTTTACTGTTTTATTACACAAAGGCATTGCTTTGGTTAATGAGTTCCAGATACTGCAGAGGACTCTGTGAATGATTGTTCTGCTGCCGTTGTCTGTATAGACTACACATATATTAAACATGTATACATTCTGTTCTCTCTATCCTCACATCTTACCTCTATATCATACTTCTTCTTAACCTGCGTCTTCCTGAGAGAGTGAAAGAGTGAAAGAGTGAAAGAGTGAAAGAGTGAAAGAGTGAAAGAGTGAAAGAGTGAAAGAGTGAAAGAGAGAGAGAGACAGACAGACAGACAGACAGACAGACAGACAGACAGACAGACAGACAGACAGACAGACAGACAGACAGACAGACTGTGATGTACAGCTTTAAAGGTTTCCGTCTGTACACTGCTCCAGTCAAACTCAGATTAGAGGGTAGTTTGGACTTTTCTCATTCCTCAGACTCCTGGCGCTGATGTCTCTTTGTGTTTAGCTCTCCCTGTCTCTCCCTCTCTCTGTCTCTCCCTCTCTCTGTCTCTCCCTCTCTCTGTCTCTCCCTCTCTCTGTCTCTCCCTCTATCTGTCTCTCCCTCTCTCTCTCTCCCTCTCTTTGTCTCTCCCTCTCTCTCTCTTCCTCTCTCTGTCTCTCCCTCTCTCCGTCTCTCTCCCTCTCTCCGTCTCTCTCTGCCTCTCCCTGTCTCTCCCTCTCAATTCAATTCAAGGGGCTTTATTGGCATGGGAAACATGTGTTAACATTGCCAAAGCAAGTGAGGTAGGTAATATACAAAAGTTAAATAAACAATAAAATTAACAGTAAACATTACACATACAGAAGTTTCAAAACAATAAAGACATTACAAATGTCATATTATATATATACAGTGCCTTGCGAAAGTATTCGGCCCCCTTGAACTTTGCGACCTTTTGCCACATTTCAGGCTTCAAACATAAAGATATAAAACTGTATTTTTTTGTGAAGAATCAACAACAAGTGGGACACAATCATGAAGTGGAACGACATTTATTGGATATTTCAAACTTTTTTAACAAATCAAAAACTGAAAAATTCCAGAATGGTCCTGTATTTGGCTCCATCCATCTTCCCATCAATTTTAACCATCTTCCCTGTCCCTGCTGAAGAAAAGCAGGCCCAAACCATGATGCTGCCACCACCATGTTTGACAGTGGGGATGGTGTGTTGCTTTTACGCCAAACATAACGTTTTGCATTGTTGCCAAAAAGTTCAATTTTGGTTTCATCTGACCAGAGCACCTTCTTCCACATGTTTGGTGTGTCTCCCAGGTGGCTTGTGGCAAACTTTAAATGACACTTTTTATGGATATCTTTAAGAAATGGCTTTCTTCTTGCCACTCTTCCATAAAGGCCAGATTTGTGCAATATACGACTGATTGTTGTCCTATGGACAGAGTCTCCCACCTCAGCTGTAGATCTCTGCAGTTCATCCAGAGTGATCATGGGCCTCTTGGCTGCATCTCTGATCAGTCTTCTCCTTGTATGAGCTGAAAGTTTAGAGGGACGGCCAGGTCTTGGTAGATTTGCAGTGGTCTGATACTCCTTCCATTTCAATATTATCGCTTGCACAGTGCTCCTTGGGATGTTTAAAGCTTGGGAAATCTTTTTGTATCCAAATCCGGCTTTAAACTTCTTCACAACAGTATCTCGGACCTGCCTGGTGTGTTCTTTGTTCTTCATGATGCTCTCTGCTCTTTTAACGGACCTCTGAGACTATCACAGTGCAGGTGCATTTATACGGAGACTTGACTACACACAGGTGGATTGTATTTATCATCATTAGTCATTTAGGTCAACATTGGATCATTCAGAGATCCTCACTGAACTTCTGGAGAGAGTTTGCTGCACTGAAAGTAAAGGGGCTGAATAATTTTGCACGCCCAATTTTTCAGTTTTTGATTTGTTAAAAAAGTTTGAAATATCCAATAAATGTCGTTCCACTTCATGATTGTGTCCGACTTGTTGTTGATTCTTCACAAAAAAATACAGTTTTATATCTTTATGTTTGAAGCCTGAAATGTGGCAAAAGGTCGCAAAGTTCAAGGGGGCTGAATACTTTCGCAAGGCACTGTATAAATATATATATATATACAGTGTTGTAACAATGTACAAATAGTTAAAGTACACAAGGGAAAATAAATAAGCATAAATATGGGTTGTATTTACAATGGTGTTTGTTCTTCACTGGTTGCCCTTGTGGCAACAGGTCACAAATCTTGCTGCTGTGATGGCACACTGTGGAATTTCACCCAGTAAATATGGGAGTTTATCAAAATTGGATTTGTTTTCGAATTCTTTGTGGATCTGTGTAATCTGAGGGAAATATGTATCTCTAATGTGGTCATACGTTGGACAGGAGGTTAGGAAGTGCAGCTCAGTTTCCACCTCATTTTGTGGGCAGTGTGCACATAGCCTGTCTTCTCTTGAGAGCCAGGTCTGTCTACGGCGGCCTTTCTCAATAGCAAGGCTATGCTCACTAAGTCTGAACATACTCTCTCTCCCTCTCTCTGTCTCTACCTCTCTCTATCTTCATCTCTCTGTCTCTCCCTCTCTCCGTCTCTCTCTGTCTCTCCCTCTCTCTGTCTCTACCTCTATCTGTCTCTACCTCTCTCTCTCTTCCTCTCTCTGTCTCTCCCTCCCGCTCTCTCTCTCTCTCTCTCGCTCTCTCTCTCTCTCTCTGACTCTGTCTCTGTCTCTCCCTCTCTCTGTCTATCCCTCTCTCTGTCTCTCCCTCTCTCTGTGTGTTTTGAGGTGAAAGCTTCCCCTCCCGAGAGAGTGAAGAAGAGCAAGACATGGCTGGTCTTCTCCATACCAGGTACCAGAGAGTAGCAGGATAAAATAGTCACTTCATCACAGCGGCCCACCGCGGGAGCGTTGGGCCAGGTCGCAGTTGTAAATGAGAACTTGTTCTCAACTAGCCTACCTGGTTAAATAAAGGTGAAATAAATAAAATAAATTTAAAACGCGGGAGCTCCAGCTTTGTTATAGTCTGGTTCAGCTTGCTGTTATTACCACAGTCCTCCTCCCAGACACACACAGCAAACAGACAGAACTCACAACTCTGCCTGTTATTTAGGCTAAGGCCTGTGTGTGTGTTTACAACTAGCTGATGTGTACTCTGTCCATGTTTATGTGCGAGTGTGTATGTCTGGGTGTGTACAGTATAGGCACGTGTGGGCATGTCTATGTTTGTGGGCATACCTGTTATTTTATTTTTTATTTCTCCTTTATTTAACCAGGTAGGCTAGTTGAGAACAAGTTTTCATTTGCAACTGCGACCTGGCCAAGATAAAGCAAAGTAGTTTGACACATACAACAACACAGAGTTACACATGGAATGAACAAAACATACAGTCAATAATACAGTAGAAAAAAAGAAAACAAAGTCTATATACAGTGAGTGCAAATTAGGTCAAATAAGGGAGCTAAGGCAATAAATAGGCCATGGTGGCGAAGTAAATACAATTACACCAATTAAACACTGGAATGGTAGATGTGCAAAAGATGGATGTGCAAGTAGAGATAGTGTGGTGCAAAAGGAGCAAAATAAATAAATACAGTATGGGGATGAGGTAAATAGATGGGCTGTATACAGATGGGCTATGAACAGGTGCAGTGATCTGTGAGCTGCTCTGACAGCTGGTTCTTAAAGCTAGTTAGTGTACAGTATTTGCACCATTTACAGTCATTGGTGTGGACGTGTGTATGTGCTTCAGCTCAGGTACTGAATGACCTCTATGACAGTCAGGTATATCCCTTTTGGAATGCTATGGAGCGCGTCATGGAAACTGTCTCAGTACCTGCTGGGTTCTCACATGACCGCCAACCACACACACAGATGGAGAGGTGTACTATAGGTTATAGAGGACATCACACACTATAAAGGTTCTCTCTTATATGACATACTTAGTTCTTGATTAGTCTATGTCCATTACAGTACCCTACATTGATGCTCAGTGAATTGAAACCCAATAAGGTTAGTTGATGTCAGTCAATGTCCTGTCAGATTATCTATAACATCATCAGCCAAAGCGATAACCAGTCAGGAGTTGCTTCAGAAAAATGGGCCATAAGGGTGCCAAAAAGATGGCTGTTGCCAGGGTGACGTAGTCCTTGGATGCCAGTCGTCTCTGCCCATCTGTTCAGGACGGTGTGCCAGGGGAAACCGCCTGTCTCAGAGTTGACGTAGTGATACTACAGTCCCAACCTACCTCTCATGAACAAGGCATACTGTTTAAATGTACACACAGTGTACTTGGAGAGATAGGCCTGCCTGCCTGCCTGCCTGCCTGCCTGCCTGCCTGCCTGCCTGCCTGCCTGCCTGCCTGCCTGCCTGCCTGCCTGCCTGTCTGTCTGTCTGTCTGTCGAGGTCCATAGAGCTGGAGCTGTCCATGGAGCTGCCTGCCTTCCTTCCTTCCTTCCTTCCTTCCTTCCTTCCTTCCTTCCTTAATATGCAACACCAAGTTCTCTAGCTCATCTCACAGAATACTAAGATTATGAACAGCTTCCAGCTGGAAACAATATCAATGCCGCTCTCTGTCTCTCTATACAGCTCCATGGACCTCTACATTCAGTGAAATTCACCTGATCCCCCACAGCACCAAACCAAGCCTCCCTCGGCCAAACTTAGCCCTACCCTCTTCATGAGTAGCCAGGAGGAGGTGCCTGAGATTGCCATGGCAATGGTGATGGCATCATCACCCCCACCACAACCACCACCACCTGCCATGATTGGCTACGGCGGCCTGGAGTCACCTCCCCCTGACCTGTGCCAGACGTGCGGCCAGAGACACCTGATAGAGGAGAACCATGAGTACCTGTACCAAGACAAGGTGGACGATGACCTGATGTGTCATATCTGTCTGCAGCCACTCATCAGGCCGCTGGACACGCCCTGCGGACACACCTACTGCCAGGAGTGTCTGACCAGCTTCCTGCTGGAGAGTGACTTCTGCCCCGTGGACCGCACCCATCTCATGCTGCAGAACTGCCGCAAGTCCAGCCTGCTGGTGCACAAGCTACTGGACAAGCTGGCCGTGGCCTGCCCCTTCTCTGACCACTGCACCGATACACTGCCCCGAGGAGAGTTGGGGGCTCACATCAAGAATAGGTAGGTCCAGTACCCCAACACACCCTAACCCACTATGGACTGGAATAACATTTCTACTGTAATAACATATTACCCCAACACACCCTAACACAATATCTACTGTAATAACATATTACCCCAACACACCCTAACACAATATCTACTGTAATAACATATGACCCCAACACACCCTAACACACTATCTACTGTAATAACATATTACCTCAACACACCCTAACACAATATCTACTGTAATAACATATGACCCCAACACACCCTAACACACTATCTACTGTAATAACATATTACCTCAACACACCCTAACACAATATCTACTGTAATAACATATTACCCCAACACACCCTAACACAATATCTACTGTAATAACATATTACCCCAACACACCCTAACACAATATCTACTGTAATAACATATTACCCCAACACACCCTAACACACTATCTACAGTAATAACATCCCCCAACACACCCTATGACAACTTCTACTGTAATAACATATTACCTCAACACACCTTAACCCACTGCACTGAAACCCTGCCTCAAGGAGAGATGGAGGCTCACATCAAGAACAGGTAGCAGAAACACTGAAAACCACAACATGCATTTACACACTTGAAGAGGAGGCTACCCCTACACACTTTTACCCACAATCTACTGTAAGAGCAGAGAGACTTCCTCACCCACTGTATACACAGAGTGACTATACTGTATGTTTTCCTAAATATGGTTAGATATTGCAGCCCCCATAATAACTGCTGCATGTGTGTTTTTGTGTTCTGGTCTCCTCATCTGCTCCTCTCTCTCAGGGCTCATAATGTTGTTGTGATAAAACTGTGTTGACCTCCAGTTAACATACACACCAAACACCCCTATTGTCTCCCTCCTCTCCAGTCCCAGGGGGAGAGAGTACACTTCCTCACCCTGGCTCTTTCATCTGAACCAGCCGAGCTCCTCTGTTTACATATCATTGAATAGCCAGAGGTTTGACTGCTCGTTGTTCAGTGTCTGGGCTCCTCTCTTCATTATAGCGCTCGTTAACACTCTGTTAGCCCAGAGGCCTGGGAGATAATTACAAGTGCATCTCCATAGCTATGCACTGCTACTGTACAACAATGTGTTTCCCATTGAACTGAATATTGATAGTGATTGCATAACCTCTATCTCCTGATACTGCAATCCTCTCAAAGTTTACCACCTTTCTCTTCCCTTCTCCTCCCCCATATTCATCTTCTGGTGTCCTGGGTCTCCCACTTACTTCTCCCTCCTCCCGTTTTCTCTCTCTATCTCTCCCTAGGCTCCCAGGTTTCCTCTCCGTTTCGTTCAAGGTGTGTGAGTGTTGTATTGCGGTGTGTGGAGGTGATGTGATGTGAGTGGGCCAGGGGTCTCTGGGGACCAGCTCCTTTCTTGGATAGTCAGGAGGAGTCAGGAGGCGTTATTTATCTGTGGAGGGGAGAGGCTACGTCCTAGGGGGAAGACAATAGGCACTCTGGCTTGACTGGGGATGCCCATCCAGCCTGATTCACACGCTTCATAAGGTCATACTGGTAGTTGAACTTTGGTCCTGTCTGCTTGTGGTTGTGGTTGTGCGTTTTCGGTTCAGAGTTTGTGGTCTTGTGTTTGTCATTGTGTTTGCGATCCAGTAATTGTGGTTGTGTCCTTGTGGTCATACAGAATTGCAAGTATGTGTTATGTTTATGGGCAGGTGTTTAATGTTGTAAGTCATTAGGTATGTGTTTATGATGCAGTGTTTAATGTTGTAAGTCATTAGGTATGTGTTTATGATGCAGTGTTTAATGTTGTTAGTCATTAGGTATGTGTTTATGATGCAGTGTTTAATGTTGTAAGTCATTAGGTATGTGTTTATGATGCAGTGTTTAATGTTGTTAGTCATTAGGTATGTGTTTATGATGCAGTGTTTAATGTTGTAAGTCATTAGGTATGTGTTTATGTTCAGGTGTTTAATGTTGTAAGTCATTAGGTATGTGTTTATGGGCAGGTGTTTAATGTTGTAAGTCATTAGGTATGTGTTTATGGGCAGGTGTTTAATGTTGTAAGTCATTAGGTATGTGTTTATGATGCAGTGTTTAATGTTGTTAGTCATTAGGTATGTGTTTATGATGCAGTGTTTAATGTTGTAAGTCATTAGGTATGTGTTTATGGGCAGGTGTTTAATGTTGTAAGTCATTAGGTATGTGTTTATGATGCAGTGTTTAATGTTGTAAGTCATTAGGTATGTGTTTATGATCCAGTGTTTAATGTTGTAAGTCATTAGGTATGTGTTTATGATGCAGTGTTTAATGTTGTTAGTCATTAGGTATGTGTTTATGGGCAGGTGTTTAATGTTGTAAGTCATTAGGTATGTGTTTATGATGCAGTGTTTAATGTTGTTAGTCATTAGGTATGTGTTTATGGGCAGGTGTTTAATGTTGTAAGTCATTAGGTATGTGTTTATGGGCAGGTGTTTAATGTTGTAAGTCATTAGGTATGTGTTTATGATGCAGTGTTTAATGTTGTAAGTCATTAGGTATGTATTTATGATGCAGTGTTTAATGTTGTAAGTCATTAGGTATGTGTTTATGATGCAGTGTTTAATGTTGTAAGTCATTAGGTATGTGTTTATGGGCAGGTGTTTAATGTTGTAAGTCATTAGGTATGTGTTTATGGGCAGGTGTTTAATGTTGTAAGTCATTAGGTATGTGTTTATGATGCAGTGTTTAATGTTGTAAGTCATTAGGTATGTGTTTATGATGCAGTGTTTAATGTTGTTAGTCATTAGGTATGTGTTTATAATGCAGTGTTTAATGTTGTTAGTCATTAGGTATGTGTTTATGATGCAGTGTTTAATGTTGTAAGTCATTAGGTATGTGTTTATGATGCAGTGTTTAATGTTGTAAGTCATTAGGTATGTGTTTATAATGCAGTGTTTAATGTTGTAAGTCATTAGGTATGTGTTTATGATGCAGTGTTTAATGTTGTAAGTCATTAGGTATGTGTTTATGGGCAGGTGTTTAATGTTGTAAGTCATTAGGTATGTGTTTATGATGCAGTGTTTAATGTTGTTAGTCATTAGGTATGTGTTTATGGGCAGGTGTTTAATGTTGTAAGTCATTAGGTATGTGTTTATGATGCAGTGTTTAATGTTGTAAGTCACTAGGTATGTGTTTATGATGCAGTGTTTAATGTTGTAAGTCATTAGGTATGTGTTTATAATGCAGTGTTTAATGTTGTAAGTCATTAGGTATGTGTTTATGATGCAGTGTTTAATGTTGTAAGTCATTAGGTATGTATTTATGATGCAGTGTTTAATGTTGTAAGTCATTAGGTATGTGTTTATGGGCAGGTGTTTAATGTTGTAAGTCATTAGGTATGTGTTTATGGGCAGGTGTTTAATGTTGTAAGTCATTAGGTATGTGTTTATGATGCAGTGTTTAATGTTGTTAGTCATTAGGTATGTGTTTATGATGCAGTGTTTAATGTTGTAAGTCATTAGGTATGTATTTATGATGCAGTGTTTAATGTTGTTAGTCATTAGGTATGTGTTTATGATGCAGTGTTTAATGTTGTAAGTCATTAGGTATGTATTTATGATGCAGTGTTTAATGTTGTAAGTCATTAGGTATGTGTTTATGATGCAGTGTTTAATGTTGTAAGTCATTAGGTATGTGTTTATGGGCAGGTGTTTAATGTTGTAAGTCATTAGGTATGTGTTTATGATGCAGTGTTTAATGTTGTAAGTCATTAGGTATGTGTTTATGATGCAGTGTTTAATGTTGTAAGTCATTAGGTATGTGTTTATGATGCAGTGTTTAATGTTGTAAGTCATTAGGTATGTGTTTATGGGCAGGTGTTTAATGTTGTAAGTCATTAGGTATGTGTTTATGATGCAGTGTTTAATGTTGTAAGTCATTAGGTATGTGTTTATGATGCAGTGTTTAATGTTGTTAGTCATTAGGTATGTGTTTATGATGCAGTGTTTAATGTTGTAAGTCATTAGGTATGTGTTTATGATGCAGTGTTTAATGTTGTAAGTCATTAGGTATGTGTTTATGATGCAGTGTTTAATGTTGTAAGTCATTAGGTATGTGTTTATGATGCAGTGTTTAATGTTGTAAGTCATTAGGTATGTGTTTATGATGCAGTGTTTAATGTTGTAAGTCATTAGGTATGTGTTTATGGGCAGGTGTTTAATGTTGTAAGTCATTAGGTATGTGTTTATAATGCAGTGTTTAATGTTGTTAGTCATTAGGTATGTGTTTATGATCCAGTGTTTAATGTTGTAAGTCATTAGGTATGTGTTTATGATGCAGTGTTTAATGTTGTAAGTCATTAGGTATGTGTTTATGATGCAGTGTTTAATGTTGTAAGTCATTAGGTATGTGTTTATGATGCAGTGTTTAATGTTGTAAGTCATTAGGTATGTGTTTATGATGCAGTGTTTAATGTTGTAAGTCATTAGGTATGTGTTTATGATGCAGTGTTTAATGTTGTAAGTCATTAGGTATGTGTTTATGATGCAGTGTTTAATGTTGTTAGTCATTAGGTATGTGTTTATGATGCAGTGTTTAATGTTGTAAGTCATTAGGTATGTGTTTATGATGCAGTGTTTAATGTTGTAAGTCATTAGGTATGTGTTTATGGGCAGGTGTTTAATGTTGTAAGTCATTAGGTATGTGTTTATAATGCAGTGTTTAATGTTGTTAGTCATTAGGTATGTGTTTATGATCCAGTGTTTAATGTTGTAAGTCATTAGGTATGTGTTTATGATGCAGTGTTTAATGTTGTAAGTCATTAGGTATGTGTTTATGATGCAGTGTTTAATGTTGTTAGTCATTAGGTATGTGTTTATGATGCAGTGTTTAATGTTGTAAGTCATTAGGTATGTGTTTATGGGCAGGTGTTTAATGTTGTAAGTCATTAGGTATGTGTTTATGATGCAGTGTTTAATGTTGTAAGTCATTAGGTATGTGTTTATGATGCAGTGTTTAATGTTGTAAGTCATTAGGTATGTGTTTATGATGCAGTGTTTAATGTTGTAAGTCATTAGGTATGTGTTTATGATGCAGTGTTTAATGTTGTAAGTCATTAGGTATGTGTTTATGATGCAGTGTTTAATGTTGTAAGTCATTAGGTATGTGTTTATGATGCAGTGTTTAATGTTGTAAGTCATTAGGTATGTGTTTATGATGCAGTGTTTAATGTTGTAAGTCATTAGGTATGTGTTTATGATGCAGTGTTTAATGTTGTAAGTCATTAGGTATGTGTTTATGATGCAGTGTTTAATGTTGTTAGTCATTAGGTATGTGTTTATAATGCAGTGTTTAATGTTGTTAGTCATTAGGTATGTGTTTATGATGCAGTGTTTAATGTTGTAAGTCATTAGGTATGTGTTTATGATGCAGTGTTTAATGTTGTAAGTCATTAGGTATGTGTTTATGATGCAGTGTTTAATGTTGTAAGTCATTAGGTATGTGTTTATGATGCAGTGTTTAATGTTGTAAGTCATTAGGTATGTGTTTATGATGCAGTGTTTAATGTTGTAAGTCATTAGGTATGTGTTTATGATCCAGTGTTTAATGTTGTAAGTCATTAGGTATGTGTTTATGGGCAGGTGTTTATAGCCTGTGTTTTGCTTACAAATTTTACAGTGAGTTTTCCATGAAAGTTAATCAAGTGCCTTTCCCAGTGAAAATATGTGAACTATTTGTACTTTAATGTGTGTGTAGTTGCAATGATTGTGTTTAGATTCTGCTGCTATTCTCTTTTTATTATCTATGCATAGTCACTTTAACTCTACATCAATTACCTCAAGTAACCGGTGCCCCTGCACATTGACTCTGTATCAGTACCCCCCTGTATATAGCCTCCACATTGACTCTGTATCAGTACCCCCTGTATATAGCCTCCACATTGACTCTGTATCAGTACCCACCTGTATATAGCCTCCACATTGACTCTGTATCAGTACCCCCTGTATATAGCCTCCACATTGACTCTGTATCAGTACCCCCCTGTATACAGTCTCCACATTGACTCTGTACCGGTACCCCCTGTATATAGCCTCCACATTGACTCTGTATCAGTACCCCCTGTATATAGCCTCCACATTGACTCTGTATCAGTACCCCCCTGTATATAGCCTCCACATTGACTCTGTACCGGTACCCCCTGTATATAGCCTCCACATTGACTCTGTATCAGTACCCCCTGTATATAGCCTCCACATTGACTCTGTATCAGTACCCCCTGTATATAGTCTCCACATTGACTCTGTACCGGTACCCCCTGTATATAGCCTCCACATTGACTCTGTACCGGTACCCCCTGTATATAGTCTCCACATTGACTCTGTACCGGTACCCCCTGTATATAGTCTCCACATTGACTCTGTACCGGTACCCCCTGTATATAGCCTCCACATTGACTCTGTATCAGTACCCCCCTGTATATAGCCTCCACATTGACTCTGTACCGGTACCCCCTGTATATAGCCTCCACATTGACTCTGTATCAGTACCCCCCTGTATATAGCCTCCACATTGACTCTGTACCGGTACCCCCTGTATATAGCCTCCACATTGACTCTGTGTCAGTACCCCCTGTATATAGTCTCCACATTGACTCTGTATCAGTACCCCCCTGTATATAGCCTCCACATTGACTCTGTACCGGTACCCCCTGTATATAGTCTCCACATTGACTCTGTACCGGCACCCCCTGTATATAGCCTCCACATTGACTCTGTATCAGTACCCCCCTGTATATAGCCTCCACATTGACTCTGTATCAGTACCCCCCTGTATATAGCCTCCACATTGACTCTGTACCGGTACCCCCTGTATATAGTCTCCACATTGACTCTGTACCGGCACCCCCTGTATATAGCCTCCACATTGACTCTGTATCAGTACCCCCCTGTATATAGCCTCCACATTGACTCTGTATCAGTACCCCCCTGTATATAGCCTCCACATTGACTCTGTATCAGTACCCCCCTGTATATAGCCTCCACATTGACTCTGTATCAGTACCCCCCTGTATATAGCCTCCACATTGACTCTGTATCAGTACCCCCCTGTATATAGTCTCCACATTGACTCTGTATCAGTACCCCCTGTATATAGTCTCCACATTGACTCTGTACCGGTACCCCCTGTATATAGTCTCCACATTGACTCTGTACCGGCACCCCCTGTATATAGCCTCCACATTGACTCTGTATCAGTACCCCCCTGTATATAGCCTCCACATTGACTCTGTATCAGTACCCCCCTGTATATAGCCTCCACATTGACTCTGTATCAGTACCCCCCTGTATATAGCCTCCACATTGACTCTGTATCAGTACCCCCCTGTATATAGCCTCCACATTGACTCTGTATCAGTACCCCCCTGTATTAAGCCTCGCAATTGTTATTTTACTGCTGCTCTTTAATTATTTGTTAATTTTATTTCATATTTTTTACTTATCTATTTTTTACTTAACACATATTTTCTTAAAACTGCATTGTTGGTTAAGGGCTTGTAAGTAAGCATTTCACTGTTGTATTCGGCTCATGTGACAAATAACGTTTGACTTGATTTGATTTTTGTATTTGTCCGTTCATATTTTGGCCATTGGGTGGTTATCTTGTCCAGGCAGGTGTGCATTGATTCCTCCCATGTTTGGTGGTGCTATGCCTGTAGCCTGGGTTGTCATGCCTCTCAGTATACGTACACGCTGTTTGGGGAGTGCTGCTGTCTACGTAATGTGGGATTGGAGAAGGATTTGTCTAAATTCAGATTACCCTGCAAAAGTCAAGTAAATAACTTTGTGAAAGCATGTAATAAACAGAAAGTTACAAATCCCTTTGCGTGCTGATGCATTTTGTGAGTTGAGTATTGGTGAGATTTAGGTCATTGTTTTGTGTTCATGGTGAGAATCCCAAAAAGTACCCAGTATAGTCCACTATGGGCCCTGGTCAGAAGGAGTGCACTACAAAGGGAATAGGGTGCAATTTGGGACACAATGGTGAACCTGTGGACATGAAAATAGCTAGAGGATGTGTGCTTGAATGCTTGGCTCTGTGTGCATGTGTATGTACTGAATGCTTACGTGCAGGCCTGTGTGTTTGTGTTGTGTACGTACTGAATGCTAACTTAAACTGACCGCGTGTTTGTGTTGTGTATGTACTGAATGCTAACGTGCAGGCCTGTGTGTTTGTGTTGTATATGTACTGAATGCTTACGTCCAGGCCTGTGTGTTTGTGTTGTGTGTATACTGAATGCTAACGTGCAGGCCTGTGTGTTTGTGTTGTGTATGCACTGTATGCTAACATGCAGGCCTGTGTGTTTGTGTTGTGTAGGTACTGAATGCTTACGTGCAGGCCTGTGTGTTTGTGTTGTGCATGTACTGAATGCTAACGTAAGTGCCTGTGTGTTTGTGTTGTGTATGTACTGAATACTTATGTGCAGGCCTGTTTGTTTGTGTTGTGTATGTACTGAATGCTAACGTAAGTGCCTGTGTGTTTGTGTTGTGTATGTACTGAATACTTATGTGCAGGCCTGTTTGTTTGTGTTGTGTATGTACTGAATGCTAACGTAAGTGCCTGTGTGTTTGTGTTGTGTATGTACTGAATACTTACGTGCAGGCCTGTGTGTTTGTGTTGTGTGTATGTACTTAATGCTTACGTGCAGGCCTGTGTGTTTGTGTTGTGTGTATGTACTTAATGCTTACGTGCAGGCCTGTGGGGTTGTGTTGTGTATGTTCTGATTGGTTATGTTGTGTATGTACTGAATGCTAATGTAAATGCCTGTTTGTTTGTGTTGTGTATGTACTGAATGCTAACGTGCATGCCTTTGTGGTTGTGTTGTTTATGTACTGAATGCTTACGTGCAGGCCTGTGTGTTTGTGTTGTGTATGTACTGAATGCTTACGTGCAGGCCTGTGTGTTTGTGTTGTGTATGTGTGAGTATAAGGTAAGTCCACTTGGCTATAAGCCAGATGGCTGTTCTCCGCTCTCTGAACTCTGCAGTGACAGGTGGCCGTCCTGTCCCTGACCCTACCGACCTTGCTGGCCCTGTCACTTCCTTATGTCACATCGCGTTGTCCTGACGATGGCCTGTCATAGGCTCTCATACATTCTACTCATACATTTCCTGCCAGCCTGTGGCCTTGTGTGGTACACTCTGCTTACACACCGCAGCCAAGCACATACAACTAAACACACACACACACCAGCTCACACAACTCTACCCCTAAACACACAGCACCCACACATCTCTCTCATATTTACCCATCAAATATTCATTGGGATGGGCATTTACACCAGTTAAGTGCCTTACACTGTTCCAGACAAGACTGTACTACACTGAGACTTACTCATCCTTCAGGTTCCCTAACCACTACTAACCACTACTAACCACTACTAACCACTACCACAGAGAGGAGAGGAGAGGAGCTGTTAGATAGGCCTGCTGTAGAGAGATGGGGACAAGAGAGAGAAAACAAAGATGAACAGAAGAGAGCAAGAGAGGATAGAGGATAGCTTTAAAGGAGAGAATCAATGTGGGACAGAGTGGTAATGAAATATAGTGGGAGAGGAATTGAGAGGAGGGAGAGATGGAGAGATAGAAAGTAGATAAATGAGGGAAGCTGCAAGCTTGAAGTGTTACTTGATAACATGAGTGGAGATCTAAGTTCTCTAACCACCATCGGTCAGTCACTCCCTCAGGCGCTCTATTTACAGCTGAAGAGAGGGATGACAGAGAAGAGGGATATGAGAGGAGAGAGAGGGGCAGAGAAAGAGGAGAGATGAAAAGAGAGGACAAGATGAAAAGAGAGATCTATCTATCTAGCCCTGTAAACACTCAAAACAAAAACAGTCTGCTTAATTTGCATGTCTTCTGTCTGCTAGCTCTGTGACCAGCCCTTATGCAACCTTAAGGTGCCCAACGTTATTAATCAATACAGTCCCCCCCCCCCCTCCCCATGACCACCTGCAGGTTAGTGTTTCCCGTCATGAATCTTGTTCTGGAGGCAGCTCTACAGACTTGTCACCTAACCCTAACCTTAACCCTAACCTTACCACACTGCTAACCATAACGCCTAACCCTATCCTTCAATTTAGGTAACTTTTACAATATAGCCAATTTTTACAATACACCACATGGCCAAAAGTATTTGAGAAACACACTAAAGGTTATTAGGTACACTATATATACAAAAGTATGTGGACACCCTTTCAAATTAATGGATTCTGCTATTTCAGCCACACTGCTGACAGGTGTATAAAATCGAGCACACAGCCATGCAATCATATTGCAAACATTGGCAGTAGAATGGCCTTACTGAAGAGCTCAGTGACTTTCAACGTGGCACTGTTATAGAACTCCACCTATCCAACAAGTCAGTTTGCCAAATTTCTGCCCTGCTAGAGCTGCCCAGGTCAACTGTAAGTGCTGTTATTGTGAAGAGGAAATGTCTGGGGCAACAACGGCTCAGCCGCGAAGTGGTAGCCCACACAAGCTCACAGAATGGACCGCCAGGGGCAGAAGTGCGTATAGTTAAGAAATGGTCTGTCCTCAGTTGCAACACTCACTACCGAGTTCCAAACTGCCTCTGGAAGCAACGTCAGCACAATAAATGTTCGTCGGGAGCTTCATGAAATGGGTTTCATGAAGCTCACAAGACTAAGATCTCCATGCGCAATGCCAAGCCTCGGCTGGAGTGGTGTAAAGCTCTCCGTCATTGGACTCTGGAGTAGTGGAGTGATGTATCACGCTTCACCATCTGGCAGTCAGATGGACAAATTTGGGTTTGGCGGATGCCAGGAGAACACTACCTGCCCGAATGAATAGTGCCAACTTTAAAGTTTGGTGGAGGAGGAATAATGGTCTGGGGCTGTTTTTCATGGTTCGGGCTTGGCCCCTTAGTTCCAGTGAAGGTAAATCTCAATGTCACGTTCAAAGTCAGGTTGGAGACCTGAGCCCACTCCTCATGCTTACTGGAAGAAGCACCGTACTGGTCAGGCACAGTGTTATGCGGTCAAGCGCACGGTGTCACCAATATGCACTCTTAGCCCGGTGGGCTATAGGCCAGCCCCCCGCAAGTGCCATGCGAGAGTGGGCGTCCAGCAAGGGCGTGTTGTGCTGGCACAGTGTGTTTGGTCTCCAGTACGCCGTTTCGGCCCAGGGTATCCTGCGCCGGCTCTGCGTGCTGTGTCTCCGAGGCACTGGGAGGGCGCAGTGCATCCTATGCCTGCGCCCGCCCGTGCCGGGCAAATGTGGGTATTGAGCCTAAGGGAGAGGTGCGAGTGGTATGCACCAGATCTCCAGTGCTCACCCACAGCCCAGTTCAACCTGTGCCTACACTCTGGATGGTCCGGGCTAAAATGGTGATCCAGCCGGGAGGAGTGGTGCCAAGGCTGCGCACCAGGGCTCCAGTGCTCCCCCACAGCCCGGTCCATCCGGTGCCTTCTCCAAGCACCAGGCCTCCTGTTGGTCTCCCCAGCCTGGTGGGTCCTGTGGCAGCCCCACGTACCAGGCTGTCTCTCCGTCTCCTCCCTCCAGAGCCGCCCGTCTGTCCTGAGCTGCCAGAGCCTCTCGTCTGTCCTGAGCTGCCAGAGCCGCCCGTCTGTCCTGAGCTGCCAGAGCCGCCCGTCTGTCCTGAGCTGCCAGAGCCGCCCGTCTGTCAGGAGCTGCCAGAGCCGCCCGTCTGTCAGGAGCTGCCAGAGCCGCCTGTCTGTCAGGAGCTGCCAGAGCCGCCGGTCAGTCAGGAGCTGCCAGAGCCGCCACCGCGGACAGACGCCCACCCAGACCCTCCCCTATCGGTTCAGGTATTGCGGCCGGAGTCCGCACCTTTGGGGGGGGGGTTACTGTCATGTTCTGACCTTAGTTCCTTTGTTATGTCTTTGTCTTAGGTTGGTCAGGGCGTGAGTTGGGGTGGGTAGTCTATGTTCTTTTTTCTATGTGTTTGGCCTAGTATGGTTCTCAATCAGAGGCAGGTGTCGTTCGTTGTCTCTGATTGAGAATCATACTTAGGTAGCCTGTTTTCCCCATTTTGGTTGTGGGTGTTTAATTTTCTGTTTAGTGTTTTCTGCACCTTACAGGACTGTTTCGTTTTTTTTGTTTATTCACGTTGTTGTTTTTTGTATTTCAGTGTTCAGCTAAATAAATCATGAACATGTACCATGCTGCGCTTTGGTCCACACCTTCTTCCATTTAAGAAACCCGTTACACTTAACTCTACAGCATACAATGACATTCCAGTAAGGCCCTTTCCTGTTTCAGCATGACAATACTCCTGTGCACAAATCAAATCAAATCAAATTTGAGTTGGCAGCAGCCACTCAATGTTAGTGATGACTGTTTTACAGTCTGATAGCCTTGAGATAGAAGCTGTTTTTCAGTCTCTCGGTCCCAGCTTTGATGCACCTGTACAGTTCTCGCCTTCTGGATGATAGCGGGGTGAACAGGCAGTGGCTCGGGTGGTTGTTGTCCTTAATGATCCTGTTGGCCTTCCTGTGACAACGGGTGTTGTAGGTGTCCTGGAGGGCAGGTAGTTTGCCCCCGGTGATGCGTTGTGCAGACCTCACTACCCTCTGGAGAGCCTTACGGTTGTGGGCGAAGCAGTTGCCGTACCAGGCGGTGATACAGCCCGACAGGATGCTCTCGATTGTGCATCAGTAAAAGTTTGTGAGTGTTTTTTGGTGACAAACTTAAGGTTGAAGAGGCACTGTTCTTCACCACGCTGTCTGTGTGGGTGGACAATTTCAGTTTGTCCATGATGTGTACGCAGAAGAACTTAAAACTTTCCACCTTCTCCACTACTGTCCCGTCGATGTGGATAGGGGGGTGCTCCCTCTGCTGTTTCCTGATGTCCACGATCATCTCCTTTGTTTTGTTGATGTTGAGTGTGAGGTTGTTTTCCTGACGCCGCACTCCGAGGGCCCTCACCTCCTCCCTGTAGGACGTCTCGTCGTTGTTGGTAATCAAACCTACCACTGTAGTGTCATCTGCAAACTTGATGATTGAGTTGGAGGCGTGCATGGACACACAGTCATGGGTGAACAGGGAGTACAGGAGAGGGCTGAGAACGCACCATTGTGGGGCCCCAGTGTTGAGGATCAGCAGGGTGGAGATGTTGTTTCCTACCCTCACCACCCGGGGGCGGCCCGTCAGAAAGTCCAGGACCCAGTTACACAGGGCGGGGTCGAGACCCAGGGTCTTAATGTTGAGGAACAGCATTCCTACATAGGTATTCCTCTAGTCCAGATGGATTAGCGCAGTGTGCAGTGTGATTACAAGGTCCATACAGAAATGGTTTGTTGAGGTCGGTGTTGAAGAACTAGACTGGCCTGCACAGAGCCCTGACCTCAACCACATTGAACGATGAATTGGAACGCCGATTGCGAGCCAAACCTAATCGCCCAACATCAGTGCCCGACCTCACTAATGCTCTTGTATCTGAATGGAAGCAAGTCCCTGCAGCAATGTTCCAACATCTAATGGAAAACCTCCCCAGAAGAGTGGCAAAGGGGGGACCAACTCCTTATTAATATTAGGCCATGATTTTGTAATGAGATATTCGACGAGCAGATATTCAACTTTTGGCCATGTAGTGTAAATGTCAACCTGCTGACCTTCTTACCCATACCCAGCCCAATGTCAGTCACTGTGTACTGTAAATCAGCCCCTAAACCCTGCTTAGTTAATCAGGTGTAGATGATGATTTGGGGGAGTTGTTTTTGTTTTGTTATTGCCTAAAGGTATTAGCATGCTTCAGTTTGGCTGGCGCCTAGCCGAAGTGGTCTAGCCGAATGATACTACCTTAAAAGACGCTTGAAAAATGTGAAAAAAAGCTGCAATAGTAAGATTGTAACGGCTGTTGGAAGGAGAGGACCAAGGTGCAGCGTGGTATGTGTCCATTTATTTAATGAACACTGAAATTACAAAAATAACAAAGCGAACGACCGAAGCAGTTCTGGCTGGTGCAGACACACAACAGAAAACAACTACCCACAACTCAAGGGTGAAACCAGGCTGCCTAAGTATGGTTGTCAATCAGAGACAATGATTGACAGCTGAATCTGATTGGGAATCTTACCAGGCCAAACACATAGAAATACAAACATAGAACAAAACATAAAATGCCCACCCCAACTCATGCCCTGACCAACCTAAAATAGAGACATAAAAAAAGGAACTAAGGTCAGGACGTGACAGTACACCCCAAAGGTGTGGACTCCGGCCGCAAAACCTAAACCCATAGGGGAGGGTCTGGGTGGGCATCTGTCCGCGGTGGTGGCTCTGGCACGGAACGTGGACCCCACTCCACTCTGGCAGCGCCGGAGTGAAAGGTGACTCTGGCAGCGCCGGAGTGAAGGGCGGCTCTGGCCGCTCCTGACTGATGGGCGGCTCTGGCAGCTCCTGACTGACGGGCGGCTTAGGCAGCTCCTGACGGGCGGCTCTGGCGGCTCCGGACAGGAGGGAGGCTCTGGAAGCACTGGACAGGAAGGAGACTCTGGAAGCGCTGGACAGGCGGGAGCACCTGGAGGGAGGAGACGGAGAGACAGCCTGGTGCGTGGGGCTGCCACAGGAGGCCTGGTGCATGGAGGAGGCACCAGATGGACTGGGCCGTGGATGCGCACTGGAGGTCTCGAGCACCGAGCCTGCACAACCTGTCCTGGCTGGATACCCCCTGTAGCCCGGCAAGTGCGGCGGGTGGAACAGACCGCACTGGACTGTACTGGCGAACCGGGGACACCGTGCATAGGGCTGGTGCCATATAACCCGGGCCGAGGAGACGCACTGGAGACCAGATGCGCTGAGCCGGCTTCATTCCTCCTGACTCGATGCCCACTCTAGCCCGGCCGATACGAGGAGCTGCGAAGTAGCGCACCGGGCTATGTGTGCTCACTGGGGCTAACTCTCGTGCCTGTTGCGCTGCCGTGCTAACTCCTCATATCGCCGCTACTCGGCTTTAGCTGCCTCCAGCTCTTCCCTGGGGCGGCAATATTAACCAGCCTGTGCCCAGGGTCCCTTACCGTTCAAAATCTCCTCCCATGTCCATTCCTCCAGATAGCTCTTCTCCTCCTTCTCACGCTGCTTGGTCCTTTTGTGGTGGGTAGTTCTGTAACGGCTGTAGGAAGGAGAGGACCAAGGTGCAGAGTGGTATACAGTGCCTTGCGAAAGTATTCGGCCCCCTTGAACTTTGCGACCTTTTGCCACATTTCAGGCTTCAAACATAAAGACATAAAACTGTATTTTTTTGTGAAGAATCAACAACAAGTGGTACACAATCATGAAGTGGAACGACATTTATTGGATATTTCAAACTTTTTTAACAAATCAAAAACTGAAAAATTAGGCGTGCAAAAATATTCAGCCCCTTTACTTTCAGTGCAGCAAACTCTCTCCAGAAGTTCAGTGAGGATCTCTGAATGATCCAATGTTGACCTAAATGACTAATGATGATAAATACAATCCACCTGTGTGTAATCAAGTCTCCGTATAAATGCACCTGCACTGTGATAGTCTCAGAGGTCCGTTAAAAGCGCAGAGAGCATCATGAAGAACAAGGAACACACCAGGCAGGTCCGAGATACTGTTGTGAAGACGTTTAAAGCCGGATTTGGATACAAAAAGATTTCCCAAGCTTTAAACATCCCAAGGAGCACTGTGCAAGCGATAATATTGAAATGGAAGGAGTATCAGACCACTGCAAATCTACCAAGACCTGGCCGTCCCTCTAAACTTTCAGCTCATACAAGGAGAAGACTGATCAGAGATGCAGCCAAGAGGCCCATGATCACTCTGGATGAACTGCAGAGATCTACAGCTGAGGTGGGAGACTCTGTCCATAGGACAACAATCAGTCGTATATTGCACAAATCTGGCCTTTATGGAAGAGTGGCAAGAAGAAAGCCATTTCTTAAAGATATCCATAAAAAGTGTCGTTTAAAGTTTGCCACAAGCCACCTGGGAGACACACCAAACATGTGGAAGAAGGTGCTCTGGTCAGATGAAACCAAAATTGAACTTTTTGGCAACAATGCAAAACGTTATGTTTGGCGTAAAAGCAACACAGCTGAACACACCATCCCCACTGTCAAACATGGTGGTGGCAGCATCATGGTTTGGGCCTGCTTTTCTTTAGCAGGGACAGGGAAGATGGTTAAAATTGATGGGAAGATGGATGGAGCCAAATACAGGACCATTCTGGAAGAAAACCTGATGGAGTCTGCAAAAGACCTGAGACTGGGACGGAGATTTGTCTTCCAACAAGACAATGATCCAAAACATAAAGCAAAATCTACAATGGAATGGTTCAAAAATAAACATATCCAGGTGTTAGAATGGCCAAGTCAAAGTCCAGACCTGAATCCAATCGAGAATCTGTGGAAAGAACTGAAAACTGCTGTTCACAAATGCTCTCCATCCAACCTCACTGAGCTCGAGCTGTTTTGCAAGGAGGAATGGGAAAAAATGTCAGTCTCTCGATGTGCAAAACTGATAGAGACATACCCCAAGCGACTTACAGCTGTAATCGCAGCAAAAGGTGGCGCTACAAAGTATTAACTTAAGGGGGCTGAATAATTTTGCACGCCCAATTTTTCAGTTTTTGATTTGTTAAAAAAGTTTGAAATATCCAATAAATGTCGTTCCACTTCATGATTGTGTCCCGCATGTTGTTGATTCTTCACAAAAAAATACAGTTTTATATCTTTATGTTTGAAGCCTGAAATGTGGCAAAAGGTCTCAAAGTTCAAGGGGGCCGAATACTTTCGCAAGGCACTGTATGTCCATATTTATTTAATGAACACTGAAATCACAAAAATAACAAAGCGAACGACCGAAACAGTTCTGGCTGGTGCAGACACACAACAGAAAACATCTACCCACAACTCAAGGGTGAAACCAGGCTGCCTAAGTATGGTTCTCAATCAGAGACAACAATTGACAGCTGCCTCTGATTGGGAACCATACCAGGCCAAACCCATAGAAATACAAACATAGAACAAAACATAGCATGCCCACCCCAACTCACGCCCTGACCAACATAAAATAGAGACATAAAAAAAGGAACTAATGTCAGGACACTTCCTCAAAATATTCAGAATTCATCTAAGATAACTCAAGAAATCTGTCATTAATTTTGTCGTTTTAACCAAGGAGATCTTGGTCATGCAATTTTAACTAAGATGTCTGGTGCAGTATTTCACAATAAAAAAATGTGCATGTGTCTCGATGATTGACAATAAAGACTTTATTGAAGAATCCCTACTGTTGACCAATCACCGACAAAAGAGCGTAGACTACGGATCAGAAGTTCGGCTTTCTTCCAGCCCCCCAAAAACTCACCGAAACAAACAAAAATGTTGGAAAATTTTGTCATAATATACAGTAGGGCAGTGGGGTAATTTTCATCATAGATACACTTCAACTATGACAGACAAAATGAGGAAAAAAAATCCAGAAAATCACATTGTAGGATTTTTTATTAATTTATTTGCAAATTATGGTGGAATCTGACTGAATCTGCAATAGGTAAGCAGCTTGATTTGAAGAAATCAACTGTGGGAGCAATTATTAGGAAATGGAAGACATACAAGACCACTGATAATCTCCCTCGATCTGGGGCTCCACGCAAGATCTCACCCCGTGGGGTCAAAATGATCACAAGAATGGTGAGCAAAAATCCCAGAACCACACGGGGGGGCCTAGTGAATGACCTGACCAAAGTAACAAAGCCTACCATCAGTAACACATTACGCCGCCAGGGACTCAAATACTGCAGTGCCAGACGTGTCCCCCTGCTTAAGCCAGTACATGTCCAGGCCGGTCTGAAGTTTGCTAGAGAGCATTTGGATGATCCAGAAGAAGATTGGGAGAATGTCATATGGTCAGATGAAACCAAAATATACGTTTTTGGTAAAAACTCAACTCGTGTTTGGAGGACAAAGAATGCTCAGTTGCATCCAAAGAACACCATACCTACTGTGAAGCATGGGGGTGGAAACATCATGCTTTTGGGGCTGTTTTTCTGCAAAGGGACCAGGACGACTGATCCGTGTAAAGGAAAGAATGAATGGGGCCATGTATCATGAGATTTTGAGTGAAAACCTCCTTCCATCAGCAAGGGCATTGAAGATGAAACGTGGCTGGGTCTTTCAGCATGACAATGATCCCAAACACACCGCCCAGGCAACGAAGGAGTGGCATCGTAAGAAGCATTTCAAGGTCCTGGAGTGGCCTAGCCAGTCTCCAGATCTCAACCCCATAGAAAATCTTTGGAGGGAGTTGAAAGTCTGTGTTGCCCAGCAACAGCCCCAAAACATCACTGCTCTAGAGGAGATCTGCATGGAGGAATGGGCCAAAATACCAGCAACAGTGTGTGAAAACCTTGTGAAGATTTACAGAAAACGTTTGACCTCTGTCATTGCCAACAAAGGGTATATAACAAAGTATTGAGATACACTTTTGTTATTGACCAAATACTTATTTTCCACCATAATTTGCAAATAAATTCATTAAAAATCCTACAATGTGATTTTCTGGATTTTTTTTCCTCATTTTGTCTGTCATAGTTGAAGTGTACCTATGATGAAAATTACAGGCCTCTCTCATCTTTTTAAGTGGGAGAACTTGCACAATTGGTGGCTGACTAAATACTTTTTTGCCCCACTGTATGCACAAACTTTTCAAAGCTGTTTCGGCTGGGAAGCGTGCGGAGGCCTTAAGATTGCAGGTTTATCAAACATGGTCTAGCCTCTGTCACATGGTCTAGCCCCCCCCTTCCCCTGTTCCAATTCACACACCCCCACAACACTTTCCCTGAATATATCGCTGGGCATTTGGCCACTGGTTTGGTTCAGTCAAGAATTATTATAACATTTAACTCTACTTTCCTGTTCTCTCTATCAGTCTGTTTCACTCCATTCAGAAAAAACAGGCTTCTATCTTTGTAATGAATATTGTGTGCAGTGTGTTCTCTCCCCTGCTCATTGTCAATTATTTTTCATGTGCGGGCAGGGGGAGGTTAATGCAGTGTGTGTGTGTGTGTGCGTGTGTGTGTGTGTGTGAGAGAGAGAGAGAGAGAGGGAGGGGGATTGCGACCAATCAGAGAAGCCCCAGGTAACCCCCCCCCCCCCCCCCCATTTGTTTGGTCTGCTCCATCTCTCCCTCTCAGTGGTTCCTGCTGCAGTATAAGTCACAGGCTGCGCTGTTCCCTCTGACACACATACACACACACTCGTACGAGCGCAAATCCTCTTACACCTCACTAGTGCCCAGAGCAGATTATAGCCTGCACATTTCAAATCGTATTCCAAATGTGCCACTTTCCCCTTGGTCTCCTCCCTCCTCTTCCTCCTCCTCGTCCTCCTCTACATCATCTACCTCCACGGGACTTCTTCTCTGCACCTGCTTCTACTGCTGCTGCTTCTTCTTCTTCTTCATCCTCCACTCTGTCTTCAACCTCTGGCAGCTGGCCTGCTCGCCTCTGCAGCTGAGATGACCAGGCAGCCTCTCTAAGGGAGAGAGAGTGAGACAGGAGGAGACAGAAAAGAGAGAACGGGAGAAGGAGGAAAATAAAAAAGAAAGGGAGTAATTTAGACCTGAGAGCTACTCCGAAGAAAGAAGGGAAGAAGTCAGCACGGTCAGGCTCGGAGAGGAGGAGGTGGAGGAAGGGAAGGAGGAGGAGAGAGCTCCAGTGCAGAAGGAGAGGGAAGAGAAAAGAGAGAAAGAGAGCAAGAGAGAGCTGACTGTGTATTGACCATGAAGGCTCTGCTGCTGCTGGTTCTACCCTGGCTCAGCCCAGCCAACTACACTGACAATGTGGGCAACCTGCACATCCTCTACTCTGAGCTGTGAGTACTGTACCACTGTCCCACTCAGCATAGACCTGCTGCATCCATTCACCCCCATCACTCTCCTCCAACAGCAGCAGCCCATGCAGCCCTGCAGTATGTGTGTGTGTATGTGTGAGAATGCACACCCAATTGTGAATGCGATAGTGTATGTTTGTGTATGTGCACGTTTGTGCGTGTGTGTGTGTGTGTGTGTGTGTTTGTGTTTTAATCTGGCAGTAAAGAGAGTTATTGACTTGGGTAATGGTTTCCGTAGCAGTGGCCATGGCAGCGGGATGCGGTTGCCTTGGCAGCGGGATGCGGTTGCTGTGGCAGGTAGAGGGTTTTGTGCAGACAAGGTCTGTTTGGATGCTCCAGAGCAGCACTGCAGCATGGGAGCACTCTCATCAGGACTGTGGGATGTTTCTGTGTGTGTGTTTCCTGTTTTGTGTGTGTGCGTGCAGTCTATTTATTTGTACCAAAATGTGAACCTGTGTACGGCTATTGCTAAACGCTTTGATGGTCTCTGTATGTGTGCACATTGAGTTATTCATAAGTTATTTAGGTGTGGAGGACATACATGGCCATGCCTGTGTGAGTGTGTCTGTTTGATTCAACAATAACAACCATAACATATCCACACACACACAGCTTATTCACATCTTTGCCCTGACCCCCCCACGCACACACACACACGCACACACACACACACACACACACACACACACACACACACACACACACACACACACACACACACACACACACACACACACACACACACACACACACACACACACACACACACACACACACACACACACACACACACACACACACACACTTCAGGAGCCCATTCAGTCATAGTTAATGTGAAACACACTCTTACTGAGGCACTTTGACACCATGGCAACAACCCTCTCATCCAGCCAGCTGAATTCATCATACTGAGGAGTGGATGATACTTTCACTTCCTACTGTATTTCATTCCACTGACTCAGGTTCTCATGTTTTAAAATAGACACCGTCCTCCATAAAATAAGCCTAAACAAGTACTGCATACTGTTGATTTTCATTATACGTTTGCAAGTGTGGAGAATTGCGCTGTGTATGTGGATGTTTGGGCTGTGCAGCTGAATCATATTTGTGAATATAGGTTTGGGTCTGTGTGTGTGTTTCTAAGTGTGTCTATATCAGTATAGTCTTTATACGGTTTGACCATGTGGACATTCCTTCTCTTTGTATGCATATAGACTGAGTCTTTCCGGGAATGGTCTATATTGGCCCTCAGTGCATTCTTTCTGTCTCTCTCAGTGATATTGGTATATTCAGCAGACGCGTGAAACCTGGGGCTCACAGATCTCTAAGCTGTCCTCGCCAGTCCCCAGTCTGACGGAAATGTCCCATTATGCTGCATGAATACAGGGAACAATGCAACGCTTTAAAAAGTCTCCCATTCCATTGTGAGGATCCTCTATTGAGTGAAGCTTTAGCTCCTGCAGACACTCAGATTCCCTGTTGGACAGCCATGAATCCCAGCGAGATGGGGAGAGGAGAGGGGGAGAGGGAGAGAGGAGAGAATAGGATAGGAGAGGAGACCAGGAAAAGAGATGGAAAGAACAGAAAGGGAAGAAATGGAGAGAACAGGTAGGGGAGGAGAGGTAACAAAAGGGGAGAGGAGGTGAGGGGAAAAGGAGAAAGAGGGGAGGGAGAGGATGTTAAAGGAGGAGAGAAGAGGTGCAATGAGAATAGATTAGAAATAGAAAGAAGGGTATAGAGGAGGAAAGAGGAGAGAGAGAAGGGGAGATGAGAGGAGACAGGAGAGGATAAGGTCACTTCCTGGCCCTGCATCCCATCTGTCCATGCATACGGCTGCCATAGCAATGGGACCGTGAGGGGACCGTTGGGAGCACGTTCAGAATGTGGGTCTTTCCAATTAGGGATTGTTTGTAAATACCATGAGTGTGTATCTGTGTGTGTTTCCATGTGTCTGTGCGCATCGCTGTCTCTGTGACAGGGGACATTTGTTGACTATGACACGATAGATAGGGGAGCAGACAAATGCAGATATAGTATTTTTCTGGGTGGCTGGAGAGCTGGCTGGAGAACTGGCTGGAAAGCTGACTGGAAAGCTGTCTGGATAGCTGTCTGGAGAGCTATCTGGAAAGCTAGCTGGAAAGCAGGCTGGAAAGCTGGCTGGAAAGCTGGCTGGAAAGCTGTCTGGAGAGCTGTCTGGAGAGCTGTCTGGAAAGCTGGCTGGAAAGCTGTCTGGAAAGCTGTCTGGAAAGCTAGCTGGAGACCTGGCTGGAAATCTAGCTGGAAAGCAGGCTGGAGAGCCGGCTGGAAAGCTAGCTGGAAAGCAGGCTGGAGAACCGGCTGGAGATTCATGGCACACCGTTAATCTTTATCCACTGCCCTGACAGCCAGGAGCAGTCTTCCAGCATTTAATACCTCTCTCCTTCTCTCACTATGCTTTTCTCTGCCTCTCTCTCAGTTGTCTGCCCTGTATTTCTCTGTTTACCAATAAAGTGATTTTATTCTATGAGAGAAATTATATTGTATTGTATGTTATGAGAGAGAGAGAGAGAGAGAGAGAGAGAGAGAGAGAGAGAGAGAGAGAGAGAGAGAGAGAGAGAGAGAGAGAGAGAGAGAGAGAGAGAGAGAATTGAAATCTTTAATAAAGTTACCACCATTGCCCTCTGTCAGCACCAATTGAAACGCAGCACTGGCACACACACAAGAGCACCTACTGTATATGAAGTTTCTCTCCATGTGTCCCTGTACATACTATACACACACACCTGCACAAATGCTCACAAACACAACAAAATCACACAAAAGACATGAACGCTGCGTCCACTTACCACCCCTTTTGCAAACATATACATAATCCACTCTATTTTTCCATAACACACACATGCACTGCCACACACACGTCTCACCCCTCCCCCAGCACACATGCCCTCTACTCCCCTGATAATCACATTGCAGTGCTATAGAGCGTTAATTATGAATTCGTCTTCATTTCTGGGGCCTGGGCTGGCTTGCCTTAAACACTATGATTGGTTTAGCTTCCGTCCTTTCAACCTGAATCTCCAAGGTGTTTGATCTCCCCTAAAGCTTGACGTGGAGAGAGCTGCGGCGTACTCCCAGTGCTCCCAGAGATTTCCGCACGGACACATCCTAACAGGATTAGCCCGCCTCCCGGCCACAGAGCAGGAGATCTCAACGATAAGAGGCGTTTGTTTATTCCAGGTCCATCCCATCCCCAGTGAAAGACATACCGTACCCTGACTACCATCCCGGCCCAGGCCCATCTCAGCCTCGCGGCTAGGTGGAGGGCTGGCTTCACTAATTAAACTTTTGTTTGTATTGAGTATGAATCCTTTTTCTGCGGTCAGGCGGCTCTCCCTGTCTCAGCGCATCTGTCAGGCTGGAGTCAGAGGGGCGGAGCAGAGGAGGGTATAGAGGTTATGATTAAATCAGGACAACAGACAAAAATCTTGTCCAACTGGACACGCAAATTACATTCTCAATGGAGACCATTCTGACCAGTGATTGCAAACATATACAAAATCCACATTTCTTCGATAACACACACACACACACACACACTGCCACACACACACACGTCTCACCCCTCCCCCAGCACACATGCCCTCTACTCCTCTGATAATCACATTGCAGTGCTATAGAGCGTTAATTAAGAATCTGTCTTCATTTCTGGGGCCTGGGCTGGCTTGCCTTAAACAATATGATTGGTTTAGGACACACTTAGAGAGAGAGAAAGAGACTGCAGTGTAGCACAGCTATCTCAGAGACAGAGAGAGAAAGGGAGAGAGAGTGAGACAGAGGCGAGAGGGAGGAGAGGAGATGAGAGGAAAGCAGAAGCTAATCTAATCTAGTCTAATCTGTCATGTCAGTGATGTGATTCCCTGGCTGCCTTGTGCCACGCCCCTGGCCACGCCCCTGGCCACGCCCCAGGCTACACGTCATCCAGAGACCGTGTCACATAGTGGGAACAAACGGGGCCCAGCGGAACTATGGTAAGGCGCTGCAGGGATAGTTTCCGTGGTGACCTTGTTTCCACGGGGGCTGGATAGACTGGTGGAGGCTCGTGTCCCACGGCAACAAGGCCCACCCGCCCGCTCCCTGACCATGTGACCATGTGAGAAATGAGACCATAGAGAGCAGAGGCATGTAGAGTGGCACCTCCAGAACTGTGAGATACTAGCAGAAAGGGATGCTTTGACAGGGGGTGATAACACATACACACAAAATATTGCACATTCTGACAGAATGCCAGATAAGTTAAATGTGTTGCACTCTAGGCTACTCTGGCACTATATTAGTAGCATGTTAGGGAAAAGTAAGCTAACGTCTTGAATGAAATGCAATACAAGTCTAAGTTAATAGGAGGTTAGAACAGATATACATCTATTAGCACACTCAGGTACATAGAACTATACAGCCACACCCACACGCAGGCCTCTAAAGGCACAGTGAATAGAAGATACTGTATCATCCACACACAGGCCTCTAAAGGCACAGTGAATAGAAGATACTGTATCATCCACACACAGGCCTCTAAAGGCACAGTGAATAGAAGATACTGTATCATCCACACACAGTCCTCTAAAGGCACAGTGAATAGAATATACTGTATTATCCACACACAGGCCTCTAAAGGAACAGTGAATAGAAGATACTGTATCATCCACACACAGGCCTCTAAAGGCACAGTGAATAGAAGATACTGTATTATCCACACACAGGCTTCTAAAGGCACAGTGAATAGAAGATACTGTATTATCCACACACAGGCCTCTAATGGCACAGTGAATAGAATATACTGTATTATTCACACACAGGCCTCTAAAGGAACAGTGAATAGAATATACTGTATTATTCACACACAGGCCTCTAAAGGCACAGTGAATAGAATATACTGTATTATCCACACACAGGCTTCTAAAGGCACAGTGAATAGAAGATACTGTATTATCCACACACAGGCCTCTAATGGCACAGTGAATAGAATATACTGTATTATTCACACACAGGCCTCTAAAGGAACAGTGAATAGAAGATACTGTATCATCCACACACAGGCCTCTAAAGGCACAGTGAATAGAATATACTGTATTATCCACACACAGGCCTCTAAAGGCACAGTGAATAGAAGATACTGTATCATCCACACACAGGCCTCTAAAGGCACAGTGAATAGAAGATACTGTATTATCCACACGCAGGCTTCTAAAGGCACAGTGAATAGAATATACTGTATTATTCACACACAGGCCTCTAAAGGCACAGTGAATAGAAGATACTGTATCATCCACACACAGGCCTCTAAAGGCACAGTGAATAGAATATACTGTATCATCCACACACAGGCCTCTAAAGGCACAGTGAATAGAATATACTGTATTATTCACACACAGGCCTCTAAAGGCACAGTGAATAGAATATACTGTATCATCCACACACAGGCCTCTAAAAGCACAGTGAATAGAATATACTGTATTATTCACACACAGGCCTCTAAAGGCACAGTTAATAGAATATACTGTATCATCCACACACAGGCCTCTAAAGGCACAGTGAATAGAATATACTGTATTATTCACACACAGGCCTCTAAAGGCACAGTGAATAGAATATACTGTATTATTCACACACAGGCCTCTAAAGGCACAGTGAATAGAATATACTGTATTATTCACACACAGGCCTCTAAAGGCACAGTGAATAGAATATACTGTATTATTCACACACAGGCCTCTAAAGGCACAGTGAATAGAATATACTGTATTATTCACACACAGGCCTCTAAAGGCACAGTGAATAGAAGATACTGTATTATTCACACACAGATCCTCTGGAGGCTGTCCTTGATTGCCTTTTAACATGAAAGGTTCTCACGCTCACACACGTGCACACACATGCACACTTACAAAAACCTCCACATTCTGTACCTAATAACCCTTAGTGTGTCTCTCAAACACATAACATACTATCACAGTCCTGGAAAGAATGATATAAGCACAATTCCCACTGCAGTCATTCTTAGCTGCCATGGTTTGGGCCTTATAGACTTACATTGAAGCACTGACAATTTCCAGAGTTTGCATGAAAGATACCATTAGATACCATATGCACTATTGTGCTGTGCTCCTACAGCAAAGTCTTTATGTATGGAGAAATCACTGTTATTATAGCAAGCTCAGAGCCAGCTACTCTCCCAAGCCGAGGAGAGAATAAATCAGCTCTGTACTCGCTGTGCTGTTCTCCTCTGACAGAAAGAGAGTTACAAGTTGGAGGGAGAGAGAGAGGAGGGGAGAGCAGAATGGATGGATGGAGAGAGTACAAAAGATAGCACAGGATGGAGGAAAAGGAGATGAGGGACAGAGGAGTACAGAGAGGTAAACTGTTGTTTGAAATGCCACACTAATAAAATGACTAGTGCATATACGGCGTTCCTGGCTGGTCATGTGAGGTCATGGATTTGGCTGATGATGGGATATTGATTGGGAAAAAATCCTGATTAAAAGCTGAGGCTGATGACCTCATTGACTCGGGGTTGGGCCGTGTCCCTGATGGGGTGTTTTATTTTAGACTGTTACATTTACCTCTTTTAGTGGATGCTCTTATCCAGAGCAATTTACAGAAGCAATTAGGGTTAAGTGCCTTGCTCACGTCAACAGATTTTTCTAATAGTTGGCTTGGGGATTCGAACCAGTGACTTTTTGGTTTCTGGCCCAACGCTTTTAACCGCTAGGCTACCTGCCACCCAGAGGGTTGGTAAACCAACCCTGCCAAATGAGATCAGCCAGACTTACGGTTGCCAGCACAGCGGAGCCACCTGTTTTTGTGTTTGTGGGTGTCTATGATATGGGCCCTGCACGTGTTCGTCTCGGGCCTGACAGGTTTTGTTGTTAAGTCACACCCCATAGCTGAGATTCAACCCTATTCAGTCATTGAGGATTTCAGCTGTCGCTTCATCATACAGCTGACATTTCTTCTGAGCAAAAGCAGTAGAATCCAATCAACACACCAGCACGCCTACTGATGAATGTTCTTTCAGTTCATCATTAATTCTCTCTCCCTTTCTTCCCTCCCTCCCTCCCTCCATCCCTCCCACTCTGTCTTTCCCTCCATCCCTCTCTCCCTCCCTGTCTCCCTCCCTCCATCCCTCCCACTCTGTCTTTCCCTCCATCCCTCTCTCCCTCCCTGTCTCCCTCCCTCCATCCCTCCCACTCTGTCTTTCCCTCCCTCTCTCTCTCCCTCCCTCCATCCCTCCCACTCTGTCTTTCCCTCCCTCTCTCCCTCCCTCCCTCCATCACTCCCACTCTGTCTTTCCCTCCCTCTCCCCCTCTCTCTCTCTCTCTCTCTGCCTCTCTCTCTCTCTCTGCCTCTCTCTCTCTCTGCCGCTCTCTCTCTGCCTCTCTCTCTGCCTCTCTCTCTCTCTCTCTCTCTGCCTCTCTCTCTCTCTCTCTGCCTCTCTCTCTCTCCCTCTCTCTCTCTCTGCCTCTCTCTCTCTGCCTCTCTCTCTCTGGCTCTCTCTCTGCCTCTCTCTCTCTCTGCCTCTCTCTCTCTCCCTCTCTCTCTCTGCCTCTCTCTCTCTCTCCCTCTCTCTATCTCTGCCTCTCTCTCTCTCTCTGCCTCTCTCTCAATTAAATTCAATTCAAGGGGCTTTATTGACATGGGAAACATATGTTAACATTGCCAAAGCAAGTAGATAATTAACAAAAGTAAAAGTAAACATTACACTCCAAAATAATAAAGACATTACAAATGTCATATTATGTATATATACAGTGTTGTAACGATGTGCAAATGGTTAAATAAATAAACATGAATATGGGTTGTATTTACAATGGTTTTTGTTCTCCACTGGTTTCCCTTTTCTTGTGGCAACAGGTCACAAATATTGTTACTGTGATGGCACACTGTGGTATTTCACCCAGTAGATATGGGAGTTTATCAAAATGGGGTTTGTTTTTTCAAATTCTATGTGGATCTGTGTAATCTGAGGGAATTATGTGTCTCTAATATGGTCATATATTTGGCAGGAAGTTAGGAAGTGCATCTCAGTTTCCACCTCATTTTGTCGGCAGTGTACAATTAGCCTGTCTTCTCTTGAGAGCCAGATCTGCCATCTCTCTGTAGGTGAAGGCTTTGTTATGGAAGGTTTGGGAATCGCTTCCTTTTATGTGGTTGTAGAATTTAACGTCTCTTTTCTGGATTTTGATAATTAGTTGGGTATCAGCCTAATTCTGCTCTGCATGCATTATTTGGTGTTTACGTTGATCACGGAGGATATTTTTGCAGAATTCTGTATGCAGTCTCAATTTGATGTTTGCCCCATTTTGTGAATTCTTGGTTGGTGAGGCGACCCCAGACCTCACAACCATAAAGGGCAATGGGCAATGGGATTCAAGTATTTTTAGCCAGATCCTAATTGGTATGTCGAATTTTATGTTCCTTTTAATGGCATAGAATGCCCTTCTTGCCTTGACTCTCAGATCGTTCACAGCTTTGTGGAAGTTACCTGCGGCGCTGAGGTATGTATTGTTTTTTGTGTGCTCTAAGGCAACGGTGTCTAGATAGAATTTGTATTTGTGATCCTGGCGACTGGACCTTTTTTGGAACACCATTATTTTGGTCTTACTGAGATTTACTGTTAGGGCCCAGGTCTGGCAGAAGATCTAAGTGATGCTGTAGGCCCTCCTTGGTTGGTGACAGAAGCACCAGATCATCAGCAAACATTTGACTTCAGATTCTGGTGAAGCCAAGTGCTGCAGACCATTCTAGTGCCCTCGTTGACATATATATGTTAAAGAGGGTGGGGCTTAAGCTGCATCCATGTCTCACCCCACAGCCCTGTGGAAAGAAATGTATGTTTTTTGTCAATTTTAACTGCAGACTTGTTGTTTGTGTACATGGATTATATGTTGTTGTATGTTTTTCCCCCAACACTACTGTCCAGCAATTTGTATAGCAGACCCTCATGCCAAATTGAGTCGAAGGCTTTTTTGATATCATCAAAGCATGAGAAGACTTTGCCTTTGTTTTTTTGTGTGTTTTTTTTTTTTGTCAATTAGGCTGTGCAGGGTGAATATGCAGTCTGTCGTACGATAATTTGGTAAAAAGCCAATTTGACAGTTCATTGTTTTCGCTGAGGAAATGTATACGTCTGCTGTTAATGATAATTCTGAGGATTTTCCCAAGGTTTCTGTTGACGCATATCCCACAGTAGTTATTGTCGTCAAATTATTCTCCACTTTTGTGGATTGGGGTGATTGCCAAAGAAAGTGAAAAAAATTATTAACCATTTAAAAAAATGTACAATAAACATCACTCTCACAAAAGTTTCAAAAGAATAAAGACATTTCAATTATCTCCCTGTATATTGTATATGGTCTACTCTAAAGAAAGAAAGCTACTAGTAATTGATTAACTGATCTAATTAAGAAGCCAGTGAACACAGATGTTCTCTCCTTTTCTCCAGGCCTTTGTCACTATGGGCTTAATTAATGAACAATCTCCCTCCCCATGTTACGTGTGTGTGTGTGTGTGTGTGTGTGTGTGTGTGTGTGTGTGTGTGTGTGTGTGTGTGTGTGCCGCAAGGTGTTTACTGGGTTTATTTTACATGAATTAGTATGTTTTGAGTTTAACATGTAGTTGTTTGCTCTCTTCAAAAGTAAAAGATCATTTTCCTGCTTAAATTCAGAAATATTTGTTTCTTCTTTGAGTGAGTGAGTGAGTGAGTTGAGTGAGTTGAGTGAGTTAGTGAGTTGAGTGAGTTGAGTGAGTTGAGTGAGTTGAGTGAGTGAGTTGAGTGAGTGAGTGAGTGAGTGAGTGAGTGAGTGAGTGAGTGAGTGAGTGAGTGAGTTGAGTGAGTGAGTGAGTGAGTGAGTTGAGTGAGTTGAGTGAGTGAGTGAGTGAGTTGAGTGAGTGAGTTGAGTGAGTTGAGTGAGTGAGTGAGTGAGTGAGTGAGTGAGTGAGTTGAGTGAGTGAGTGAGTGAGTGAGTGAGGTGAGTGAGTGAGTGAGTGAGTGAGTGAGTGAGTGAGTGAGTGAGTGAGTTGAGTGAGTGAGTGAGTGAGTTGAGTGAGTGAGTTGAGTGAGTGAGTTAGTGAGTGAGTTGAGTGAGTGAGTGAGTGAGTGAGTTGAGTGAGTGAGTTGAGTGAGTGAGTGAGTGAGTGAGTGAGTTGAGTGAGTGAGTGAGTGAGTGAGTGAGTTGAGTGAGTGAGTTGAGTGAGTGAGTGAGTTGAGTGAGTGAGTGAGTGAGTGAGTTGAGTGAGTGAGTGAGTGAGTGAGTTGAGTGAGTGAGTGAGTGAGTGAGTGAGTTGAGTGAGTGAGTTGAGTGAGTGAGTGAGTGAGTGAGTGAGTGAGTTGAGTGAGTGAGTGAGTGAGTGAGTGAGTGAGTGAGTTGAGTGAGTGAGTTGAGTGAGTGAGTGAGTGAGTGAGTGAGTGAGTTGAGTGAGTGAGTGAGTGAGTTGAGTGAGTGAGTGAGTGAGTGAGTTGAGTGAGTGAGTGAGTGAGTGAGTGAGTGAGTGAGTTGAGTGAGTGAGTGAGTGAGTTGAGTGAGTGAGTGAGTGAGTGAGTGAGTTGAGTGAGTGAGTTGAGTGAGTGAGTGAGTGAGTGAGTTGAGTGAGTGAGTGAGTGAGTTGAGTGAGTGAGTGAGTGAGTGAGTGAGTGAGTGAGTTGAGTGAGTGAGTGAGTGAGTTGAGTGAGTGAGTGAGTGAGTGAGTGAGTGAGTGAGTGAGTTGAGTGAGTGAGTGAGTGAGTGAGTTGAGTGAGTGAGTGAGTGAGTGAGTGAGTGAGTGAGTGAGTTGAGTGAGTGAGTGAGTGAGTGAGTTGAGTGAGTGAGTGAGTTGAGTGAGTGAGTGAGTGAGTGAGTGAGTGTCCATGCCCCAGGTGCTCCCCAGGTGCTCCCCTGTGCTCCTGTGTTATCTCATCCTCTAGGAAAGGAACTAGGGCCTAGGTGCTCCTTTCACACAGATTCCTGAGGGAAAGAATGGAACGGCTGTGTTTTTTTTCTTCAAACTGTTTGAAGTGAGTGTTCCTGTGTGATGTGTTCAAGCCAAAAGCTCTCTCAGACAGGCAGACAGTTTCCTGTCAAGAGTTTAATCCTTGGGACAGTGAATTACTTTTGGAGCAGACGCCCAGAGGAATTTCGTCATTCTCAGACACAGAGAGGGAGAAGGAGAAGAGTTTTTTTCCCCTCTTCTATTCTCACGATTAGTGAGATTTTGAGTTTCTTAATCCACAGGCTATGTTGCCAAGGCAATGAGCTCCAGTTTGATCTTGTGATAAAGCAGAGATAGAGATTAGAAAGAGGATACCCCTCAGTTCAGAAGATAAGAAGGTTGATTAACAGAAACGCTCAGGAATGATGGGATACCACCAACATAGGCCTCCTGGGCAAAGCAATTGTCGGTCCCAAATGACATTCTCTTTCACATAAAAATTCCCCCTCTTTCACAGTGGCATAGCTACATTTATTTTCTCTCAGCCACTCTTATGTCAGGAGTTATATTCCAATGTGTTTTAAGAACTGAGCTGTCATGTAGTGAGCTGGGAGAGGATTGCACTTCAGTACTCCTATAGTCTGGATTAACACTGCTGGATTCTCTACTGCCAGAAGGGGGGAAAGGCCGGCGGGGGACTGGGTTGGTTCCTGTAGGACGCTCAGTAACTCAGTAGCCATCTCTCAGTGGATACACCCATCAGGGATCAGGTCACAACACTGCACCATCCTTGACTGACGGGAATGAGGCCACACTCTGGGTAGTCAAGGCCATTCATGGGAGCCCTGTGTCCGTACCTGACTGACTGATCTAGTTTATATTTTAATAGTGGCCTGGTTATTTGTGCTGGCTGTGTATTCTGTGAAGATATGTTTCTGTGCTGCGCTCAGTCAGGGATAGGAGAACGTAGCGTATTTGGGTTAGGGAGGATAATCCACTCACCCCTAAAGAGGATTGGAGAATCTCACAGGCTTTGATAAGTTGTGAGCTGGTGTTTATTTCACATCATATGAGCAGGACTGTTTGTGTCACTGCCAGCAAGGGCGCTTCCTACTCTCTCCCTTCCGCCACCGTCATCGCCACCGCCGCCTCTCCCACGGCATGATGGGTAATTATTTTTGTGTTAGAGGGGGAGGGGGTAGGAGGGCAGGTTGAAAAGAAGGAGAGGACGGGAGGATTGGTGAGAATGTTTTAGTGATAAGGAATGGGTTAGAGTTGCTGTTCCTTAGCTATCTCTCTCCAGATCACAGGGTTGAGGGAGATTATGTGATAGTTGAAGTGTCTCTCTGTGTCTGAAACTGTGGACAACTAAGCCTGGTGTACTGCTGCTGAGGCGGGCTGTTCAAGCACAAAGTTTTCCATGATCCCCAGAAATCACTCACTGACACACACAGGGGAGAGGAGGGGGCATAAAAACACAACTTCCACTACAGGAGGAGGCTGTGTATTAGATAGGAGGGCAGACAAAAAGATAGAGCAGTTGGTTCTGAAGAAAATTATGTGAGATTTGTCTTTTTGTTAGCTTGTATACTCATAGGACACTTTGTAGGCTCATTGGATCCTCTCTCTGGGGTCCTGTCTGTCCCACTGTGACTTCGGGACGGTTGTTTGGGTTCCCTGTTCCTGGCCTCAGACTGGAGAGATTGTGGCCTTAATTCCTCCAGACAGCCATTAAAGCTCTTAGCAGCAGTGGAGATATGCCTAAGTGGCTACGGCAGAACTGTGCCTTTGATGCCCAGAAGGAAGGGGATTTGATTTAAGGGTAGCCAAAGCCCTTAATGACAAGGCACACACGAGACAATGACTAGCATGTCATCTCTGAGGGGAAGACCATATTGTGCTGTGAGTTTCCGCTCGAATAGATAATGCCTTCTAGTTATTTTCAAACCACCTGGGTGATGCACTGGTCACACACCTTGTGTGAGCTTATTACTTGGATCATATTTGGATATACAATCAATTTGATGGTACAGACGCTACAGCTTATTTCATACCCAGCAAGTTCGTCTGGTGACTTGCAGGATGAAGACAGGAAGACAGACAGGTACACCCACAGATGGACAGACAGGGAGATGAACAGACACACAGACAAACAGACAGGGAGACGAACAGACGAACAGTCGGACAGACGGACAGACAAACAGACGGGGAGATGGACAGACAGACAGATGTTGAAACAAACAGAGGGGGAGAAGGACAGGGAGATGGACAGACAGGGAGATGGAGCAGGAGACAGACTCAGAGACGGAAAGATGAACAGACGGTGAGACAAACAGACGGGGAGAAGGACAGGGAGATGGAAAGAAAAACAGTTGGACAGACAGGGAGTCAGACGGACAGACACACCGACGGGGAGACGGACAGGGAGACGGACAGACAGGGAGATGGACCGGGAGACAGACTCTGAGATGGGAAGACAAACAGACAGGGAGACCGGGAGACAGACGGGGAGACGAACAGACAGACGGACAGACAAACAGACAGGGAGACGGACAGGGAGACAAACAGACGGGGAGACGGACAGGGAGACGAAAAGACAGACGGACAGACAAACAGACAGGGAGACGGACAGGGAGACAAACAGACAGGGAGACGGACAGGTAGACGAAAAGACAAACAGACAGACAGACAGGGAGACGGACCGGGAGACAGACGGGGAGATGGACAGACAAACAGATGGGAGACAGACAGGGAGACGGACCAGGAGACAGACGGGGAGACAGACAGATAAAGAGACGGGGAGACAAGGACACCGGTAGACATAAGAAGTAGCCTTTGACAGACCTGAACAAATGGTATGTATGTTTTTATTAATGGTTATTCAAATATGGCACCAGGATTAGAAGGAAATTGCTGGTTGGGTGGCCTCTGAGATTTACATACCTGAATGGAACTTCTTCATCCCTCTATGAACAGTTGTGTTTACTGTGGTTTTCCACTGCCGAAGTTGAAATAATATGAAGGAAATGTTGTCTAAGGATTTAGTTGCTTACTGTCAGCTTGGCCCAATGTACTGTACTACAGGCTTTGCCATCTGTAGGTGTATCGCAGTGTCTGTATGTGTTTGTGTTTGTGTTGTTTGTGTGTGTGTGTGTGCGCATTCGCGTGTGCACGGAACATGCTGGTGTAACAGCAGTATTTTGTGTCTGATGTGCATGTAGCTTTAATTACACTAATGGATGTTGAGTGACATGTGAAAGGCTGCTGCTCCTCTCTACTGGTGTAGATGTTGTGATGGATGTTGTGAAAGGCTGCTGCTCCTCTCTACTGGTATAGGGCTCAATGTTGTTGACTGAAATAGTGTTCTTCTATCCAAACACTTCCCTTGCTTAAGTGGTATATTGCTGACTCGACAGGCTTGATGCGATTCAATATAGTAACTCTGAATTAAGGTGAGTTTCCAGCAGAGAGAGAGAGACACACACACGCATGCTTGGACACACACACACAGACACGCCTCCCTCCATCTGACAGCCTGGTGGAACACAGGTGGAGGAGGGGGAGTTAGTAACCACAAGTATCCCTGCATAGCAGAGCTCTGACTGGGCCACAAATCATGATCAATGGGCCTCTGCTTGGCTCCACTGTCTGAAACTTCATCCTCTTCTTTGAATGCCAGTCACCACACCCAAACTGAATGGACTGCTCCCCAAACTCTCTGTGTGTCTGTCAGCCTAGTGTTAGAGCTGACTGGCGAGAGTCAAGCCCAATGGCTGGAAAAGTAAGATATAGAGGCCAGTTCAGGATTAAATGTCTCTGTCTGTGATGTATGGACACAGAGCATGACCTGCTCAGACAGACCTCTGATTGAGACAAAACGCTGGAGCCCCCAGAGAGCCAATGGCCTCTCTCCCTTAGACACACACAGCCTGTTTCTGAGCTTCCATTACTCAGCGCCATTTAATGCTATTTCCTCTATTTGTATCCTCCCAAATGGAGCATGAGGCTGACTGCCACCATTTTAGCTATTGCTTAATGTCCTCCATTTTGCCTTAATTGCATCCTGTCCTCCATATGCAGTAATAATACCTGCTGCTGTAATGAGGATGTATATAGAAATGGATCCAGTTTGCTGTGCATGTCTGTGTGTGAGTAGAAGCTCTAACTGGGTCTGATCCAGCCCATAAAAACAAAGTAAAAGTTTGTTCTTATGGCTCCACAGAGATGCAGAGACAGGACAATGTTATTTCAGATTCCGTTCTTGGAGCTTCAACCAAAAACCTTTACTATGGGAGAGAAAGACACAGAGACAGTTATTTGCTGTCTATATGCAAACACATTCCCAACATTATCAGTTTGTGAAGATTTCAATTGTAGGGATTTGTGTGTGTGTGTGTGTGTGTGTGTGTGTGTGTGTGTGTTTGCGTGCGTGCGTGCGTGTGTGTGTGCGTTCCTGTGTATGTGCATGTGCACGTGGGTGTTTGTGTGTTTGTGCCTTTCGAGTGTTCTGTTTGTGTTGCATGTCGAGTGTAGGTACGGGAAAGAAGAATAGTTTGAGAATGCGATTAGTTTCATGAGGGAGAATATGACTTAAAGACCTGCGTGGTGTTTTGTATCCCTGATGTCTCTTCTGTTACCTGTTCTATACGTTTGTTTGCTCACATCATTATTCAATCTGTTAGCTGGTCTTATCCACAGCGACTCACAGATCAGCATAATGCATGTCATTATACACCGAATGAATCAAATAAAGAAGCCAGGAAGGATGACAAGAAGCAGAGACTCAGAGGCTCAGTATGACATTATCAAACCACTTTTTATTACAGATGAACAGCCATTAAATACAAATACAATGATCAGGGACGTATGAAAGACAATATGCAATTATACACTAGCAGGTTGCGTATTGGGTGTGTGATGTTGTTGCCTGAGGAGGAATCACTTATCAAGATGATGACCTCAGTCGTGAGGTCAGATAGATGTCGCATCAGGGCAGCTTGGATCAGGAAGTGGAAGTGAGGAGATGGACACAGCCAGAGGGTGATGGGTTGGAGGTCACAACACTTTAACTACTGCTCCTGAGATGGTGGTGACCTTTAACCTTTATCCCTCTGGTTTAATCCCTGTCCATATTGTCTCTAACTGGACTGTGTTGTTAACAGTTGTCACTACTGATCCACCGAGGGTACAGGAGGATTCAGACAGTGTTGACATGTTGTCAGCCATTGTTGACCGATGGCTATCTCCATTCTGCTCCGTGATTCAGTGGCTGTTGTGTGTTCAGCACATCATAATTCATGACACATGGTAATTGGTGATGAGTCACTGAGAGCAGAATAATGGTTCTATCCATCACAGGTTCCAAACACCTCACTGTCCTAGTAGCCCATATTTTCTTGCTTGGATGTTGTTGTTGATGCATCACCTCATCCAGCTGGGCCTATGGTGCGTCCCCCTGACTGATCGTCCTTCTCTCCCTGTGTGCATTTGCAGGTGTAAAGGTGCGTCTCACTATGGCCTGTCTGCAGACAGGAAGCGGCGTTCCCAGGAGGGTGACTGTACTGACAGCACGTCAGAACTCACCGTTGCCACCCTGCCCGGCGATGGCCCCACCTCTGCTGCTGTTGCCCTCCTATCAGACGATCCCGGCCTCGTCAACCCCGCCTTTGACCCCAGTATGGAGGACAACAGCCAATCAGGCAGCACCACCAGCCTGGCAGCCCGCAGCAGTACCAAAAAGAGTGATTGTGAGTGTGCGTACGTACGGATGTGTTTGTGATTGTGTAGTTCTGCACCAAGTAACCTTTCTCTGATCTATAAAGCAGTGTGTGTGTGTGTATGTCTGTGCGTGTGTGCGTAAATGTGTGCGTGCTTGTGCGTATCGAACTGTTTGTCAGTGTGACTGATTGAAAAGCAATATAAAGCAGGGAGCCAGCAGAGGCTTTCTAGTCATAGTTTCATAGTCCCTCACTCACATAGATACCACCAGTAAACACTATTCAAACATACATTTTACATCATACCCACACACAGGTAAACATCCCAGAGCCCATGCTCACTGAAACACAGTATCTGTACTACTTCAAGACTTTTGACAGAAATCCTATTCTTAAATTAGCATTGCTTCTTCACTAATATTTTATCACAGAGACAGAGACAGACAGACAGACAGACAGACAGACAGACAGACAGACAGACAGACAGACAGACAGACAGACAGACAGACAGACAGACAGACAGACAGACAGACAGACAGAGAGAGAGAGAGAGAGAGAGAGAGAGAGAGAGAGAGAGAGAGAGAAAGAATGTAAAGAGAGGAAGTGAGAGTGGGTGGAATGAGAATTTCACACAGCCCAGTTCCATTAATACTGAATTACGTGATAGGCCCTCACCCTCCACTAATATTTTATCACAGAGACAGAGACAGAGACAGACAGACAGACAGACAGACAGACAGGCAGGCCCTCACCCTCCACTAATCCCACCTGTGAACCCTGGAGCCACTCACAACTGTTGTACTCACTCACATCCCCTTCTAAATGTGAACGAGCTGCCGGTGGGGACACCAAATAACGCTGCAACAGCACTTTTGGCCCGGGCCGCTGAGCAGAGCACCCACCGCCATGCAGAGCCACTGCTGCTGAACAAGCTGTCATCTCCAGAAGAGCTGGATGCTTTAAAAGAATAATGTGGCTTTCAGGAGGCCTTTGCATCTCTCTAGGCCCGCAGAACAAGGGGAGTTGCAGAGAATCACTGCCCCGCTTTCAGGGGAGCCAGGCTGGGGCTCACACTCCACTGCAGCCTGCTCCGCTCTGGTAGAGCCACACTCCCTGTCAGAATCTCAGTAGACTATAGTAGGGTCAGACTGCTGTATTTATACTGCACCAAGTTTTATCTGTTGATTACATGAAACATGACTGCTGCAGTCTAGGAAGCTCATCACCCCTGCAGAGTTTATAGGCCCCCTCCATCCTGTTCATCAGCTTTGACATAATGACAAACAAATGACTGTTTGGGGAATTCATGAAGGATTTTGATTGGATTCTCTAAAACAGATGTGTTCAAGCTGTTGTTATGGCTTTTTTAGAGGCAGAGAGAACGAGATATCTCAGGCATCTGATTGGCTGTGATGAGGCAGGCTCAGAGACTTGTCCAGGCATGTTCAATCACAACAGAGCTGCTCTATAAAGTGTGCCCCTGTCTCTCTGTGCCCTCAGTCCGAAACTATGACCGCACCTCGGTCAGGAGCCGCTCCTTCAGGCGGTTGAACCGTGCATTCAGTGTCCTGCGGAGGACCAAGAGTGGCACATCCGTGTCGAATGAGACCGCAGAGGAACGAGACAATGCGAGGAACGCCAGTGTGCCGCAGGAAGGTATGCGTGTGTTTGTTTGAGTGAATGATTGTATGGTTAATTTTTCTGAACCATATGACATTTCTGTATGCTGTGTTTTATCAGTAGGGTTTGTGTTTAGTTCAGTATGATGTCAGTGGGGATGTGTTTAGTTCAGTATGAAGTCAGTGGGGTTGTGTTTAGTTCAGTATGAAGTCAGTGGGGATGTGTTTAGTTCAGGATGACGTCAGTGGGGATGTGTTTAGTTCAGTATGAAGTCAGTGGGGATGTGTTTAGTTCAGTATGAAGTCAGTGGGGGTTGTGTTTAGTTCAGTATGAAGTCAGTGGGGATGTGTTTAGTTCAGTATGATGTCAGTGGGGATGTGTTTAGTTCAGTATGAAGTCAGTGGGGATGTGTTTAGTTCAGTATGATGTCAGTGGGGGTTGTGTTTAGTTCAGTATGACGTCAGTGGGGGTTGTGTTTAGTTCAGGATGACGTCAGCAAGGGTTGTGTTTAGTTCAGTATGATGTCAGTGGGGATGTGTTTAGTTCAGTATGATGTCAGTGGGGGTGGTGTTTAGTTCAGCATGAAGTCAGCGGGGGTTGTGTTTAGTTCAGTATGAAGTCAGTGGGGGTTGTGTTTAGTTCAGTTTGAAGTCAGTGAGGGTTGTGTTTTGTTCAGTATGATGTCAGTGGGGGTTGTGTTAAGTTCAGCATGAAGTCAGTGAGGGTTCTGTTTAGTTCAGCATGAAGTCAGTGGGGGTTGTGTTTAGTTCAGTATGACGTCAGTGGGGGTTGTGTTCAGTTCAGTACATAGTCAGTTGGGGTTGTGTATAGTTCAGTATGATGTCAGTGGGGGTTGTGTTGAGTTCAGTAAATAATCAGTGGGGGTTGAGTTTAGTTCAGTATGACTTCAGCGGGGTTGTGCTTGGTCAAGTATGAATTTCGTGGGGGTTGTGCTTAGTCAAGTATGAAGTCAGTGGGGGTTGTGCTTAGTCAAGTATGAAGTCAATGGGGGTTGTGCTTAGTCAAGTATGATGTCAGTGGGGGTTGTGTTAAGTTCAGCATGAAGTCAGTGGGGGTTGTGTTTAGTTCAGCATGAAGTCAGTGGGGGTTGTGTTTAGTTCAGTATGACGTCAGTGGGGGTTGTGTTCAGTTCAGTATGAAGTCAGTGGGGGTTGTGTTTAGTTCAGTATGAAGTCAGTTGGGATGTGTTTAGTTCAGTATGATGTCAGTGGGGATGTGTTTAGTTCAGTATGAAGTCAGTGGGGGTTGTGCTTAGTCAAGTATGAAATCAGTGGGGGTTGTGTATTGTTCAGTATGAAGTCAGTGGGGATGTGTTTAGTTCAGTATGATGTCAGTGGGGATGTGTTTAGTTCAGTATGAAGTCAGTGGGGATGTGTATAGTTCAGTATGATGTCAGTGGGGATGTGTTTAGTTCAGTATGAAGTCAGTGGGGATGTGGTTAGTTCAGTATGACGTCAGTGGGGGTTGTGTTTAGTTCAGTATGACGTCAGTGGGGATGTGTTTAGTTCAGTATGATGTCAGTGGGGGTGGTGTTTAGTTCAGCATGAAGTCAGCGGGGGTTGTGTTTAGTTCAGTATGACGTCAGTGGGGGTTGTGTTTAATTCAGTTTGAAGTCAGTGAGGGTTGTGTTTTGTTCAGTATGATGTCAGTGGGGGTTGTGTTCAGTTCAGTACATAGTCAGTTGGGGTTGTGTATAGTTCAGTATGATGTCAGTGGGGGTCGTGTTGAGTTCAGTAAATAATCAGTGGGGGTTGAGTTTAGTTCAGTATGACTTCAGTGGGGTTGTGCTTGGTCAAGTATGAAGTCAGTGGGGGTTGTGCTTAGTCAAGTATGAAGTCAGTGGGGGTTGTGCTTAGTCAAGTATGAAGTCAATGGGGGTTGTGCTTAGTCAAGTATGTTGTAGGTTGTGTATTGTTCGGTATGATGCCAGTGGGAGTTGTGTTTAGCTCAGTATGACATCAGTGGGTGTTGTGGTCAGTTCAGTATGATGTCAGTGAGAATTGTGTTTAGTTCAGTTTGATGTCAGTGATGGATGTGTTTAGTTCACTATGTTGTCAGTGGGGTTTGTGTTTTTTTTCACTATGACATCATTGGGGGTTGTTCTCAGTTCAGTATGAAGTCAGTGGGGGTTGTGTTTAGTTCAGTATGAAGTCAGTTGGGGCTGTGTTTAGTTCAGTATGAAGTCAGTGGGGGCTTTGTTTAGATCAGTGTGAAGTTAGTGGGGGTTGTGTTTAGTTCAGTATGAAGTCAGTGGGGGCTGTGTTTAGATCAGTGTGAAGTTAGTGGGGGTGGTGTTTAGTTCAGTATGAAGTCAGTGGGGGTGGTGTTTAGTTCAGTATGAAGTCAGTGGGGGTGGTGTTTAGTTCAGTATGAAGTCAGTGGGGTTGTGTTAGGTTCAGTAAGACTTCCGTGGGGGCTGTGTTTAGATCAGTGTGAAGTTAGTGAGGGTTGTGTTTAGTTCAGTATGACGTCTGCAGGGGTTGTGTTTAGTTCAGTATGACGTCAGCAGGGGTTGTGTTTAGTTCAGTGTGAAGTCAGTGGGGGTTGTGCTTAGTCAAGTATGAAGTCAGTGGGGGTTGTGCTTAGTCAAGTATGAAGTCAGTGGGGGGTTGTGTATTGTTCAGTTTGACATCACTGGGGGTTGTGTTTAGTTCAGTATGAAGTCAGTGGGGGTTGTGTTAGGTTCAGTATGAAGTCAGTGGGGGTGTGTTTAGTTCAGTTTGATGTCAGTGAGGGATGTGTTTAGTTCACTATGTTGTCAGTGGGGTTTGTGTTTTTTTCACTATGACGTCAGTGGGGGTTGTGTTTAGTTCAGGATGATGTCAGTGGGGGTTGTGTTTAGTTCAGTATGACGTTAGTGGGGGTTGTGTTTAGTTCAGGATGACGTCAGCAAGGGTTGTGTTTAGTTCAGTATGATGTCAGTGGGGATGTGTTTAGTTCAGTATGATGTCAGTGGGGGTGGTGTTTAGTTCAGCATGAAGTCAGCGGGGGTTGTGTTTAGTTCAGTATGAAGTCAGTGGGGGTTGTGTTTAGTTCAGTTTGAAGTCAGTGAGGGTTGTGTTTTGTTCAGTATGATGTCAGTGGGGGTTGTGTTAAGTTCAGCATGAAGTCAGTGAGGGTTCTGTTTAGTTCAGCATGAAGTCAGTGGGGTTGTGAATAGTTCAGTATGATGTCAGTGGGGGCTGTGAATAGTTCAGTATGATGTCAGTGGGGGCTGTGCTCAGTTCAGTATGACGTCAGTGGGGGCTGTGCTCAGTTAAGTATATTGTCCGTTGGTGTTGTGTTTAGTTCAGTATGACGTCAGTGGGGGTGTGTTCAGTTCAGTATGACGTCAGTGGGGGTTGTGTTTAGTTTCTTATGATGTCTGTGGGGGTTGTGTATAGTTCAGTATGACAACAGTGGGGATTGTGATTAGTTAAGTATGATGTCAGTGGGGTTGTGAATAGTTCAATATGATGTCAGTGGGGGTTGTGAATAGTTCAGTATCAAATCAAATCAAATTTATTTTATATAGCCCTTCGTACATCAGCTGATATCTCAAAGTGCTGTACAGAAACCCAGCCTAAAACCCCAAACAGCAAGCAATGCAGGTGAAGAAGCACGGTGGCTAGGAAAAACTCCCTAGAAAGGCCAAAACCTAGGAAGAAACCTAGAGAGGAACCAGGCTATGTGGGGTGGCCAGTCCTCTTCTGGCTGTGCCGGGTGGAGATTATAACAAAACATGGTCAAGATGTTCAAATGTTCATAAATGACCAGCATGGTCGAATAATAATAATAAGGCAGAATAGTTGAAACTGGAGCAGCAGCACAGTCAGGTGGACTGGGGACAGCAAGGAGTCATCATGTCAGGTATTCCTGGGGCATGGTCCTAGGGCTCAGGTCCTCCGAGAGAGAGAAAGAAAGAGAGAATTAGAGAGAGCATATGTGGGATGGCCAGTCCTCTTCTGGCTGTGCCGGGTGGAGATTATAACAGAACATGGCCAAGATGTTCAAATGTTCATAAATGATCAGCATGGTCGAATAATAATAAGGCAGAACAGTTGAAACTGGAGCAGCAGCACAGCCAGGTGGACTGGGGACAGCAAGGAGTCATCATGTCAGGTAGTCCTGGGGCATGGTCCTAGGGCTCAGGTCCTCCGAGAGAGAGAAAGAGAGAAGGAGAGAATTAGAGAACGTATGATGTCAGTGGGGGTTGTGTTTGTTCAGTATGACGTCAGTGGGGATTGTTTTTTGTTGAGAGAAATGTCAGTGGGGGTTGTGTTTAGTCCAGTATTAAATCAGTGAGGGTTGTGTTTAGTTCAGTAAGACGTCAGTGGGGGTTGTGTTAGGTTCAGTATGAAGTCAGTGGGGGTTGTGTTATGTTCAGTATGAAGTCAGTGGGGGTGTGTTTAGTTCAGTTTGATGTCAGTGAGGGATGTGTTTAGTTCACTATGTTGTCAGTGGGGTTTGTGTTTTTTTCACTATGACGTCAGTGGGGGTTGTGTTTAGTTCAGGATGATGTCAGTGGGGGTTGTGTTTAGTTCAGTATGACGTCAGTGGGGGTTGTGTTTAGTTCAGGATGACGTCAGCAAGGGTTGTGTTTAGTTCAGTATGATGTCAGTGGGGATGTGTTTAGTTCAGTATGATGTCAGTGGGGGTGGTGTTTAGTTCAGCATGAAGTCAGCGGGGGTTGTGTTTAGTTCAGTATGAAGTCAGTGGGGGTTGTGTTTAGTTCAGTTTGAAGTCAGTGAGGGTTGTGTTTTGTTCAGTATGATGTCAGTGGGGGTTGTGTTAAGTTCAGCATGAAGTCAGTGAGGGTTCTGTTTAGTTCAGCATGAAGTCAGTAGGGGTTGTGTTCAGTTCAGTACATAGTCAGCAGGGGTTGTGTTTAGTTTCATTTTGAAGTCAGTAGGGATGGTGTTTAGTTCAGTATGAAGTCAGTGGGGGTGTGTTCAGTTCAGTATATAGTCCGTTGGTGTTGTGTTTTTATTTCAGTATAAAGTCAGTGGGGGTGTGTTCAGTTCAGTATGACGTCAGTGGGGGTTGTGTTTAGTTTAGTATGATGTCTGTGGGGGTTGTGTATAGTTCAGTATGACAACAGTGGGGATTGTGATTAGTTAAGTATGATGTCAGTGGGGTTGTGAATAGTTCAGTATGATGTCAGTGGGGGCTGTGCTCAGTTCAGTATGGCGTCAGTGGGGGCTGTGCTCAGTTAAGTATATTGTCCGTTGGTGTTGTGTTTAGTTCAGTATGACGTCAGTGGGGGTGTGTTCAGTTCAGTATGACGTCAGTGGGGGTTGTGTTTAGTTTCTTATGATGTCTGTGGGGGTTGTGTATAGTTCAGTATGACAACAGTGGGGATTGTGATTAGTTAAGTATGATGACAGTGGGGTTGTGAATAGTTCAATATGATGTCAGTGGGGGTTGTGAATAGTTCAGTATGATGTCAGTGGGGGTTGTGTTTGTTCAGTATGACGTCAGTGGGGATTGTTTTTTGTTGAGAGAAATGTCAGTGGGGGTTGTGTTTAGTTCAGTATTAAATCAGTGAGGGTTGTGTTTAGTTCAGTAAGACGTCAGTGGGGGTTGTGTTAGGTTCAGTATGAAGTCAGTGGGGGTTGTGTTAGGTTCAGTATGAAGTCAGTGGGGGTGTGTTTAGTTCAGTTTGATGTCAGTGAGGGATGTGTTTAGTTCACTATGTTGTCAGTGGGGTTTGTGTTTTTTTCACTATGACGTCAGTGGGGGTTGTATTTAGTTCAGGATGATGTCAGTGGGGGTTGTGTTTAGTTCAGTATGACGTCAGTGGGGGTTGTGTTTAGTTTAGTATGATGTCTGTGGGGGTTGTGTATAGTTCAGTATGACAACAGTGGGGATTGTGATTAGTTAAGTATGATGTCAGTGGGGTTGTGAATAGTTCAGCATGATGTCAGTGGGGGCTGTGCTCAGTTCAGTATGACGTCAGTGGGGGCTGTGCTCAGTTAAATATATTGTCCGTTGGTGTTGTGTTTAGTTCAGGATGACGTCAGCAAGGGTTGTGTTTAGTTCAGTATGATGTCAGTGGGGATGTGTTTAGTTCAGTATGATGTCAGTGGGGGTGGTGTTTAGTTCAGCATGAAGTCAGCGGGGGTTGTGTTTAGTTCAGTATGAAGTCAGTGGGGGTTGTGTTTAGTTCAGTTTGAAGTCAGTGAGGGTTGTGTTTTGTTCAGTATGATGTCAGTGGGGGTTGTGTTAAGTTCAGCATGAAGTCAGTGAGGGTTCTGTTTAGTTCAGCATGAAGTCAGTGGGGGTTGTGTTTAGTTCAGTATGACGTCAGTGGGGGTTGTGTTCAGTTCAGTACATAGTCAGCAGGGGTTGTGTTTAGTTTCATTTTGAAGTCAGTAGGGGTGGTGTTTAGTTCAGTATGAAGTCAGTGGGGGTGTGTTCAGTTCAGTATATAGTCCGTTGGTGTTGTGTTTTTATTTCAGCATGAAGTCAGTGAGGGTTCTGTTTAGTTCAGCATGAAGTCAGTAGGGGTTGTGTTTAGTTCAGTATGACGTCAGTGGGGGTTGTGTTCAGTTCAGTACATAGTCAGCAGGGGTTGTGTTTAGTTTCATTTTGAAGTCAGTAGGGATGGTGTTTAGTTCAGTATGAAGTCAGTGGGGCTGTGCTCAGTTAAGTATATTGTCCGTTGGTGTTGTGTTTAGTTCAGTATGACGTCAGTGGGGGTGTGTTCAGTTCAGTATGACGTCAGTGGGGGTTGTGTTTAGTTTCTTATGATGTCTGTGGGGGTTGTGTATAGTTCAGTATGACAACAGTGGGGATTGTGATTAGTTAAGTATGATGTCAGTGGGGTTGTGAATAGTTCAATATGATGTCAGTGGGGGTTGTGAATAGTTCAGTATGATGTCAGTGGGGGTTGTGTTTGTTCAGTATGACGTCAGTGGGGATTGTTTTTTGTTGAGAGAAATGTCAGTGGGGGTTGTGTTTAGTTCAGTATTAAATCAGTGAGGGTTGTGTTTAGTTCAGTAAGACGTCAGTGGGGGTTGTGTTAGGTTCAGTATGAAGTCAGTGAGGGTTGTGTTAGGTTCAGTATGAAGTCAGTGGGGGTGTGTTTAGTTCAGTTTGATGTCAGTGAGGGATGTGTTTAGTTCACTATGTTGTCAGTGGGGTTTGTGTTTTTTTCACTATGACGTCAGTGGGGGTTGTGTTTAGTTCAGGATGATGTCAGTGGGGGTTGTGTTTAGTTCAGTATGACGTCAGTGGGGGTTGTGTTTAGTTTAGTATGATGTCTGTGGGGGTTGTGTATAGTTCAGTATGACAACAGTGGGGATTGTGATTAGTTAAGTATGATGTCAGTGGGGTTGTGAATAGTTCAGTATGATGTCAGTGGGGGCTGTGCTCAGTTCAGTATGACGTCAGTGGGGGCTGTGCTCAGTTAAGTATATTGTCCGTTGGTGTTGTGTTTAGTTCAGGATGACGTCAGCAAGGGTTGTGTTTAGTTCAGTATGATGTCAGTGGGGATGTGTTTAGTTCAGTATGATGTCAGTGGGGGTGGTGTTTAGTTCAGCATGAAGTCAGCGGGGGTTGTGTTTAGTTCAGTATGAAGTCAGTGGGGGTTGTGTTTAGTTCAGTTTGAAGTCAGTGAGGGTTGTGTTTTGTTCAGTATGATGTAAGTGGGGGTTGTGTTAAGTTCAGCATGAAGTCAGTGAGGGTTCTGTTTAGTTCAGCATGAAGTCAGTGGGGGTTGTGTTTAGTTCAGTATGACGTCAGTGGGGGTTGTGTTCAGTTCAGTACATAGTCAGCAGGGGTTGTGTTTAGTTTCATTTTGAAGTCAGTAGGGGTGGTGTTTAGTTCAGTATGAAGTCAGTGGGGGTGTGTTCAGTTCAGTATATAGTCCGTTGGTGTTGTGTTTTTATTTCAGTATAAAGTCAGTGGGGGTGTGTTCAGTTCAGTATGACGTCAGTGGGGGTTGTGTTTAGTTTAGTATGATGTCTGTGGGGGTTGTGTATAGTTCAGTATGACAACAGTGGGGATTGTGATTAGTTAAGTATGATGTCAGTGGGGTTGTGAATAGTTCAGTATGATGTCAGTGGGGGCTGTGCTCAGTTCAGTATGACGTCAGTGGGGGCTGTGCTCAGTTAAGTATATTGTCCGTTGGTGTTGTGTTTAGTTCAGTATGACGTCAGTGGGGGTGTGTTCAGTTCAGTATGACGTCAGTGGGGGTTGTGTTTAGTTTCTTATGATGTCTGTGGGGGTTGTGTATAGTTCAGTATGACAACAGTGGGGATTGTGATTAGTTAAGTATGATGTCAGTGGGGTTGTGAATAGTTCAGTATGATGTCAGTGGGGGTTGTGTTTGTTCAGTCTGACGTCAGTGGGGATTGTTTTTTGTTGAGAGAAATGTCAGTGGGGGTTGTGTTTAGTTCAGTATTAAATCAGTGAGGGTTGTGTTTAGTTCAGTAAGACGTCAGCGGGGTTGTGTTTAGTTCAGAATTAAATCAGTGAGGGTTGTGTATTGTTCAGTATGAAGTCAGTGGGGTTGTGCTCAGTTCAGTATGATGTCAGTGGGGTTGTGTTTAGGTCAGTGTGATGTCAGTCGGTGTTATGATTAGTTCAGTATGATGTCAGTGTGGGTTGTATTTAGTTCAGTATGATGTTAGTGATGGTTGTATTTAGTTCAGTATGATGTTAGTGATGGTTGTATTTAGTTCAGTATGATGTTAGCGGGTGTTGTGTTCAGCTCAGAATGATGTCAGTGGGGGTTGTGTTAAGTTCACTATGACATCAGTTGGGGTTGTGTTTAGTTCAGTATGACATCAGTGGGGTTTTTGTTTAGTTCAGTATGAAGTCAGTGGTGTTGTGTTTTGTTCAGTATGATGTCAGCAGGGGTTGTGTTTAGTTCAGTATGACGTCAGCAGGGGTTCTGTTTAGTTCAGTATGATGTCAGTGGCGGTTGTTTTTAGTTCAGTATGATGTCAGTGGGGGTTGTGATTAGTTCAGTATGTCGTCAGTGGAGGTTGTGTTTAGTCCAGTATAATGTCAGTGGGGGTTATGTTTAGTTCAGTATGAAGTCAGTGGGGTTGTGTTTAGTTTAGTATGTCGTCACTGGGGGTTGTGTTTAGTTCAGTATGATGTCAGTGGGGGTTGTGTTTAGTTCAGTATGATGTCTGTGGGGGTTGTGTATAGTTCAGTATAACAACAGTGGGGATTGTGAATAGTTCAGTATGATGTCAGTGGGGGCTGTGCTCAGTTCAGTATGACGTCAGTGGGGGCTGTGCTCAGTTCAATATGACGTCAGTGGGGGTTGTGTTTGTTCAGTCTGACGTCAGTGGGGCTTGTTTTTTGTTGAGAGAAATGTCAGTGGGGGTTGTGTTTAGTTCAGTATTAAATCAGTGGGGTTGTGTTTAGTTCAGTATTAAATCAGTGGGGTTGTGTTTAGTTCAGTAAGACGTCAGCGGGGTTGTGTTTAGTTCAAAATTAAATCAGTGAGGGTTGTGTTTAGTTCAGTATTAAATCAGTGGGGGTTGTGTTTAGTTCAGTATTAAATCAGTGGGGGTTGTGTTTAGTTCAGTATTAAATCAGTGGGGGTTGTGTTTAGTTCAGTATTAAATCAGTGGGGTTGTGTTTAGTTCAGTATGATGTCAGTGGGGTTGTGTTTAGTTCAAAATTAAATCAGTGAGGGTTGTGTTTAGTTCAGTATTAAATCAGTGGGGGTTGTGTATTGTTCAGTATGAAGTCAGTGGGGTTGTGCTCAGTTCAGTATGATGTCAGTGGGGTTGTGTTTAGGTCAGTGTGATGTCAGTCGGTGTTATGATTAGTTCAGTATGATGTCAGTGTGGGTTGTATTTAGTTCAGTATGATGTTAGTGATGGTTGTATTTAGTTCAGTATGATGTTAGTGATGGTTGTATTTAGTTCAGTATGATGTTAGCGGGTGTTGTGTTCAGCTCAGAATGATGTCAGTGGGGGTTGTGTTAAGTTCACTATGACATCAGTTGGGGTTGTGTTTAGTTCAGTATGACATCAGTGGGGTTTTTGTTTAGTTCAGTATGAAGTCAGTGGTGTTGTGTTTTGTTCAGTATGATGTCAGCAGGGGTTGTGTTTAGTTCAGTATGACGTCAGCAGGGGTTCTGTTTAGTTCAGTATGATGTCAGTGGCGGTTGTTTTTAGTTCAGTATGATGTCAGTGGGGGTTGTGATTAGTTCAGTATGTCGTCAGTGGAGGTTGTGTTTAGTCCAGTATAATGTCAGTGGGGGTTATGTTTAGTTCAGTATGAAGTCAGTGGGGTTGTGTTTAGTTTAGTATGTCGTCACTGGGGGTTGTGTTTAGTTCAGTATGATGTCAGTGGGGGTTGTGTTTAGTTCAGTATGATGTCTGTGGGGGTTGTGTATAGTTCAGTATAACAACAGTGGGGATTGTGAATAGTTCAGTATGATGTCAGTGGGGGCTGTGCTCAGTTCAGTATGACGTCAGTGGGGGCTGTGCTCAGTTCAATATGACGTCAGTGGGGGTTGTGTTTGTTCAGTCTGACGTCAGTGGGGCTTGTTTTTTGTTGAGAGAAATGTCAGTGGGGGTTGTGTTTAGTTCAGTATTAAATCAGTGGGGTTGTGTTTAGTTCAGTATTAAATCAGTGGGGTTGTGTTTAGTTCAGTAAGACGTCAGCGGGGTTGTGTTTAGTTCAAAATTAAATCAGTGAGGGTTGTGTTTAGTTCAGTATTAAATCAGTGGGGGTTGTGTTTAGTTCAGTATTAAATCAGTGGGGGTTGTGTTTAGTTCAGTATTAAATCAGTGGGGTTGTGTTTAGTTCAGTATTAAGTCAGTGGGGGTTGTGTTTAGTTCAGTATGACGTCAGTGGGGGTTGTGTTCAGTTCAGTACATAGTCAGCAGGGGTTGTGTTTAGTTTCATTTTGAAGTCAGTAGGGGTGGTGTTTAGTTCAGTATGAAGTCAGTGGGGGTGTATTCAGTTCAGTATGACGTCAGTGGGGGTTGTGTTTAGTTTAGTATGATGTCTGTGGGGGTTGTGTATAGTTCAGTATGACAACAGTGGGGATTGTGATTAGTTAAGTATGATGTCAGTGGGGTTGTGAATAGTTCAGTATGATGTCAGTGGGGGCTGTGCTCAGTTCAGTATGACGTCAGTGGGGGCTGTGCTCAGTTAAGTATATTGTCCGTTGGTGTTGTGTTTAGTTCAGTATGACGTCAGTGGGGGTGTGTTCAGTTCAGTATGACGTCAGTGGGGGTTGTGTTTAGTTTCTTATGATGTCTGTGGGGGTTGTGTATAGTTCAGTATGACAACAGTGGGGATTGTGATTAGTTAAGTATGATGTCAGTGGGGTTGTGAATAGTTCAATATGATGTCAGTGGGGGTTGTGAATAGTTCAGTATGATGTCAGTGGGGGTTGTGTTTGTTCAGTCTGACGTCAGTGGGGATTGTTTTTTGTTGAGAGAAATGTCAGTGGGGGTTGTGTTTAGTTCAGTATTAAATCAGTGAGGGTTGTGTTTAGTTCAGTAAGACGTCAGCGGGGTTGTGTTTAGTTCAGAATTAAATCAGTGAGGGTTGTGTATTGTTCAGTATGAAGTCAGTGGGGTTGTGCTCAGTTCAGTATGATGTCAGTGGGGTTGTGTTTAGGTCAGTGTGATGTCAGTCGGTGTTATGATTAGTTCAGTATGATGTCAGTGTGGGTTGTATTTAGTTCAGTATGATGTTAGTGATGGTTGTATTTAGTTCAGTATGATGTTAGTGATGGTTGTATTTAGTTCAGTATGATGTTAGTGGGGGTTGTGTTCAGTTCAGAATTATGTCAGTGAGAGTTGTGTATAGTTCAGTATTAAGTCAGTGAGGGTTGCATTTAGTTCAGTATGAAATCAGTGGGGGTTATGTTTAGTTTAGTATGATGTCAGTGGGGGATGATTTTCGTTCAGTATGACGTTAGCGGGTGTTGTGTTCAGCTCAGAATGATGTCAGTGGGGGTTGTGTTAAGTACACTATGACATCAGTTGGGGTTGTGTTTAGTTCAGTATGACATCAGTGGGGTTTTTGTTTAGTTCAGTATGAAGTCAGTGGTGTTGTGTTTTGTTCAGTATGATGTCAGCAGGGGTTGTGTTTAGTTCAGTATGACGTCAGCAGGGGTTCTGTTTAGTTCAGTATGATGTCAGTGGCGGTTGTTTTTAGTTCAGTATGATGTCAGTGGGGGTTGTGATTAGTTCAGTATGTCGTCAGTGGAGGTTGTGTTTAGTCCAGTATAATGTCAGTGGGGGTTATGTTTAGTTCAGTATGAAGTCAGTGGGGTTGTGTTTAGTTTAGTATGTCGTCACTGGGGTTTGTGGTTAGTTCAGTAAGACAGCCGTGTGGGTTGTGTTTAGTTCAGTATGATGTCAGTGGGGGTTGTGTTTAGTTCAGTATGATGTCTGTGGGGGTTGTGTATAGTTCAGTATAACAACAGTGGGGATTGTGAATAGTTCAGTATGATGTCAGTGGGGGCTGTGCTCAGTTCAGTATGACGTCAGTGGGGGCTGTGCTCAGTTCAATATGACGTCAGTGGGGGTTGTGTTTGTTCAGTCTGACGTCAGTGGGGCTTGTTTTTTGTTGAGAGAAATGTCAGTGGGGGTTGTGTTTAGTTCAGTATTAAATCAGTGAGGGTTGTGTTTAGTTCAGTATTAAATCAGTGGGGGTTGTGTTTAGTTCAGTATTAAATCAGTGGGGGTTGTGTTTAGTTCAGTATTAAATCAGTGGGGGTTGTGTTTAGTTCAGTATTAAATCAGTGGGGTTGTGTTTAGTTCAGTATTAAGTCAGTGGGGGTTGTGTTTAGTTCAGTATGACGTCAGTGGGGGTTGTGTTCAGTTCAGTACATAGTCAGCAGGGGTTGTGTTTAGTTTCATTTTGAAGTCAGTAGGGGTGGTGTTTAGTTCAGTATGAAGTCAGTGGGGGTGTGTTCAGTTCAGTATGACGTCAGTGGGGGTTGTGTTTAGTTTAGTATTAAATCAGTGAGGGTTGTGTTTAGTTCAGTAAGACGTCAGCGGGGTTGTGTTTAGTTCAGAATTAAATCAGTGAGGGTTGTGTATTGTTCAGTATGAAGTCAGTGGGGTTGTGCTCAGTTCAGTATGATGTCAGTGGGGTTGTGTTTAGGTCAGTGTGATGTCAGTCGGTGTTATGATTAGTTCAGTATGATGTCAGTGTGGGTTGTATTTAGTTCAGTATGATGTTAGTGATGGTTGTATTTAGTTCAGTATGATGTTAGTGATGGTTGTATTTAGTTCAGTATGATGTTAGTGGGGGTTGTGTTCAGTTCAGAATTATGTCAGTGAGAGTTGTGTATAGTTCAGTATTAAGTCAGTGAGGGTTGCATTTAGTTCAGTATGAAATCAGTGGGGGTTATGTTTAGTTTAGTATGATGTCAGTGGGGGATGATTTTCGTTCAGTATGACGTTAGCGGGTGTTGTGTTCAGCTCAGAATGATGTCAGTGGGGGTTGTGTTAAGTACACTATGACATCAGTTGGGGTTGTGTTTAGTTCAGTATGACATCAGTGGGGTTTTTGTTTAGTTCAGTATGAAGTCAGTGGTGTTGTGTTTTGTTCAGTATGATGTCAGCAGGGGTTGTGTTTAGTTCAGTATGACGTCAGCAGGGGTTCTGTTTAGTTCAGTATGATGTCAGTGGCGGTTGTTTTTAGTTCAGTATGATGTCAGTGGGGGTTGTGATTAGTTCAGTATGTCGTCAGTGGAGGTTGTGTTTAGTCCAGTATAATGTCAGTGGGGGTTATGTTTAGTTCAGTATGAAGTCAGTGGGGTTGTGTTTAGTTTAGTATGTCGTCACTGGGGTTTGTGGTTAGTTCAGTAAGACAGCCGTGTGGGTTGTGTTTAGTTCAGTATGATGTCAGTGGGGGTTGTGTTTAGTTCAGTATGATGTCTGTGGGGGTTGTGTATAGTTCAGTATAACAACAGTGGGGATTGTGAATAGTTCAGTATGATGTCAGTGGGGGCTGTGCTCAGTTCAGTATGACGTCAGTGGGGGCTGTGCTCAGTTCAATATGACGTCAGTGGGGGTTGTGTTTGTTCAGTCTGACGTCAGTGGGGCTTGTTTTTTGTTGAGAGAAATGTCAGTGGGGGTTGTGTTTAGTTCAGTATTAAATCAGTGAGGGTTGTGTTTAGTTCAGTATTAAATCAGTGGGGGTTGTGTTTAGTTCAGTATTAAATCAGTGGGGGTTGTGTTTAGTTCAGTATTAAATCAGTGGGGGTTGTGTTTAGTTCAGTATTAAATCAGTGGGGTTGTGTTTAGTTCAGTATTAAGTCAGTGGGGGTTGTGTTTAGTTCAGTATGACGTCAGTGGGGGTTGTGTTCAGTTCAGTACATAGTCAGCAGGGGTTGTGTTTAGTTTCATTTTGAAGTCAGTAGGGGTGGTGTTTAGTTCAGTATGAAGTCAGTGGGGGTGTGTTCAGTTCAGTATGACGTCAGTGGGGGTTGTGTTTAGTTTAGTATTAAATCAGTGAGGGTTGTGTTTAGTTCAGTAAGACGTCAGCGGGGTTGTGTTTAGTTCAGAATTAAATCAGTGAGGGTTGTGTATTGTTCAGTATGAAGTCAGTGGGGTTGTGCTCAGTTCAGTATGATGTCAGTGGGGTTGTGTTTAGGTCAGTGTGATGTCAGTCGGTGTTATGATTAGTTCAGTATGATGTCAGTGTGGGTTGTATTTAGTTCAGTATGATGTTAGTGATGGTTGTATTTAGTTCAGTATGATGTTAGTGATGGTTGTATTTAGTTCAGTATGATGTTAGTGGGGGTTGTGTTCAGTTCAGAATTATGTCAGTGAGAGTTGTGTATAGTTCAGTATTAAGTCAGTGAGGGTTGCATTTAGTTCAGTATGAAATCAGTGGGGGTTATGTTTAGTTTAGTATGATGTCAGTGGGGGATGATTTTCGTTCAGTATGACGTTAGCGGGTGTTGTGTTCAGCTCAGAATGATGTCAGTGGGGGTTGTGTTAAGTACACTATGACATCAGTTGGGGTTGTGTTTAGTTCAGTATGACATCAGTGGGGTTTTTGTTTAGTTCAGTATGAAGTCAGTGGTGTTGTGTTTTGTTCAGTATGATGTCAGCAGGGGTTGTGTTTAGTTCAGTATGACGTCAGCAGGGGTTCTGTTTAGTTCAGTATGATGTCAGTGGCGGTTGTTTTTAGTTCAGTATGATGTCAGTGGGGGTTGTGATTAGTTCAGTATGTCGTCAGTGGAGGTTGTGTTTAGTCCAGTATAATGTCAGTGGGGGTTATGTTTAGTTCAGTATGAAGTCAGTGGGGTTGTGTTTAGTTTAGTATGTCGTCACTGGGGTTTGTGGTTAGTTCAGTAAGACAGCCGTGTGGGTTGTGTTTAGTTCAGTATGATGTCAGTGGGGGTTGTGTTTAGTTCAGTATGATGTCTGTGGGGGTTGTGTATAGTTCAGTATAACAACAGTGGGGATTGTGAATAGTTCAGTATGATGTCAGTGGGGGCTGTGCTCAGTTCAGTATGACGTCAGTGGGGGCTGTGCTCAGTTCAATATGACGTCAGTGGGGGTTGTGTTTGTTCAGTCTGACGTCAGTGGGGCTTGTTTTTTGTTGAGAGAAATGTCAGTGGGGGTTGTGTTTAGTTCAGTATTAAATCAGTGAGGGTTGTGTTTAGTTCAGTATTAAATCAGTGGGGGTTGTGTTTAGTTCAGTATTAAATCAGTGGGGGTTGTGTTTAGTTCAGTATTAAATCAGTGGGGGTTGTGTTTAGTTCAGTATTAAATCAGTGGGGTTGTGTTTAGTTCAGTATTAAGTCAGTGGGGGTTGTGTTTAGTTCAGTATGACGTCAGTGGGGGTTGTGTTCAGTTCAGTACATAGTCAGCAGGGGTTGTGTTTAGTTTCATTTTGAAGTCAGTAGGGGTGGTGTTTAGTTCAGTATGAAGTCAGTGGGGGTGTGTTCAGTTCAGTATGACGTCAGTGGGGGTTGTGTTTAGTTTAGTATGATGTCTGTGGGGGTTGTGTATAGTTCAGTATGACAACAGTGGGGATTGTGATTAGTTAAGTATGATGTCAGTGGGGTTGTGAATAGTTCAGTATGATGTCAGTGGGGGCTGTGCTCAGTTCAGTATGACGTCAGTGGGGGCTGTGCTCAGTTAAGTATATTGTCCGTTGGTGTTGTGTTTAGTTCAGTATGACGTCAGTGGGGGTGTGTTCAGTTCAGTATGACGTCAGTGGGGGTTGTGTTTAGTTTCTTATGATGTCTGTGGGGGTTGTGTATAGTTCAGTATGACAACAGTGGGGATTGTGATTAGTTAAGTATGATGTCAGTGGGGTTGTGAATAGTTCAATATGATGTCAGTGGGGGTTGTGAATAGTTCAGTATGATGTCAGTGGGGGTTGTGTTTGTTCAGTCTGACGTCAGTGGGGATTGTTTTTTGTTGAGAGAAATGTCAGTGGGGGTTGTGTTTAGTTCAGTATTAAATCAGTGAGGGTTGTGTTTAGTTCAGTAAGACGTCAGCGGGGTTGTGTTTAGTTCAGAATTAAATCAGTGAGGGTTGTGTATTGTTCAGTATGAAGTCAGTGGGGTTGTGCTCAGTTCAGTATGATGTCAGTGGGGTTGTGTTTAGGTCAGTGTGATGTCAGTCGGTGTTATGATTAGTTCAGTATGATGTCAGTGTGGGTTGTATTTAGTTCAGTATGATGTTAGTGATGGTTGTATTTAGTTCAGTATGATGTTAGTGGGGGTTGTGTTCAGTTCAGAATTATGTCAGTGAGAGTTGTGTATAGTTCAGTATTAAGTCAGTGAGGGTTGCATTTAGTTCAGTATGAAATCAGTGGGGGTTATGTTTAGTTTAGTATGATGTCAGTGGGGGATGATTTTCGTTCAGTATGACGTTAGCGGGTGTTGTGTTCAGCTCAGAATGATGTCAGTGGGGGTTGTGTTAAGTACACTATGACATCAGTTGGGGTTGTGTTTAGTTCAGTATGACATCAGTGGGGTTTTTGTTTAGTTCAGTATGAAGTCAGTGGTGTTGTGTTTTGTTCAGTATGATGTCAGCAGGGGTTGTGTTTAGTTCAGTATGACGTCAGCAGGGGTTCTGTTTAGTTCAGTATGATGTCAGTGGCGGTTGTTTTTAGTTCAGTATGATGTCAGTGGGGGTTGTGATTAGTTCAGTATGTCGTCAGTGGAGGTTGTGTTTAGTCCAGTATAATGTCAGTGGGGGTTATGTTTAGTTCAGTATGAAGTCAGTGGGGTTGTGTTTAGTTTAGTATGTCGTCACTGGGGTTTGTGGTTAGTTCAGTAAGACAGCCGTGTGGGTTGTGTTTAGTTCAGTATGATGTCAGTGGGGGTTGTGTTTAGTTCAGTATGATGTCTGTGGGGGTTGTGTATAGTTCAGTATAACAACAGTGGGGATTGTGAATAGTTCAGTATGATGTCAGTGGGGGCTGTGCTCAGTTCAGTATGACGTCAGTGGGGGCTGTGCTCAGTTCAATATGACGTCAGTGGGGGTTGTGTTTGTTCAGTCTGACGTCAGTGGGGCTTGTTTTTTGTTGAGAGAAATGTCAGTGGGGGTTGTGTTTAGTTCAGTATTAAATCAGTGGGGTTGTGTTTAGTTCAGTATTAAATCAGTGGGGTTGTGTTTAGTTCAGTAAGACGTCAGCGGGGTTGTGTTTAGTTCAGAATTAAATCAGTGAGGGTTGTGTTTAGTTCAGTATTAAATCAGTGGGGGTTGTGTTTAGTTCAGTATTAAATCAGTGGGGGTTGTGTTTAGTTCAGTATTAAATCAGTGGGGGTTGTGTTTAGTTCAGTATTAAATCAGTGGGGTTGTGTTTAGTTCAGTATGACGTCAGTGGGGGTTGTGTTCAGTTCAGTACATAGTCAGCAGGGGTTGTGTTTAGTTTCATTTTGAAGTCAGTAGGGGTGGTGTTTAGTTCAGTATGAAGTCAGTGGGGGTGTGTTCAGTTCAGTATATAGTCCGTTGGTGTTGTGTTTTTATTTCAGTATAAAGTCAGTGGGGGTGTGTTCAGTTCAGTATGACGTCAGTGGGGGTTGTGTTTAGTTTAGTATGATGTCTGTGGGGGTTGTGTATAGTTCAGTATGACAACAGTGGGGATTGTGATTAGTTAAGTATGATGTCAGTGGGGTTGTGAATAGTTCAGTATGATGTCAGTGGGGGCTGTGCTCAGTTCAGTATGACGTCAGTGGGGGCTGTGCTCAGTTAAGTATATTGTCCGTTGGTGTTGTGTTTAGTTCAGTATGACGTCAGTGGGGGTGTGTTCAGTTCAGTATGACGTCAGTGGGGGTTGTGTTTAGTTTCTTATGATGTCTGTGGGGGTTGTGTATAGTTCAGTATGACAACAGTGGGGATTGTGATTAGTTAAGTATGATGTCAGTGGGGTTGTGAATAGTTCAATATGATGTCAGTGGGGGTTGTGAATAGTTCAGTATGATGTCAGTGGGGGTTGTGTTTGTTCAGTCTGACGTCAGTGGGGATTGTTTTTTGTTGAGAGAAATGTCAGTGGGGGTTGTGTTTAGTTCAGTATTAAATCAGTGAGGGTTGTGTTTAGTTCAGTAAGACGTCAGCGGGGTTGTGTTTAGTTCAGAATTAAATCAGTGAGGGTTGTGTATTGTTCAGTATGAAGTCAGTGGGGTTGTGCTCAGTTCAGTATGATGTCAGTGGGGTTGTGTTTAGGTCAGTGTGATGTCAGTCGGTGTTATGATTAGTTCAGTATGATGTCAGTGTGGGTTGTATTTAGTTCAGTATGATGTTAGTGATGGTTGTATTTAGTTCAGTATGATGTTAGTGATGGTTGTATTTAGTTCAGTATGATGTTAGTGGGGGTTGTGTTCAGTTCAGAATTATGTCAGTGAGAGTTGTGTATAGTTCAGTATTAAGTCAGTGAGGGTTGCATTTAGTTCAGTATGAAATCAGTGGGGGTTATGTTTAGTTTAGTATGATGTCAGTGGGGGATGATTTTCGTTCAGTATGACGTTAGCGGGTGTTGTGTTCAGCTCAGAATGATGTCAGTGAGGGTTGTGTTAAGTACACTATGACATCAGTTGGGGTTGTGTTTAGTTCAGTATGACATCAGTGGGGTTTTTGTTTAGTTCAGTATGAAGTCAGTGGTGTTGTGTTTTGTTCAGTATGATGTCAGCAGGGGTTGTGTTTAGTTCAGTATGACGTCAGCAGGGGTTCTGTTTAGTTCAGTATGATGTCAGTGGCGGTTGTTTTTAGTTCAGTATGATGTCAGTGGGGGTTGTGATTAGTTCAGTATGTCGTCAGTGGAGGTTGTGTTTAGTCCAGTATAATGTCAGTGGGGGTTATGTTTAGTTCAGTATGAAGTCAGTGGGGTTGTGTTTAGTTTAGTATGTCGTCACTGGGGTTTGTGGTTAGTTCAGTAAGACAGCCGTGTGGGTTGTGTTTAGTTCAGTATGATGTCAGTGGGGGTTGTGTTTAGTTCAGTATGATGTCTGTGGGGGTTGTGTATAGTTCAGTATAACAACAGTGGGGATTGTGAATAGTTCAGTATGATGTCAGTGGGGGCTGTGCTCAGTTCAGTATGACGTCAGTGGGGGCTGTGCTCAGTTCAATATGACGTCAGTGGGGGTTGTGTTTGTTCAGTCTGACGTCAGTGGGGCTTGTTTTTTGTTGAGAGAAATGTCAGTGGGGGATGTGTTTAGTTCAGTATTAAATCAGTGGGGTTGTGTTTAGTTCAGTATTAAATCAGTGGGGTTGTGTTTAGTTCAGTAAGACGTCAGCGGGGTTGTGTTTAGTTCAGAATTAAATCAGTGAGGGTTGTGTTTAGTTCAGTATTAAATCAGTGGGGGTTGTGTTTAGTTCAGTATTAAATCAGTGGGGGTTGTGTTTAGTTCAGTATTAAATCAGTGGGGGTTGTGTTTAGTTCAGTATTAAATCAGTGGGGTTGTGTTTAGTTCAGTATTAAGTCAGTGGGGGTTGTGTTTAGTTCAGTATGACGTCAGTGGGGGTTGTGTTCAGTTCAGTACATAGTCAGCAGGGGTTGTGTTTAGTTTCATTTTGAAGTCAGTAGGGGTGGTGTTTAGTTCAGTATGAAGTCAGTGGGGGTGTGTTCAGTTCAGTATATAGTCCGTTGGTGTTGTGTTTTTATTTCAGTATAAAGTCAGTGGGGGTGTGTTCAGTTCAGTATGACGTCAGTGGGGGTTGTGTTTAGTTTAGTATGATGTCTGTGGGGGTTGTGTATAGTTCAGTATGACAACAGTGGGGATTGTGATTAGTTAAGTATGATGTCAGTGGGGTTGTGAATAGTTCAGTATGATGTCAGTGGGGGCTGTGCTCAGTTCAGTATGACGTCAGTGGGGGCTGTGCTCAGTTAAGTATATTGTCCGTTGGTGTTGTGTTTAGTTCAGTATGACGTCAGTGGGGGTGTGTTCAGTTCAGTATGACGTCAGTGGGGGTTGTGTTTAGTTTCTTATGATGTCTGTGGGGGTTGTGTATAGTTCAGTATGACAACAGTGGGGATTGTGATTAGTTAAGTATGATGTCAGTGGGGTTGTGAATAGTTCAATATGATGTCAGTGGGGGTTGTGAATAGTTCAGTATGATGTCAGTGGGGGTTGTGTTTGTTCAGTCTGACGTCAGTGGGGATTGTTTTTTGTTGAGAGAAATGTCAGTGGGGGTTGTGTTTAGTTCAGTATTAAATCAGTGAGGGTTGTGTTTAGTTCAGTAAGACGTCAGCGGGGTTGTGTTTAGTTCAGAATTAAATCAGTGAGGGTTGTGTATTGTTCAGTATGAAGTCAGTGGGGTTGTGCTCAGTTCAGTATGATGTCAGTGGGGTTGTGTTTAGGTCAGTGTGATGTCAGTCGGTGTTATGATTAGTTCAGTATGATGTTAGTGATGGTTGTATTTAGTTCAGTATGATGTTAGTGATGGTTGTATTTAGTTCAGTATGATGTCTGTGGGGGTTGTGTATAGTTCAGTATAACAACAGTGGGGATTGTGAATAGTTCAGTATGATGTCAGTGGGGGCTGTGCTCAGTTCAGTATGACGTCAGTGGGGGCTGTGCTCAGTTCAATATGACGTCAGTGGGGGTTGTGTTTGTTCAGTCTGACGTCAGTGGGGCTTGTTTTTTGTTGAGAGAAATGTCAGTGGGGGTTGTGTTTAGTTCAGTATTAAATCAGTGGGGTTGTGTTTAGTTCAGTATTAAATCAGTGGGGTTGTGTTTAGTTCAGTATTAAATCAGTGGGGGTTGTGTTTAGTTCAGTATTAAATCAGTGGGGGTTGTGTTTAGTTCAGTATTAAATCAGTGGGGTTGTGTTTAGTTCAGTATTAAATCAGTGGGGTTGTGTTTAGTTTAGTATTAAATCAGTGTGGTTGTGTTTAGTTCAGAATTACATCAGTGGGGTTGTGTTTAGTTTAGTATTAAATCAGTGGGGTTGTGTTTAGTTCAGAATTAAATCAGTGGGGTTGTGTTTAGTTCAGAATTAAATCAGTGGGGTTGTGTTTAGTTCAGTATTAAATCAGTGAGGGTTGTGTTTAGTTCAGTATTAAATCAGTGAGGGTTGTGTTTAGTTCAGTATTAAATCAGTGGGGTTGTGTTTAGTTCAGTATTAAATCAGTGGGGTTGTGTTTAGTTCAGTAAGACGTCAGCGGGGTTGTGTTTAGTTCAGAATTAAATCAGTGAGGGTTGTGTTTAGTTCAGTATTAAGTCAGTGGGGGTTGTGTTTAGTTCAGTATTAAATCAGTGGGGTTGTGTTTAGTTCATTAAGACGTCAGCGGGGTTGTGTTTAGTTCAGAATTAAATCAGTGAGGGTTGTGTTTAGTTCAGTATAATGTCAGTGGGGGTTGTGTTTAGTTCAGTATAATGTCAGTGGGGGTTGTGTTTAGTTCAGTATAATGTCAGCGGGGGTTGTGTTTAGTTTAGTATTACGTCAGCAGGGGTTGTGTTTAGTTCAGTATTACTTCAGCGGGGGTTGTGTTTAGTTAATTATTACATCAGTGGGGGTTGTGGTTAGTTCAGTATGACATTAGTATGGGTTGTTTTTAGTTCAGTGTGACTTCAGTGGGGATGTGCTCAGTTCAGTATGATGTCAGCGATGGTTGTGGTTAGTTCAGTATGAAGTCTGTGGGGGTTGTGAATAGTTCAGTATGATGTCAGTGGGGGTTGTGTTTAGTTCAGTATGATGTCAGTGGGGGCTGTGCTCAGTTCAATATGACGTCAGTGGGGTTGTGAATAGTTCAGTATTACGTCAGCGGGGGTTGTGTTTAGTTTAGTATTACGTCAGCGGGGGTTGTGTTTAGTTCAGTATAATGTCAGTGGGGGTTGTGTTTAGTTTAGTATTACGTCAGCGGGGGTTGTGTTTAGTTCAGTATTATGTCAGCGGGGGTTGTGTTTAGTTTAGTATTACGTCAGCGGGGGTTGTGTTTAGTTTAGTATTACGTCAGCGGGGGTTGTGTTTAGTTCAGTATAATGTCAGTGGGGGTTGTGTTTAGTTTAGTATTACGTCAGCGGGGGTTGTGTTTAGTTTATATTACGTCAGCGGGGGTTGTGTTTAGTTTATATTACGTCAGCGGGGGTTGTGTTTAGTTTATATTACGTCAGCGGGGGTTGTGTTTAGTTCAGTATTACGTCAGCGGGGGTTGTGTTTAGTTTATATTACGTCAGCGGGGGTTGTGTTTAGTTTATATTACGTCAGCGGGGGTTGTGTTTAGTTCAGTATTACGTAAGTGGGGGTTGTGTTTAGTTCAGTATTACGTCAGCGGGGGTTGTGTTTAGTTCAGTATGACGTCAGCAGGGGTTCTGTTTAGTTCAGTATGATGTCAGTGGCGGTTGTTTTTAGTTCAGTATGATGTCAGTGGGGGTTGTGATTAGTTCAGTATGTCGTCAGTGGAGGTTGTGTTTAGTCCAGTATAATGTCAGTGGGGGTTATGTTTAGTTCAGTATGAAGTCAGTGGGGTTGTGTTTAGTTTAGTATGTCGTCACTGGGGTTTGTGGTTAGTTCAGTAAGACAGCCGTGTGGGTTGTGTTTAGTTCAGTATGATGTCAGTGGGGGTTGTGTTTAGTTCAGTATGATGTCTGTGGGGGTTGTGTATAGTTCAGTATAACAACAGTGGGGATTGTGAATAGTTCAGTATGATGTCAGTGGGGGCTGTGCTCAGTTCAGTATGACGTCAGTGGGGGCTGTGCTCAGTTCAATATGACGTCAGTGGGGGTTGTGTTTGTTCAGTCTGACGTCAGTGGGGCTTGTTTTTTGTTGAGAGAAATGTCAGTGGGGGTTGTGTTTAGTTCAGTATTAAATCAGTGGGGTTGTGTTTAGTTCAGTAAGACGTCAGCGGGGTTGTGTTTAGTTCAGAATTAAATCAGTTAGGGTTGTGTTTAGTTCAGTATTAAATCAGTGGGGGTTGTGTTTAGTTCAGTATTAAATCAGTGGGGGTTGTGTTTAGTTCAGTATTAAATCAGTGGGGGTTGTGTTTAGTTCAGTATTAAATCAGTGGGGTTGTGTTTAGTTCAGTATTAAATCAGTGGGGTTGTGTTTCGTTCAGTATTAAATCAGTGGGGTTGTGTTTAGTTTAGTATTAAATCAGTGGGGTTGTGTTTAGTTCAGAATTAAATCAGTGGGGTTGTGTTTAGTTCAGTATTAAATCAGTGGGGTTGTGTTTAGTTCAGTATTAAATCAGTGGGGTTGTGTTTAGTTCAGTATTAAATCAGTGGGGGTTGTGTTTAGTTCATTATTAAATCAGTGGGGTTGTGTTTAGTTCAGTATTAAATCAGTGGGGTTGTGTATAGTTCAGTATTAAATCAGTGGGGTTGTGTATAGTTCAGTATTAAATCAGTGGGGTTGTGTTTAGTTTAGTATTAAATCAGTGGGGTTGTGTTTAGTTCAGAATTAAATCAGTGGGGTTGTGTTTAGTTCAGTATTAAATCAGTGGGGTTGTGTTTAGTTTAGTATTAAATCAGTGTGGTTGTGTTTAGTTCAGAATTAAATCAGTGGGGTTGTGTTTAGTTCAGAATTAAATCAGTGGGGTTGTGTTTAGTTCAGTATTAAATCAGTGAGGGTTGTGTTTAGTTCAGTATTAAATCAGTGAGGGTTGTGTTTAGTTCAGTATTAAATCAGTGGGGTTGTGTTTATTTCAGTATTAAATCAGTGGGGTTGTGTTTAGTTCAGTAAGACGTCAGCGGGGTTGTGTTTAGTTCAGAATTAAATCAGTGAGGGTTGTGTTTAGTTCAGTATTAAGTCAGTGGGGGTTGTGTTTAGTTCAGTATTAAATCAGTGGGGTTGTGTTTAGTTCATTAAGACGTCAGCGGGGTTGTGTTTAGTTCAGAATTAAATCAGTGAGGGTTGTGTTTAGTTCAGTATAATGTCAGTGGGGGCTGTGTTTAGTTCAGTATAATGTCAGTGGGGGTTGTGTTTAGTTCAGTATAATGTCAGCGGGGGTTGTGTTTAGTTTAGTATTACGTCAGCAGGGGTTGTGTTTAGTTCAGTATTACTTCAGCGGGGGTTGTGTTTAGTTAATTATTACATCAGTGGGGGTTGTGGTTAGTTCAGTATGACATTAGTATGGGTTGTTTTTAGTTCAGTGTGACTTCAGTGGGGATGTGCTCAGTTCAGTATGATGTCAGCGATGGTTGTGGTTAGTTCAGTATGAAGTCAGTGGGGGTTGTGAATTGTTCAGTATGACATCAGTGGTTGATGTGTTTAGTTTAGTATGATGTCAGTGGGGGCTGTGTTTAGGTCACTACGAAGTCAGGGGGTTGTGTTTAGTTCAGTATTACGTCAGCGGGGGTTGTGTTTAGTTCAGTATTACGTCAGCGGGGGTTGTGTTTAGTTCAGTATTACGTCAGTGGGGGTTAAGTTTAGTTCAGTATGACGCCAGTAGGGGTTGTGTTTAGTATGATGTCAGTGGGGGTTTTGTTCAGTTCAGTATGACGTCAGTGTGGTTGTGTTTAGTTCAGTATGAAGTCAGTGGGTATTGTGTTTTGTTCAGTATGATGTCAGTGGGGGTTGTGTTTAGGTTAGTATGATGTCAGTTGGGGTTGTGTTTAGTTCAGTGTGACGTCAGTAGGGGTTGTGTTAAGTTCAGTATCATGTCAGTGGGGGTTGTGTTTAGTTCAGTATGATGTCAGTGGGGGCTGTGCTCAGTTCAATATGACGTCAGTGGGGTTGTGAATAGTTCAGTATGATGTCAGTGGGGTTGTGAATAGTTCAGAATGATGTCAGTGGGGGTTGTGAATAGTTCAGTCTGACGTCAGTGGGGCTTGTTTTTTGTTGAGAGAAATGTCAGTGGGGGTTGTGTTTAGTTCAGTATAATGTCAGTGGGGGTTGTGTTTAGTTCAGTATAATGTCAGTGGGGGTTGTGTTTAGTTCAGTATAATGTCAGTGGGGGTTGTGTTTAGTTCAGTATAATGTCAGTGGGGGTTGTGTTTAGTTCAGTATAATGTCAGCGGGGGTTGTGTTTAGTTTAGTATTACGTCAGCAGGGGTTGTGTTTAGTTCAGTATTACTTCAGCGGGGGTTGTGTTTAGTTAATTATTACATCAGTGGGGGTTGTGGTTAGTTCAGTATGACATTAGTATGGGTTGTTTTTAGTTCAGTGTGACTTCAGTGGGGATGTGCTCAGTTCAGTATGATGTCAGCGATGGTTGTGGTTAGTTCAGTATGAAGTCAGTGGGGGTTTTGTTCAGTTCAGTATGACGTCAGTGTGGTTGTGTTTAGTTCAGTATGAAGTCAGTGGGTATTGTGTTTTGTTCAGTATGATGTCAGTGGGGGTTGTGTTTAGGTTAGTATGATGTCAGTTGGGGTTGTGTTTAGTTCAGTGTGACGTCAGTAGGGGTTGTGTTAAGTTTAGTATTACGTCAGCAGGGGTTGTGTTTAGTTCAGTATTACTTCAGCGGGGGTTGTGTTTAGTTAATTATTACATCAGTGGGGGTTGTGGTTAGTTCAGTATGACATTAGTATGGGTTGTTTTTAGTTCAGTGTGACTTCAGTGGGGATGTGCTCAGTTCAGTATGATGTCAGCGATGGTTGTGGTTAGTTCAGTATGAAGTCAGTGGGGGTTGTGAATTGTTCAGTATGACATCAGTGGTTGATGTGTTTAGTTTAGTATGATGTCAGTGGGGGCTGTGTTTAGGTCACTACGAAGTCAGGGGGTTGTGTTTAGTTCAGTATTACGTCAGCGGGGGTTGTGTTTAGTTCAGTATTACGTCAGCGGGGGTTGTGTTTAGTTCAGTATTACGTCAGTGGGTGTTAAGTTTAGTTCAGTATGACTTAGGTGGGGTTGTGTTTATTTCAGTATAATGTCAGTGGCGGTTGTGTTCAGTTCACTATGACGCCAGTAGGGGTTGTGTTTAGTATGATGTCAGTGGGGGTTTTGTTCAGTTCAGTATGACGTCAGTGTGGTTGTGTTTAGTTCAGTATGAAGTCAGTGGGTATTGTGTTTTGTTCAGTATGATGTCAGTGGGGGTTGTGTTTAGGTTAGTATGATGTCAGTTGGGGTTGTGTTTAGTTCAGTGTGACGTCAGTAGGGGTTGTGTTAAGTTCAGTATCATGTCAGTGGGGGTTGTGTTTAGTTCAGTATGATGTCAGTGGGGGCTGTGCTCAGTTCAATATGACGTCAGTGGGGTTGTGAATAGTTCAGTATGATGTCAGTGGGGTTGTGAATAGTTCAGAATGATGTCAGTGGGGGTTGTGAATAGTTCAGTCTGACGTCAGTGGGGCTTGTTTTTTGTTGAGAGAAATGTCAGTGGGGGTTGTGTTTAGTTCAGTATAATGTCAGTGGGGGTTGTGTTTAGTTCAGTATAATGTCAGTGGGGGTTGTGTTTAGTTCAGTATAATGTCAGCGGGGGTTGTGTTTAGTTTAGTATTACGTCAGCAGGGGTTGTGTTTAGTTCAGTATTACTTCAGCGGGGGTTGTGTTTAGTTAATTATTACATCAGTGGGGGTTGTGGTTAGTTCAGTATGACATTAGTATGGGTTGTTTTTAGTTCAGTGTGACTTCAGTGGGGATGTGCTCAGTTCAGTATGATGTCAGCGATGGTTGTGGTTAGTTCAGTATGAAGTCAGTGGGGGTTTTGTTCAGTTCAGTATGACGTCAGTGTGGTTGTGTTTAGTTCAGTATGAAGTCAGTGGGTATTGTGTTTTGTTCAGTATGATGTCAGTGGGGGTTGTGTTTAGGTTAGTATGATGTCAGTTGGGGTTGTGTTTAGTTCAGTGTGACGTCAGTAGGGGTTGTGTTAAGTTCAGTATCATGTCAGTGGGGGTTGTGTTTAGTTCAGTATGATGTCAGTGGGGGCTGTGCTCAGTTCAGTATGACGTCAGTGGGGGCTGTGCTCAGTTCAATATGACGTCAGTGGGGGTTGTGTTTGTTCAGTCTGACGTCAGTGGGGCTTGTTTTTTGTTGAGAGAAATGTCAGTGGGGGTTGTGTTTAGTTCAGTATTAAATCAGTGGGGTTGTGTTTAGTTCATTAAGACGTCAGCGGGGTTGTGTTTAATTCAGTATTAAATCAGTGGGGTTGTGTTTAGTTCAGTAAGACGTCAGCGGGGTTGTGTTTATTTCAGTATTAAATCAGTGGGGGTTGTGTTTAGTTCAGTATTAAATCAGTGGGGGGTGTGTTTAGTTCAGTATTAAATCAGTGGGGGTTGTGTTTAGTTCAGTATTAAATCAGTGGGGTTGTGTTTAATTCAGTATTAAATCAGTGGGGTTGTGTTTAGTTCAGTATTAAATCAGTGGGGGTTGTGTTTAATTCAGTATTAAATCAGTGGGGTTGTGTTTAGTTCAGTAAGACGTCAGCGGGGTTGTGTTTAATTCAGTATTAAATCAGTGGGGTTGTTTTTAGTTCGGTATTAAATCAGTGGGGTTGTGTTTAGTTCAGTAAGACGTCAGCGGGGTTGTGTTTAATTCAGTATTAAATCAGTGGGGTTGGGCTTAGTTCAGTATTAAATCAGTGGGGGTTGTGTTTAGTTCAGTATTAAATCAGTGGGGGTTGTGTTTAGTTCAGTATTAAATCAGTGGGGTTGTGTTTAGTTCAGTATTAAATCAGTGGGGTTGTGTTTAGTTCATTATTAAATCAGTGGGGTTGTGTTTAGTTCAGAATTAAATCAGTGGGGTTGTGTTTAGTTCAGTATTAAATCAGTGGGGTTGTGTTTAGTTCAGTATTAAATCAGCGGGGTTGTGTTTAGTTCAGTATTAAATCAGTGGGGTTGTGTTTAGTTCAGTATTAAATCAGCGGGGTTGTGCTTAGTTCAGTATTAAATCAGTGAGGGTTGTGTATTGTTCAGTACAAAGTCAGTGGAATTGTGTTAGGTTCAGTAAGACGTCAGCGGGGTTGTGCTCAGTACAGTATGATGTCAGTGGGGTTTGTGTTTAGGTCAGTGTGATGTCAGTCGGGGTTATGATTAGTTCAGATTGATGTCAGTGGGGTTGTGTTTAGGTCAGTGTGATGTCAGTCGGGTTTATGATTAGTTCAGTGTGAAGTAAGTGGGGTTGTGTTAAGTTCAGTATGATGTCAGTGGCGGTTGTGTTTAGTTCAATATTAAGTTAATGGGGGTTATTTTTAGTTCAGTATGATGTCAGGTGGGGCTCTGTTTAGTTCAATATAATATCAGTAGGGGTTGTATTCAATACAGTTCAACCTCAGTGGGGGTTGTATTAGTTCAGTGTGACATTAGTTGGGGTTGTGTTTAGTTCAGGTTGAAATCAGTGAGGGTTGTGTTTAGTTAAGTATTATGTCAGTGGGGGTTGTGTTTTCTTTAGTATGACATCCGTGGGGGTTGTTTTTAGTTCAGTATGATGTCAGTGGGGGTTGTGTTCAGTTCAGTATGACGTCAGTGGGGTCTAGTGTTTAGTTCAATATGAAGTCAGTGAGGTTATGTTTAGTTCAGTATGATGTCAGCTGGGGTTCTGTTTAGTTCAGTATGAAGTCAGTATGGGGTTGTGTTTAGTTTAGTATGATGTCAGTGGGGGTTGTGTTTAGTTCAAAATTAATATAATGGGGGTTATTTTTATTTCAGTATGATGTCAGCGGGGGTTCTGTTTATATCAATATAACATCAGTAGGGGTTGTATTCAATACAGTACAACGTCAGCGGGGATTGTGATTCGTTCAGTATGAAGTCAGTGGGTGTTGTGTTTTGTTCACTTTGATGTCAGTGTGGGTTGTGCATAGTTCAGTATGACTTCAGTGGGGGTTGTGTTTAGTTCAATATGACGTCGGTGGGGGATTTGTTTAGTTCAGTATGAAGTAGGTGGGGTTGTGATTCTTTTCAGTAAGATGTCAGTGTGGGTTGTGTTTAGTTTAGTATGACATCAGTGGGGGTTGTGTTTAGTTCAGAATGATGTCAGTGGGGGTTGTGTTTAGTTCAGTATGATTACAGTGGGGTTTGTGTTTTGTTCACTTTGATGTCAGTGTGGGTTGTGAATAGTTCAGTATGACTTCAGTGGGGGTTGTGTTTAGTTTAGTATGATTACAGTGGGGTTTGTGTTTTGTTCACTTTGATGTCAGTGTGGGTTGTGCATAGTTCAGTATGACTTCAGTGGGGGTTGTGTTTAGTTCAATATGACGTCGGTGGGGGATTTGTTTAGTTCAGTATGAAGTAGGTGGGGTTGTGATTCTTTTCAGTAAGATGTCAGTGTGGTTTGAGTTGGTGTGACTTCAGTTGGGGTTGTGTTTATTTCAGAATGATGTCAGTGGGGGTTGTGAATAGTTCAGTATGACTTCAGTGTGGGTTGTGAATAGTTCAGTATGACTTCAGTGGGGGTTTTGTTCAGTTCAGTATGACGTCAGTGGGGATGTGTTTAGTTCAGTATGAAGTCAGTGGGTATTGTGTTTTGTTCAGTATGATGTCAGTGGGGGTTGTGTTTAGGTTAGTATGATGTCAGTTGGGGTTCTGTTTAGTTCAATATGAAGTTAGTGGGGTTTCTGTTTAGTTCAATATGAAGTTAGTGGGGGTTGTGTTTAGTTCAGTATGTTGTCAGTGGTGATTGTGATAAGTTCAGTTTGACGTAAGTGGGGGTTGTGTTTAGTTCCGTATGAAGTCAGTGGGGGTTGTGTTTAGTTAAGTATTACATCAGTGGGGGTTGTGGTTAGATCAGTATGACATTAGTATGGGTTGTTTTTAGTTCAGTGTGACTTCAGTGAGGGTTGTGTTTAGTTCAGTATGATGTTGATGGGGGTTGTGTTTAGTTCAGTATGAAGTCAGTGAGGGTTAAATTTAGTTCAGTATGACGTCACTTGGGGTTGTGTTTAGCTCTGTCAGCGGGAATTGTGTTTAGTTCAGTATGAAGTCAGTGAGGGTTAAATTTAGTTCAGTATGACGTCACTTGGGGTTGTGTTTAGCTCTGTCAGCGGGAATTGTGTTTAGTTCAGTAGTATATCAGTGGGGGTTGTATTTAGTTCAGTATGATGTCAGTGGGGGTTGTGAATAGTTCAGTATGACGTCAGTGGGTGTTGTGTTCAGTTCAGTATGACTTCAGTGGGGGTTGTGCTCAGTTCAGTATGATGTCAGCGATGGTTGTTTAGTTCAATTTGACGTCAGTGGGGTGTGTGGTTAGTTTAGTATGAAGTCAGTGGGGGTTGTGAATTGTTCAGTATGACGTCTGCAGGAATTGTGTTTAGTTCACTATGATGTCAGCGGGCGTTGTATTTAGTTCTGTTTGACATTAGTGGTTGATGGGTTTAGTTTAGTATGATGTCAGTGGGGGCTGTGTTTAGTAATACGTAAATGGGGGTTGTGTTTAGTATTACGTCAGCGGGGGTTGTGTTTAGTTCAGTATTACGTCAGCGGGGGTTGTGTTTAGTTCAGTATAATGTCAGTGGGGGTTGTGTTTAGTTCAGTATTACGTCAGCGGGGGTTGTGTTTAGTTCAGTATTACGTCAGCGGGGGTTGTGTTTAGTTCAGTATAATGTCAGTGGGGGTTGTGTTTAGTTCAGTATTACGTCAGCGGGGGTTGTGTTTAGTTTAGTATTACGTCAGCGGGGGTTGTGTTTAGTATTACGTCAGTGGGGGTTGTGTTTAGTTCAGTATTACGTCAGCGGGGGTTGTGTTTAGTTTAGTATTACGTCAGCGGGGGTTGTTTTTAGTTCAGTATAATGTCAGTGGGGGTTGTGTTTAGTTCAGTATTACGTCAGTGGGGTTTGTGTTTAGTTTAGTATTACGTAAGTGGGGGTTGTGTTTAGTATTACGTCAGCGGGGGTTGTGTTTAGTTCAGTATTACGTCAGCGGGGGTTGTGTTTAGTATTACGTCAGTGGGGGTTGTGTTTAGTTCAGTATTACGTCAGTGGGGTTTGTGTTTAGTTTAGTATTACGTAAGTGGGGGTTGTGTTTAGTTTTACGTCAGCGGGGGCTGTGTTTACTTTAGTATTACGTCAGCGGGGGTTGTGTTTAGTATTACGTCAGCGGGGGTTGTGTTTAGTTCAGTATTACGTCAGCGGGGGTTGTGTTTAGTTTAGTATTACGTCAGCGGGGGTTGTGTTTAGTTCAGTATTACGTCAGCGGGGGTTGTGTTTACTTTAGTATTACGTCAGCGGGGGTTGTGTTTAGTATTACGTCAGCGGGGGTTGTGTTTAGTATTACGGCAGCGGGGGTTGTGTTTAGTTCAGTATTACGTCAGCGGGGGTTGTGTTTAGTTTAGTATTACGTCAGCGGGGGTTGTGTTTAGTTCAGTATTACGTCAGCGGGGGTTGTGTTTAGTATTACGTCAGCGGGGGTTGTGTTTAGTATTACGTCAGCGGGGGTTGTGTTTAGTATTACGTAAGTGGGGGTTGTGTTTAGTTTAGTATTACGTCAGCGGGGGTTGTGTTTAGTTCAGTATAATGTCAGTGGGGGTTGTGTTTAGTTCAGTATAATGTCAGTGGGGGTTGTGTTTAGTTCAGTATAATGTCAGTGGGGGTTGTGTTTAGTTCAGTATAATGTCAGCGGGGGTTGTGTTTAGTTTAGTATTACGTCAGCAGGGGTTGTGTTTAGTTCAGTATTACTTCAGCGGGGGTTGTGTTTAGTTAATTATTACATCAGTGGGGGTTGTGGTTAGTTCAGTATGACATTAGTATGGGTTGTTTTTAGTTCAGTGTGACTTCAGTGGGGATGTGCTCAGTTCAGTATGATGTCAGCGATGGTTGTGGTTAGTTCAGTATGAAGTCAGTGGGGGTTTTGTTCAGTTCAGTATGACGTCAGTGTGGTTGTGTTTAGTTCAGTATGAAGTCAGTGGGTATTGTGTTTTGTTCAGTATGATGTCAGTGGGGGTTGTGTTTAGGTTAGTATGATGTCAGTTGGGGTTGTGTTTAGTTCAGTGTGACGTCAGTAGGGGTTGTGTTAAGTTCAGTATCATGTCAGTGGGGGTTGTGTTTAGTTCAGTATGATGTCAGTGGGGGCTGTGCTCAGTTCAGTATGACGTCAGTGGGGGCTGTGCTCAGTTCAATATGACGTCAGTGGGGGTTGTGTTTGTTCAGTCTGACGTCAGTGGGGCTTGTTTTTTGTTGAGAGAAATGTCAGTGGGGGTTGTGTTTAGTTCAGTATTAAATCAGTGGGGTTGTGTTTAGTTCATTAAGACGTCAGCGGGGTTGTGTTTAATTCAGTATTAAATCAGTGGGGTTGTGTTTAGTTCAGTAAGACGTCAGCGGGGTTGTGTTTATTTCAGTATTAAATCAGTGGGGGTTGTGTTTAGTTCAGTATTAAATCAGTGGGGGGTGTGTTTAGTTCAGTATTAAATCAGTGGGGGTTGTGTTTAGTTCAGTATTAAATCAGTGGGGTTGTGTTTAATTCAGTATTAAATCAGTGGGGTTGTGTTTAGTTCAGTATTAAATCAGTGGGGGTTGTGTTTAATTCAGTATTAAATCAGTGGGGTTGTGTTTAGTTCAGTAAGACGTCAGCGGGGTTGTGTTTAATTCAGTATTAAATCAGTGGGGTTGTTTTTAGTTCGGTATTAAATCAGTGGGGTTGTGTTTAGTTCAGTAAGACGTCAGCGGGGTTGTGTTTAATTCAGTATTAAATCAGTGGGGTTGGGCTTAGTTCAGTATTAAATCAGTGGGGGTTGTGTTTAGTTCAGTATTAAATCAGTGGGGGTTGTGTTTAGTTCAGTATTAAATCAGTGGGGGGTGTGTTTAGTTCAGTATTAAATCAGTGGGGGTTGTGTTTAGTTCAGTATTAAATCAGTGGGGTTGTGTTTAATTCAGTATTAAATCAGTGGGGTTGTGTTTAGTTCAGTATTAAATCAGTGGGGGTTGTGTTTAATTCAGTATTAAATCAGTGGGAATGTGTTTAGTTCAGTAAGACGTCAGCGGGGTTGTGTTTAATTCAGTATTAAATCAGTGGGGTTGTTTTTAGTTCGGTATTAAATCAGTGGGGTTGTGTTTAGTTCAGTAAGACGTCAGCGGGGTTGTGTTTAATTCAGTATTAAATCAGTGGGGTTGGGCTTAGTTCAGTATTAAATCAGTGGGGGTTGTGTTTAGTTCAGTATTAAATCAGTGGGGGTTGTGTTTAGTTCAGTATTAAATCAGTGGGGTTGTGTTTAGTTCAGTATTAAATCAGTGGGGTTGTGTTTAGTTCATTATTAAATCAGTGGGGTTGTGTTTAGTTCAGAATTAAATCAGTGGGGTTGTGTTTAGTTCAGTATTAAATCAGTGGGGTTGTGTTTAGTTCAGTATTAAATCAGCGGGGTTGTGTTTAGTTCAGTATTAAATCAGTGGGGTTGTGTTTAGTTCAGTATTAAATCAGCGGGGTTGTGCTTAGTTCAGTATTAAATCAGTGAGGGTTGTGTATTGTTCAGTACAAAGTCAGTGGAATTGTGTTAGGTTCAGTAAGACGTCAGCGGGGTTGTGCTCAGTACAGTATGATGTCAGTGGGGTTTGTGTTTAGGTCAGTGTGATGTCAGTCGGGGTTATGATTAGTTCAGATTGATGTCAGTGGGGTTGTGTTCAGGTCAGTGTGATGTCAGTCGGGTTTATGATTAGTTCAGTGTGAAGTAAGTGGGGTTGTGTTAAGTTCAGTATGATGTCAGTGGCGGTTGTGTTTAGTTCAATATTAAGTTAATGGGGGTTATTTTTAGTTCAGTATGATGTCAGGTGGGGTTCTGTTTAGTTCAATATAATATCAGTAGGGGTTGTATTCAATACAGTTCAACCTCAGTGGGGGTTGTATTAGTTCAGTGTGACATTAGTTGGGGTTGTGTTTAGTTCAGGTTGAAATCAGTGAGGGTTGTGTTTAGTTAAGTATTATGTCAGTGGGGGTTGTGTTTTCTTTAGTATGACATCCGTGGGGGTTGTTTTTAGTTCAGTATGATGTCAGTGGGGGTTGTGTTCAGTTCAGTATGACGTCAGTGGGGTCTAGTGTTTAGTTCAATATGAAGTCAGTGAGGTTATGTTTAGTTCAGTATGATGTCAGCTGGGGTTCTGTTTAGTTCAGTATGAAGTCAGTATGGGGTTGTGTTTAGTTTAGTATGATGTCAGTGGGGGTTGTGTTTAGTTCAAAATTAATATAATGGGGGTTATTTTTATTTCAGTATGATGTCAGCGGGGGTTCTGTTTATATCAATATAACATCAGTAGGGGTTGTATTCAATACAGTACAACGTCAGCGGGGATTGTGATTCGTTCAGTATGAAGTCAGTGGGTGTTGTGTTTTGTTCACTTTGATGTCAGTGTGGGTTGTGCATAGTTCAGTATGACTTCAGTGGGGGTTGTGTTTAGTTCAATATGACGTCGGTGGGGGATTTGTTTAGTTCAGTATGAAGTAGGTGGGGTTGTGATTCTTTTCAGTAAGATGTCAGTGTGGGTTGTGTTTAGTTTAGTATGACATCAGTGGGGGTTGTGTTTAGTTCAGAATGATGTCAGTGGGGGTTGTGTTTAGTTCAGTATGATTACAGTGGGGTTTGTGTTTTGTTCACTTTGATGTCAGTGTGGGTTGTGAATAGTTCAGTATGACTTCAGTGGGGGTTGTGTTTAGTTTAGTATGATTACAGTGGGGTTTGTGTTTTGTTCACTTTGATGTCAGTGTGGGTTGTGCATAGTTCAGTATGACTTCAGTGGGGGTTGTGTTTAGTTCAATATGACGTCGGTGGGGGATTTGTTTAGTTCAGTATGAAGTAGGTGGGGTTGTGATTCTTTTCAGTAAGATGTCAGTGTGGTTTGTGAATAGTTCAGTATGACTTCAGTTGGGGTTGTGTTTATTTCAGAATGATGTCAGTGGGGGTTGTGAATAGTTCAGTATGACTTCAGTGTGGGTTGTGAATAGTTCAGTATGACTTCAGTGGGGGTTTTGTTCAGTTCAGTATGACGTCAGTGGGGATGTGTTTAGTTCAGTATGAAGTCAGTGGGTATTGTGTTTTGTTCAGTATGATGTCAGTGGGGGTTGTGTTTAGGTTAGTATGATGTCAGTTGGGGTTCTGTTTAGTTCAATATGAAGTTAGTGGGGTTTCTGTTTAGTTCAATATGAAGTTAGTGGGGGTTGTGTTTAGTTCAGTATGTTGTCAGTGGTGATTGTGATAAGTTCAGTTTGACGTAAGTGGGGGTTGTGTTTAGTTCCGTATGAAGTCAGTGGGGGTTGTGTTTAGTTAAGTATTACATCAGTGGGGGTTGTGGTTAGATCAGTATGACATTAGTATGGGTTGTTTTTAGTTCAGTGTGACTTCAGTGAGGGTTGTGTTTAGTTCAGTATGATGTTGATGGGGGTTGTGTTTAGTTCAGTATGAAGTCAGTGAGGGTTAAATTTAGTTCAGTATGACGTCACTTGGGGTTGTGTTTAGCTCTGTCAGCGGGAATTGTGTTTAGTTCAGTATGAAGTCAGTGAGGGTTAAATTTAGTTCAGTATGACGTCACTTGGGGTTGTGTTTAGCTCTGTCAGCGGGAATTGTGTTTAGTTCAGTAGTATATCAGTGGGGGTTGTATTTAGTTCAGTATGATGTCAGTGGGGGTTGTGAATAGTTCAGTATGACGTCAGTGGGTGTTGTGTTCAGTTCAGTATGACTTCAGTGGGGGTTGTGCTCAGTTCAGTATGATGTCAGCGATGGTTGTTTAGTTCAATTTGACGTCAGTGGGGTGTGTGGTTAGTTTAGTATGAAGTCAGTGGGGGTTGTGAATTGTTCAGTATGACGTCTGCAGGAATTGTGTTTAGTTCACTATGATGTCAGCGGGCGTTGTATTTAGTTCTGTTTGACATTAGTGGTTGATGGGTTTAGTTTAGTATGATGTCAGTGGGGGCTGTGTTTAGTAATACGTAAATGGGGGTTGTGTTTAGTATTACGTCAGCGGGGGTTGTGTTTAGTTCAGTATTACGTCAGCGGGGGTTGTGTTTAGTTCAGTATAATGTCAGTGGGGGTTGTGTTTAGTTCAGTATTACGTCAGCGGGGGTTGTGTTTAGTTCAGTATTACGTCAGCGGGGGTTGTGTTTAGTTCAGTATAATGTCAGTGGGGGTTGTGTTTAGTTCAGTATTACGTCAGCGGGGGTTGTGTTTAGTTTAGTATTACGTCAGCGGGGGTTGTGTTTAGTATTACGTCAGTGGGGGTTGTGTTTAGTTCAGTATTACGTCAGCGGGGGTTGTGTTTAGTTTAGTATTACGTCAGCGGGGGTTGTTTTTAGTTCAGTATAATGTCAGTGGGGGTTGTGTTTAGTTCAGTATTACGTCAGTGGGTGTAACGATTCTCTTCTTGTGAAGTAGAGGCGGACCAAAGCGCAGCGTGGTGGTTGTTCATTGTAATTTATTGACGACACTATACATGAACAAACTAACGAAAAAACAAGAAACGTGAGAACTCAAAACAGCCCTGTCTGGTGCAAACACAAAAACAGGAACAATCACCCACAAACACACAGTGAAACCCAGGCTACCTAAATATGGTTCCCAATCAGAGACAATGACGAACACCTGCCTCTGATTGAGAACCATATCAGGCCGAACATAGAACTAGACCAAAACATAGAAAAACAAACATAGACTGCCCACCCAACTCACGCCCTGACCATACTAAATAAATACAAAAACAAAGGAAATAGAGGTCAGAACGTGACAGTACCCCCCCCCCAAAGGTGCGGACTCCGGCCGCAAAACCTTGACCTATAGGGGAGGGTCTGGGTGGGCGTCTGTCCACGGTGGCGGCTCTGGCGCGGGACGCGGACCCCACTTCGCCATTGTCTCAGTCCGCCTTATTGTCCGCCTCCGTGGCTTACTCACCATGCCCACCCCTCTCAATGACCCCACTGGACAGAGGGGCTGCTTGGGACAGAGGGGCAGCTTCTCGGGACAGAGGGACAGCTGCTCGGGACAGAGGGACAGCTGCTCGGGACAGAGGGACAGCTGCTCGGGACAGAGGGACAGCTGCTCGGGACAGAGGGACAGCTGCTCGGGACAGAGGGACAGCTGCTCGGGACAGAGGGACAGCTGCTCGGGACAGAGGGACAGCTGCTCGGGACAGAGGGACAGCTGCTCGGGACAGAGGGACAGCTGCTCGGGACGGAGGGACAGCTGCTCGGGGCGGAGGGACAGCTGCTCCGGGCGGAGGGGCTCTAGCGGCCCCTGGCTGACTGGCGGCCCCTGGCTGACTGGCGGCCCCTGGCTGACTGGCGGCACTGGCGGCCCCTGGTTGACTGGCGGCGCTGGCGCTGGGCTGACTGGCGGCACTGGTGGCCCCTGGTTGACTGGCGGCACTGGCGGCCCCTGGCTGACTGGCGGCACTGGCGGCCCCTGGCTGACTGGCGGCACTGGCGGCCCCTGGCTGACGGGCGGCACTGGCGGCTCCTGGCTGACGGGCGGCACTGGCGGCGCTGGGCAGACGGGCGGCACTGGCGGCGCTGGGCAGACGGGCGGCACTGGCGGCGCTGGGCAGACGGGCGGCACTGGCGGCGCTGGGCAGACGGGCGGCACTGGCGGCGCTGGGCAGACGGGCGGCACTGGCGGCGCTGGGCAGACGGGCGGCACTGGCGGCGCTGGGCAGACGGGCGGCACTGGCGGCGCTGGGCAGACGGGCGGCGCTGGCGGCGCTGGGCAGACGGGCGGCGCTGGCGGCGCTGGGCAGACGGGAAGCTCCGATGGCGCCGGGCAGACGCGAAGCTCTGGCAGAGGCGCCGGACAGGCGGGAGGCTCCGGCAGAGGCTCCGGACAGGCGGGAGGCTCCGGCAGAGGCGCCGGACAGGCGGGAGGCTCCGGCAGAGGCGCCGGACAGGCGGGAGGCTCCGGCAGAGGCGCCGGACAGGCGGGAGGCTCCGGCAGCGCTGGAGAGGAGGAAGGCTCTGGACGGATGGGCCGGAGAGACAGCCTGGTACGGGGAGCTGCCACCGGAGGGCTGGGGTGTGGAGGTGGTGACGGATAGACCGGGCCGTGCAGGCGCACTGGAGCTCTTGAGCACCGAGCCTGCCCAACCTTACCCGGTTGAATGGTCCCGGTCGCCCTGCCAGTGCGGCGAGGTGGAATAGCCCGCACTGGGCTATGCAGGCGAACCGGGGACACCGTGCGCAAGGCTGGTGCCATGTAAGCCGGCCCAAGGAGACGCACTGGAGACCAGATGCGTAGAGCCGGCTTCATGGCACTTGGCTCGATGCCCACTCTAGCCCGGCCGATACGCGGAGCTGGAATGTACCGCACCGGGCTGTGCACCCGCACTGGGGACACCGTGCGCTCCACAGCATAACACGGTGCCTGCCCGGTCTCTCTAGCCCCCCGGTAACCACAGGAAGTTGGCTCAGGTCTCCTACCTGGCGTAGCCATACTCCCTGTTAGCCCCCCCCCAAGAAATTTTTGGGGCTGACTCCCGGGCTTCCATCCACGACGCCGCGCTGCCTCCTCGTACCAGCGCCTCTCCGCTTTCGCCGCCTCCCGTTCTTCCTTGGGGCGGCGATATTCTCCTGGCTGAGCCCAAGGTCCTTTACCGTCTAATTCGTCCTCCCATGTCCATACCTCCTCGCGCTGCTCCTGCTGCTGCTTTCTCCTTTGCCCATTACCACACCGCTTGGTCCTGTTGTGGTGGGTGATTCTGTAACGATTCTCTTCTTGTGAAGTAGAGGCGGACCAAAGCGCAGCGTGGTGGTTGTTCATTGTAATTTATTGACGACACTATACATGAACAAACTAACGAAAAAACAAGAAACGTGAGAACTCAAAACAGCCCTGTCTGGTGCAAACACAAAAACAGGAACAATCACCCACAAACACACAGTGAAACCCAGGCTACCTAAATATGGTTCCCAATCAGAGACAATGACGAACACCTGCCTCTGATTGAGAACCATATCAGGCCGAACATAGAACTAGACCAAAACATAGAAAAACAAACATAGACTGCCCACCCAACTCACGCCCTGACCATACTAAATAAATACAAAAACAAAGGAAATAGAGGTCAGAACGTGACAGTGGGGTTTGTGTTTAGTTTAGTATTACGTAAGTGGGGGTTGTGTTTAGTATTACGTCAGCGGGGGTTGTGTTTACTTTAGTATTACGTCAGCGGGGGTTGTGTTTAGTATTACGTCAGCGGGGGTTGTGTTTAGTTCAGTATTACGTCAGCGGGGGTTGTGTTTAGTATTACGTCAGTGGGGGTTGTGTTTAGTTCAGTATTACGTCAGCGGGGGTTGTGTTTAGTTCAGTATAATGTCAGTGGGGGTTGTGTTTAGTTCAGTATTACGTCAGTGGGGTTTGTGTTTAGTTCAGTATTACGTCAGCGGGGGTTGTGTTTAGTTCAGTATAATGTCAGTGGGGGTTGTGTTTAGTTCAGTATTACGTCAGTGGGGTTTGTGTTTAGTTTAGTATTACGTAAGTGGGGGTTGTGTTTAGTTTTACGTCAGCGGGGGTTGTGTTTACTTTAGTATTACGTCAGCGGGGGTTGTGTTTAGTATTACGTCAGCGGGGGTTGTGTTTAGTTCAGTATTACGTCAGCGGGGGTTGTGTTTAGTTTAGTATTACGTCAGCGGGGGTTGTGTTTAGTTCAGTATTACGTCAGCGGGGGTTGTGTTTACTTTAGTATTACGTCAGCGGGGGTTGTGTTTAGTATTACGTCAGCGGGGGTTGTGTTTAGTATTACGGCAGCGGGGGTTGTGTTTAGTTCAGTATTACGTCAGCGGGGGTTGTGTTTAGTTTAGTATTACGTCAGCGGGGGTTGTGTTTAGTTCAGTATTACGTCAGCGGGGGTTGTGTTTAGTATTACGTCAGCGGGGGTTGTGTTTAGTATTACATCAGCGGGGGTTGTGTTTAGTATTACGTAAGTGGGGGTTGTGTTTAGTTTAGTATTACGTCAGCGGGGGTTGTGTTTAGTTCAGTATAATGTCAGTGGGGGTTGTGTTTAGTTCAGTATAATGTCAGTGGGGGTTGTGTTTAGTTCAGTATTATGTCAGTGCTCTTTATGCTGTGTCTGCAGTTTTTGTGATTCCCTGTAGAGGTTTTAGGTGTGCGTGTGTGTTTGAGCTCAGTGCATTTTTGTGTCTATGTGCATGCCTGTGCTTGCATTGATTTTTGTTTATGTAAATGTCTGCCTGTGTTAGTTTTTTTTGTGCATGTATTTTTGAGCAGATCCTTTGGCTCTGTGCTGAGGTGACACTGCTGATATCCCCCAGCGTAACTTCAGCAACATATGTTCCTTTAATTATTCAACTGCACATTGCATAAGAGTCCACTGATCCCTCAGAACAAAACAGAACAGAAGAGAGTGATCAGATGGGAGATTGGCTGCCTGTGGACTAGGTTGGAGGAGAGAGATGGACCTCCAGGGGACAGGGACAGAGAGCTGCTGTTCCCTCTTCTACCTCCTCACCTGCTATTAGCCCATGGGTCTAATAGCAGGCCTGTGATGGAATACATGATTTGTAGAGGGTTACTGTGTTTATTGCAGAGGGATACATATTCTATTGCAGAGGGATACAGAATCTATTTCAGAGGCATACAGGATCTATTTCAGAGGGATGCAGTATACAGGACGACCATGGAGAATGAGAGGGATGGAAGGAGTCATGAAGAGTAGGATGAGTAGTGGAGGATGAGCCGTAATATATGAGAGAGAGAGAGAGAGAGAGAGAGAGAGAGAGAGAGAGAGAGAGAGAGAGAGAGAGAGAGAGAGAGAGAGAGAGAGAGAGAGAGAGAGAGAGAGAGAGAGAGAGAGAGAGAGAGAGAGAGAGAGAGAGAGAGAGAGAGAGAGAGAGAGAGAGAGAGAGAGAGAGAGAGAGAGAGAGAGAGAGAGAGAGAGAGAGAGAGAGAGAGAGAGAGAGAGAGAGAGAGAGAGAGAGAGAGATTATATAACAACAACAGGTCTGTGATCTTCTCCCTGGAAGCAATGAAGAGAAAATATTGACTTTGGAAGGGAGAAACTGCAGCGCGATTAGAACTAGGGACTGGGGCTATGGAACAAGAGAGATAGGGGGAGAGAGTTGGCCAGAAAGAGAGAATGAGCAGGGAGGGAGAGATACAGTGCCTTCAGAAAGTGTTCATACCCCTTGACTTATTCCACATTTTGTTGTGTTACAACCTGATTCCAATTTGATTAAATATTTGTGTTTATCTCAACTATCTGCCCACAATACCCCATAATGACAATGTGAAAACATGTTTTTAGAAATGTTTGTCAATGTATTGAAAATGAAATACAGAAATATCTCATTTACATAGGTATTCGCACCCCTGAGTCAATAGTTTGTGGGAGCACATTTGGCAGCAATTAAAGCTGTGAGTTTTCTCTAAGAGCTTTTCACACCTGAATTTGCAACATTTGCCCATTATTCTTTTCAAAATTCTTCAAGCTCTGACAACTTCGTTGTTTCTCATTGCTAGACAACCAGTTTACAGTTTTGATTTAAGTCAAAACTGTAACTCGGCCACTCGGGAACATTTACTGTCCTCTTGTTAAGCAACTCCAGTGTAGATGTGGTCGTCTGTTTAAGGTTATTCTCCTGCTGAACGGTGAATTCATCTTCCAGTGTCTGGTGGATAACTGACTGAACCAAGTTTTTCTCTAGAATTTTTCCTGTGCTTAGCTACATTCCACTTTTTTTTATCTTGAAAAACTCCCAAGTCCTTCATTTCTAGCGCAGCGTTCCGCTAGGGGAACCCCTCGACAACATTCTGTTGAAAAGGCAGTGCGCGAAATTCTAAAATATTTTTTAGAAATATGTAGCTTTCACACATTAACAAGTCCAATACAGCAAATGAAAGATAAACATCTTGTCGATTTCAGTTCCATAAAGTCCATCATTTATGGCCAAACAGCAACTTGTTGTTAGCGTGTTCAGCCCACTAATTAAACTCAAAAAGTTCCGTTACAGGTCGTAGAAACAAGTTAAACGATGTATGGAATCAATCGTTAGGATGTTTTTAACATAAAACATCAATAATGTTCCAACCAGAGAATTCCTATGTCTGAAGAAAAGCACCGGAACAAGAGGTAACTCTGTCGGGAGTTTCGCATCACGAGCCTGAGACACTCTGCCAGACCACTGACTCAAATAGGTCTCATGAGCCCCTCCTTTATAGTAGAATCCTCATTCAAGTTTTTAACGACGGTTGACATCTATTGGAAGCCGTAGGAAGTGCAACTTTATCCATATCCCACTGTGTATTCAGTAGGCCAAGCTTTGAAAAACTACAAATGTCAGATGTCCCACTTCCTGGTTGGATTTTTCTCAGGTTTTCGCCTGCCATATGAGTTCTGTTATACTCACAGACATCATTCAAACAGTTTTAGAAACTTCAGAGTGTTTTCTATCCAATACTACTAGTAATATGCATATATTAGCATCTGGGACAGAGTAGGAGGCAGTTCACTCTGGGCATGCTATTCATCCAAAAGTGAAAATGCTGCCCCCTATCCCAAAAAGGATAACAAGTATACCCATAACATGATGCAGCCACCACTATGCTTGAAAATATGGAGAGTGGTATTGTATTGTATTTGCCCTAAACACAACACTTTGTATTCAGGACAAAAACTTTTCCACATTTTTTGCAATATTACTTTAGTGCCTTGTTGCAAACAGAATGCATGTTTAAGAATATTTGTATTCTGTACAAGCTTCCTTCTTTTCACTCTGTCAATTGGGTTAGTATTGTGGAGTAACTACAATGTTGTTGATCCACCCTTAATTTTCTCCTATCACAGCCGTTAAACTCTGTAACTGTTTGGCTTTATGGTGAAATCCCTGAGCGGTTTCGTTCCTCTCCAGCAACTGAGTTAGGAAGGACACCTGTATCTTTGTAGTGACTGGGTGTATTGATACACATTCCAAATTGTAATTAATAACTTCACCGTGCTCAAAGGGATATTCAAAGCTTGCTTTTTTTACCCACCTACCAATAGGTGCCCTTCTTTTCAAGGCATTGGAAAACCTCCTTGGTCTTTGTGGTTGAATCTGTGTTTGAAATTACTTGCTGGACTAAGGGACCTCACAGATAATTTTATGTGTAGGGTACAGAGATGAAGCAGTCATTCAAAAATCATGTTAAACATTACTATTTCACACAGTGTTAGTCCATGCAATTTATTATGTGACTTGTTTAACAATTTTTTTCTCTTATTTGGGCATGCCATAACAAAGGGGTTGAATACTTATTGACTTGAATTTGTAAAAACATTTTGAAAAACACAATTCCACTTTGACATTATGGGGTATTGTGTGTAAGCCAGTGACATTTCTGAAGGCACTGTAGAACGGCTGATAGATGTAGAGCACAAGGCAGTTCACAGAATCGTCCAGTTAAAGACATTTTGCCCATTTTACATTACTAATGTAGCTAACATTAGATGTAGCTAACCTTGCCTCGATTCGGCAGTCTTATCCGGATCATCATGACATTTGTAGTTCTTTATGACAGCCACATTAATAGCTAATTAAAATGTCATTTTGTGGGGGTAAATACAGGCAAATATAACGATAAAAGTAATCTTGTCCTTGAGAGATTTACACGGTTCTGAAAACGTCACGCCAGGGTAAGCTTTCTTCTAATGCATGTGTCAAACTTATTCCACGGAGGGAAGTTTTCTGTGTCTGCGAGTTTTCGCTTCTCCGCTGTACTCAATTTATTAATTAAGGTCACCTGGTTGTTTAGGTCTTAATTTAAAGGAAAAAAATAAAACCAGCAGACACTAGGCCCTCCATGGAATGTGTTTGACACCCCTGTTTTAATGCCTCTTAAAGGGAAAGTAAGTGAAAGTAATCAGATTACTTTACTGAGTTTGTGCGATTATTAAAAAATAGCACAAAGAAGAAGATATAAGGATAATTTACACTGAACAAAAATATGAACGCAACATGTAAAGTGTTGGTCCCATGTTTCATGAGCTGAAATAAAAAATCCCATAAATGTCCCATACACTGTCAGATTTTGTGCACAAATTTGTTTACGCCCCTGTTAGTGAGCATTTCTACTTAGGCAAGAAAATCCATCCACCTGACAAGTGTGGTATATCAATAAGCTGATTAAACTGCATGATCATTACACAGGTGCACCTGATAGTTGAGGTGCAAAGAAAAAACTATATCTCAGCCTGGCCAATAAAAAGAAAAGATTAAGATGGGCAAAAGAACACAGACACTGGACAGAGAAGCTCTGCCTAGAAGGCCAGCATCCCGGGGTCGCCTCTTCACTGTTGACTTGAGACTGATGTTCTGCGGGTACTATTTAATGAAGCTGCCAGTTGAGAACTTGTGATGCGCCTGTTTCTCAAACTAGACACTCTAATGTACTTGTCCTCTTGCTCAGTTGTGCATCGGGGCCTACCACTCCTCTTTCTATTCTGGTTAGAGCCAGTTTGCACTGTTCTGTGAAGGGAGTAGTACACAGCGTTGTATGAGATCTTCAGTTTCTTTGCAATTTGTCGCATGGAATAGCCTTCATTTCTCAGAACAAGAATAGACTGACGAGTTTCAGAAGAAAGTTCTTTGTTTCTGGCCATTTTGAGCCTGTAATCACACCCACAAATGCTGATGCTCCAGATACTCAACTTGTCTAAAGAAGGCCAGTTTTATGGCTTCTTTAATCAGGACAACAGTTTTCAGCTGTGCTAACATAATTGCGAAAGGGTTTTCTACTGATCAATTAGCCTTTTAAAATTATAAACTTGGATTAGCTAACACAACATGCCATTGGAAGACAGGAGTGACGGTTGCTGATAATGGGTCTCTGTACGCCTATGTAGATATTCTTTTAAAAATCAGCCGTTTCCAGCTACAATAGTCATTTACAACATTAACAATGTCTACACTGTATTTCTGATCAATTTGATGTTATTTTAAAAAAACAAGGACATTTCTAGGTGACCCCAATTTTTTGAACGGTAGTGTGTACAGTATGAGGCTGTGGTTGTGTATTTGTGGGAACTTTATATCTCAGTTCTCTGTCAGTACAGTCAGTGTGTATCTGTGTAAACATGTGTGTGATTTTATCTCCACCCAAGCAATAACCTTGTGGAAAAGTCAATGTCAGGTTTTTCCCAAGCATACTTGGTACATATAGATAGATATATGTGACTAATGATACAAACATATGGAAAGATGATCAGCCAAGTGGATTTTCCCCTTAGGCTTGTACAAGCTTGTTTTGCTAACCTGGGGGAGTAGAGACAGCTGCTTCAACGCTAAACCTCTCTACGCGGCCTCTCTGGCTTCCTCCCTCTGTCTATTTCTAGCTCTCTCTCTCTCTCTCTGTTTCTTTTGCTTTCTCCTTGGCCTTGCATTCTGCCTCTGTGAGAGTTCCTTTTCATCATAGAAATCAGAGTAACACACAACTTCTCTCCCTCCCTCATTCTCTCACTCTCTATTTCTCTCTCCTCTCTCTCCCACTCCCTCTCTCCCTCATTATCTCTCTCTCTATATATATATATATATATATATATATATATATATATATATATATATATATATATATATATATATTATACAGTACTAGACAAAGCTGCCATTAAGGCAAAGGGTGGCTACTTCAAAGAATCTCAAATGTAAACATTTTTTTTATTTGTTTAACCTTTTTTTGGTTACTACATGATTCCATACGTGTTATTTCATAGATTTGATAAACATAAAATTAAAGAAAAACCCTGGAATGAGTGGATGTGTCCAAACTTTTGACTGGTACTGTATATTTCCCTCCTTCACTCTCAGTGCTGGCTCTACCCCAGCTCCATCACCTGATCCCTGATGGTGAGGTCACCAGTATTAAGATCAACCGTGAGCCCTCGGAGCCCCTGGCCATCAGCATCGTGGGGGGCAACGAGACCCCCCTGGTGCGTATCCTCATCCAGGACATCTACAGGGAGGGGGTAATCGCCCGGGACGGACGCCTGCTGCCCGGAGACATGATCCTCAAGGTCAGTTTTTGTTCAAAGTAAGGTGGAGTACTATTCGCCATGTATGTGACTGAGGGGCGGCAGAATGTTGGGTGAGGTGAAGAATGTTGAGCCAGTAACTGTAAGGTTGCTGGTTCGAATCCACGAGCTGGCAAGGTGGAAAAATGTGCCGTTCTGCTCGCTCCCCGGGCGCCTCCGCAGCTCTTTGATTCAGAGGGGTTGGGTTAAATGTGGAAGACATATTTTGGTCAAATGCATTCAGTTGTGCAACTGACTAGGCATCCCCTTTCCCTGTATGTGTTGTGTATTTGGATTTCTCATCACAGCATATAATCTGAGACTTAACTCCACCTCTCCCTCTCATCTTCAGGTGAATGGCATAGACATCAGCAATGTGCCCCACTGCTACGCCCTGGCCACACTCAAACAGCCTTGCCAGCTGCTGCGACTCACAGTGCTGAGAGAGCAGCGCCACCGTTACCGCTCACACTCGGGGCACCACGGGCACCCCCACGACGCAGCCGGGGGCTACCCGCCTCATGGCCTCCCCCATGGCCAGCCCTTGAGGGACGACAGCATCCACGTGGTCCTGGCTAAGAGCACCCCAGAGGAGCAGCTGGGCATCAAGCTGGTGAGACGACCAGAGGAACATGGAGTCTTTATCTTCCACCTGCTGGAAGGCGGCCTGGCGGCACACGATGGGCAGCTCAGCGTCAACGACCGCATCCTCGCCATCAACGGACACGACCTGCACTACGGAGCGCCAGAACACGCCGCTTTACTCATCCAGGTAAGTCTGCAGGAGCTAGAGGTTAGGGAGCATTGGTTGGTTGTGGTTTACAATGGTTGGTAATGGTATGTATTTCTTGTCTCTGGGTCCTGTGATATTATGGCTAATAGTGGTGTGTAGTTCTGGTTAATTGCACTCTGTTGGCTGGCTTTGTCCCTGTCCATTGAGGTTAATTGTGGTTAATTGTTGTGTGTCTGTGGTCGACTGGGCGCTGCTCTACTGCTTGGCTGAGGCTCTGCTTCCTGGTGGATGCTGGGTAATTGCGGTGGTGTGTTTCTGGTTGACTGTGGGATATAGCTGTAGCTGTGCTCTCTGGGTTTTTGTCTGAGGAGACTGGTTTGCAATTGGGGTTCTCTGAGGACCCAACATGGCACACAGCAGACTGTTGTTGTCAGAGATTAAGAACTGGCTGGAAACCGATTAAATTAGTCAAATTAAGGCGCTAACGAGCTGGACTGGGTAATTTAGGAGGTAGCTCTGCGACACAGAGAGCACAGGCACTCTCAAATGAGCAACACGGGAGGGCAAGCTGTGTGTGTGTACTCACGAATGTGTGTGCATGTGCTTGTGAGTGTGTGTGTGTGCGAGAGTGAATGAGGGAGTGAGTCACTGTGTGAGTGGGTGGACATACAGCCTGAAAAAGAGACAAAAGAGAGAAATAAAGAGCATGAAAAAGAAAGTTAGAGGAAAGGTTGTAGAGAGGTGAGAAATACAGACTGTTAGAAAAATACGTTTAAAGGTGAGTTTTTGAGTTGAAATTGAATAAGTCATAGTGAGAAGGTGAGGGCAGCAGAAAGACTGCAGTATTATGAGAGAGAAGAGAAAATGTGGGTGAGAGTGACACTAAACAGGCTGCTTCCTGATGCAAGTAAAAGGGTGCAATTGAAATGTGTGTGTGAGTGAGAGTGTTTTGTACACCACACATGTTTATTATTTGTGTAAACCTCTCAGGGGTAATAAATGTTTAACATATTTTACTGCCTGGCCAAGCTCTGTGTGGGTGATTTCTTCCCCCTTGAGCTGTCTTAGGGGGTTGGTAGGAGGAGGTAGAAAATGTCCACAGGTTTACCTCAGGGCATTTCTATGTATGAGCACCAACATGTGAAGCTCATAGGATTATATCAAATTGGGTGTCAAGTGAAAGCTAAGGGAGAAATTAAAGCATCGATACATACAATTCCAAATGACAAAATATGCATAAGTAAAGGCTTGGATTTCTGAATAGACAGATGGAAACGGGGTCTTAGAAAACATCTACTAGAAATGAGTGCAATTCATGATGTAATTCCATAACCGGGTGTAAACCCACTTCACTTACTGTCGTAAAATAACAAAACATTTAAAAAAATGTAAAACTCAAGGTGCCATGTCATACAGTAGCTTACAACGCATTATTTCTGCAGATGTGGTCACATAAAAACCTAAGGGAGATTTTACCATAAATCTGTTACCAAAATTTGCTTCTACACAGTTCTTCCACAAAATAAATGTTTGTAATGTTAGTCTAAATTGTTAAAAATTAGTCCTTGTGCATGGAGTTGTATGGTTTGTTAAACTTTGAAATCAATGCTTTTTGGCATTGATTTTAAAGTGAAAGAAAGTAGTCAAAGCGTTCCATTATCATGGAATTGCCGCTAATACTCTACCGTCAATTCAGCATCTGGGATGAGCAAGATGGGCCTGTTTGAGCTGGTATAGTTTCTGTGTCTGAGTCTAGTTATGTGGCAGTGAAGTTATTTTTGTTAAGTGCTTGTTTGGATATCTGGATCAACTTCAGTGAAGCTGTATTCAATGTTTATTTATGGGGCTCAACCATGATATTCTTCTACAAAGTGACTGTTTTGAGTTTGTCATTCTTTTTTAATTGCTATGTGTGTCTGTCTGGTTCTGAGCTTGGTTGTGTTTGTGTGTTTGTCTCCTGTAGGCGAGTGAGGAGCAGGTCCACTTCATAGTGTCTCGTCAGATCTGTTTACCCACGCCTGACATTCTGCAGGAGGCTCCATGGGGCATGGACGGCCCTCCTCCATACTCCCCAGTGGACATGGAGCATACGCTACTGGTTAGCAATGCATAAAATGCATGACGCACGCACAAGCATAGGCACACACTATCATTAACTGAAGACTGATAGTTTTTATCAAAGATTCTCTGTAATTAGTTATTACGCGATCAACTGATTAGTCACGTAACTAATTAACTAGGATGTCGGGGCACCAAGGAAAAATATTCAGGTTACAAAGTTATCATTTCCTAAAATAACTTTTCAGATATTTTATCTGATCAATTAGTCTTCGAATTAATGAATTATTTACTTTACCTCACGTTAGTCTCATTCCAAACTTCGTAAATTGTTGGTTATCTGCACGAACCCAGTCTTCACTATGAGTCATCCATACATCAAGTGTCTTAAATCATTTATTTATTACTAAGCTTCTTATGGAGGTGATCCCTGCACAGGGATAGCTCAGCGGAAATTTCAGAGCGCCACCTATAGTACTTTACTTAGTACTCGTTAAATCTCAAACTTTCATTAAAACACACATGCCAGGTACTGAATTAAAGCTACACTCGTTGTGAATCTAGCCACCAAGTCAGATTTGTAAAATGCTTTTCGGCGAAAGCATGAGAAGCTATTATCTGATAGCATGCACCCCCCAAAATACCAGCACGACACGTAAACAACAGATTTTGCGGTAGCCGGCGCTACCCAAAACGCAGAAATAAAATATAAAACATTCATTACCTTGGACGAGCTTCTTTGTTGGCACTCCTATATGTCCCATAAACATCACAATTGGGTCTTTTTCCCGATTAAATCCGTCATTGTATACCCAAAATGTAATTTGCTGAAGGCCAGTCTGATGCTGCAAAAAGTCCATTTACAAGACGCAACGTCACTTTTTAAAATGACAAAAGTCGCCTATAAACTTTTACAAATCACTTCAAACGACGTTTCTAACCCAACTTTAGGTATTAATAAACGTTAATGATGTATCAAATTGATCACGGGGCGATCTGTATTCGATAGCAGCAAGTCTGGAAAACATCGTCCATTTTTTCAGTTTTACAACATACTGTGGTGCGTCAGAAGAAGGGAGGGGTCTATTTGTGTTGCAACCAGGGATAAATGATTCTGATATTGATAGCAATGGTGACATCGTGTGGAAGCTGTAGGCGTTTACAGGGGGTTCGCATATATTTTCTCTCGTCTTAAACAATTGATTGAATGGCGGACGAATATTTTTTGTTTTGTTTTTGGTAAACAGTTTTACCAGGGATTTTTACTTTTAAACACGTTCTGTTATAGCCACAGACCCGATTTAACCAGTTTTAGAAACTTCAGAGTGTATGTATCATATGCATATACTATATTCCTGGCATGAGTAGCAGGACTTTGAAATGTTGCGCGATTTTTAACAAAAAGCTGCGAAAATTCGCATCATCCATAACAGGGTTTCTAACTAAGTAATTCACAGAAATGCATAAACAAACAAACAAAAGGGGTAAATGTGGTTACATGAAATGATAGGAGACAAAAGGGGAAGTGGGGGCCGACTAAGAAGTCACTGCAGAGTGATAATTATAACAATTAAAATGCTAATCCTTTGCACATGAACGCTCACTCATTCGGGAACAATTGCAATCAATACATATATTTCCTCTCAGTGTGTCGTCTTGATCGCTGGTGAAAAGTTCATTTCTTTTGTAGAACTGTCCATCTCTCTCTCTCTCTCTCTCGGTTGTGGTTAGAGGGGACATTCGTTATAGGATGGATGTTTCGGCGGTTGTCGTTCTTCGTGTTCAATGATACCGAATTCCTAGCTGCAGACTAGTAATTAAAATCAAAGACTTGTTCTTATTCTGTCGGTATCGATAGTCTAAGACTTTTAACCACGTGGTATGGTTAAAAGATTCAGCAATGGTCTACAACCTTTGTCTTCCTAATGGAGAAAAACATGGTCTGCAACCTTTAGCCATCTCGTAATTGAGGTAAGCTCGGTCTGCTGATCGAAAACTCGAGTGGGGGTTTTATTCGGAATGGCAGAAAAGGGCGGTCCCAGGATGTCTGACCCTAACTGGGCTCAGGGGCGGTCTTCTGATTTAGTTCAAATCCAATTCCCTTTTTTAGTTTTCCTTCATTAAACAGTCCAAAATCACATTGTAAAATTGTGTAAACAGTATCATACTCACTCATTCATCTTATACAACAATTAGATGTAAACCTCATATCTGGGGCTATTATATAAACAGTGTTATGGTAATGTGGCCACCGTCTCCCATGAGCTTCCCTAAGTTGTGACAAACGGACCAGTTCGTAGCTGGATTCTTCACCGATCTTTCATACTTTCTCCGGAAGATGAAATTTGTTCGTACCTCAAGTTCTGTGAGGTGGAAGGATTTCCTTTGTTCTCCATGAAATTCTACTCTCTCTATACTGTGTGTCCATGAGGAGATTCTCAGGAATTTATGGCGTCTCTCTGACCACAGCAACCTAGTTGAAGGAGGAAAGGGGGAGGCAGGGAGAGGGGGATGGGCTTGCTATACCCAACGAGGTCACCGTCATGACAAGGTTATACACACACTAAAACCCCAGACTTTGAGCTCTATTCAATCCGTGTTGCGGAAGTTCAGCATTATAGCGTGATTGAAATGGAAAGGCAATGTTCCTGCATTAGCGGAGACAACATTTACGGGAAAAGCTGCATATGACGGCTCAATCGGAAATTACCTTAACATTTATATTGCGCAATCTGTAATGCTTCAGCGATACAGACTGAAAGAGCTCTTTGTATTCCTGCCTCTTCTTCTCATGTTAAATATTCCCTTTTATGTGAAAATGATCCTGAGCCGTACTATTCTTCCATCAAAGAGGAGCGTGTCATTCCTGACTGTGCCAAAGTGTTCCGCTCCTCTCAGAGTGCCATGTGTGTTTGCCCAGAGCAGCCGCCTCTCTCTCTCTCTGAGCCTATTATCCATGAAGAAAACATAGTCAGGATTTACACACCTCCACGCTTAAACAGGATTTTCTCCAGCTCATTATTGGAGCTGACGAATTCCGTTGTTCTGATAATGATCAACTTCACAGCTCTCGTCTCGCTTTCTCTATTTGAGGTGTTAATTCTCTCAGACACATTGTTAAAACTGGAGAATGTGTGACGCCAGAGTGAAGTGGTACTGTATTCTTCAGGTACAGTCCTTGGAATCAAAGCTAGTTGAGAGAGAATGAGGCTGTAATAGAAAGAACCCTGCAGAGATAGCAGGTAGCAACAATAACAACGTATTATCGTTCTGAGATAAGCTAAGCCACCTTCAGCAGGACTATCATATTTAGACTAAATCTAACCAGACCTTTATATTGTGTTGTAATATTGGTCTTAAAGCCCCCATGCAGTCTTTGTAATTTTATTTTAAATCATCACTGTATGTCTAATAAATCACTGTCTGTGTTTATTTAATGAAAGAAAAAAAACATTAGGAACATCTGCTCTTTCCATGACATAGACTGACCAGGTGGATCCAGGTAAAAGCTATGATCCCTTATGGATGTTACCTGTTAAATCCACTTCAATCACTGTAGATAAAGGGGAGGAGACAGGTTAAATCATTATTTTTAAGCATTGAGACTATTGACACATGGATTGTGTATGTGTGCCATTCAGAGAGTAAATGGCCAACATAAAAGATGTAAGTGCCTTTGAACGGGGTATGGTAGTAGTCACCAGTTTGAGTGTGTCAAGAACATGCTCAACAGTTCCCTGTGTGTATCAAGAATGGCCCACCACCCAAAGGAAATCCAGCCAACTTGACACAACTGTGGGAAACATTGGAGTCAACACGGAACGCTTTCAATACCTTGTAGAGTCCATGCCCTGGTGAATTGAGGCTTTTCTGAGGGAAAACGGGGAGCAACTCAATATTAGGAAGGTGTTCCTAATGTTTTATACACTTAGTAGTTATTGTTCTTCTTTGGCCCTTGAAATGCTCAGACTGATAGGATGGTCTAGAACCCACCCCCTTACCCAGATGAACAGTCAGTCAATGGTTGTCACGTCCTGACCATAGAAAGCCTTTATTTCTATGTTGGGGTAGGTCAGGGTGTGATTGGGGGGTGTTCTAGTTTATTATTTCTATGTGTAGTCTAGTTTTTGTATTTCTATGTTGGCCTGGTATGGTTCCCAATCAGAGGCAGCTGTCTATCGTTGTCTCTGATTGGGGATCATATGGAGGTAGCCACAAACCTGTTGTTTGTGGGATCTTGTTTTTGTATTGTTGCTTTTGAGCCCTACAAGGCTGTTCGTTTGTTTGTTTGTTTGGCTTTATTGTTTTTGTTGCTGGTTCACATTCAAATAAATTATGATGAACCCAAATCACGCTGCGCCTTGGTTTACCCAATACGATGAGCGTTACAACGGTCTATTATAATCAGATCACATTGTGACATGATGTAGGACAAAAGTTCCATCCCACCTGAACAGGCTGAAATTCCAGAAAAAATGTTTTTGTTCAAACAGAGGTGCATTCGACAAGACTTCTGTTTGTGAACGCTCACGGCGAACTATGTTTGTTTTCAACAGATTCTTTCTGGTAAAACAATGGATAGAACACGTAAAATGTTGATTTTAGCTGCAGCTTCTGCAATAATCGATGACTCTTTAGACCCTGGTACTGATGTCACGTACTGGCTACTTATTTTAGTGTGTATTGACAAGAAAAAGTGAGCATCCGATTGGAAGAGTTAAGGGTTCTGTGAAGGAAGTCATCCCTCGATACAACGACTTTGTCTTTCCATGTCATTTTATGATGTTCCAAGAAACCTTGCAGTTAATTTGCATGTGTTGATGATCTCTTTGTTTTGATTAAACTAGCCTAAATAAAGTTGTGTCACAAAAATCCTCAATGATGTAGCTAGCTAACGTTATCTATAAGCACGAATGCATCCCAGACTCTTAGTTAATTGGCCAATCAGACAGCTGTGTGGGTGGGGTGTACAGTCATCCAACCAGGCTGTACATTAAGCATATTATTTATATGGCCCCTTATCTATCGACAGTTGCACAAAGGGGAAATAATAAAAAAATTACAAATTAAGTACAATGTAACCTATAATGAATAATACATCATTGCTATTTGCCTCTGTCTTACACACAGAACAAAGGCAGGACAAAACTCTAAGATGACAAAATCCAATTTGGCTGTTTTTCAGATATTGTGTGAGGAACTCATCCCTCTGGTTCCATACAGAGGAGAACGACTGGAGGATTGTATGTTAGCCTCTCTGTGGCTGTTGGCCAACTGCTCCAAATAGTAGATGGCCAGAACCAGCTGATGCCCACCTACTTCAAATGGCCAACACCCACTCAGTTTTCAGTTCTGGAGGCTGGGTTCCAGGGGATCAGAGGGTTCCCTGGTGTGATTGGGTGCAGAGATGGCACCCACATTACCATCAGGGGGCCCTCCGAACATCGGGATGCCTACACTAACTGAAAAGGCCAGCCCAGCTTCCAGCTGCAAGCTGTATGAGACAGCCAACTTTGCGGGGAAACGCTTGTTTTGTGCATGATGCAGGGTGTACAGGACCAGCGATGTCACCTAAATGCCCACCCTCTTATCCCCTAAGCCTGGATCTTATTGTCCCATTCAGGGATAATGGTCACCCAGTGGAGGACCACAAGCGATTCAATGCAATCCACAGCTCCGCCCGAGTCCAAATCGAGAGATCCAGTGGCCTCTTAAAGTGCATTTGGAGGAGGCTCCAACATCTTGACATGCTGCTGCTGGAGAATATTCCAGATGTCCTCGCCAGTGCCTGTGCCCTCCACAAAATGGCCCTCATCCATGAGGGCATCACAGAGGACTTGGATGAGGACTATGTCGTGGCACAGGCACGTAACATCGAGCCAGCCCCTAATCCTGCAGACAACAGAGGACTTGGATGAGGACTATGTCGTGGCACAGGCACGTAACATCGAGCCAGCCCCTAATCCTGCAGACAACAGAGTGGCCCTACGTAACCAGGCTGCCCAGAAGAGGGACAACAAAATGGGCTCTAAACAATAAAATAATTGTTGTTGCACAATGGAGAAAATTGTTCTGGTGTCCATTTTTTTTAAGAAATAGCACTTTTAATGGTTTAGATTAAATAAATAAAAATGTAATAGACTAACTTTATTCCAGAATGAACTTGCATAGAGAACAAAAAAATAACTGACAGAGAAAATGTAATACTTTTTTAATGATATTGTATTCATGAATAACACGAATATACAATTTTGAAACATAAAAAAAAATGGATTTGCTACTCACTGCTTATTCCAAAACTAATTTGCTTCAATAACAATCACTGCTCATTGACAAAAACATTTACTTCAATTAAAAATCACTGCTCACTCAAACTGTTTTTACTGCTCATTCAACAAAAACTATTTACTTCAATTTTCACAACCACTGCTCAGCGAGACGCTGCAAAGCATGAGTAAACTTTTCCAAGCGAGAGTTCCTGTCTTGCTGAATCTGGGTGCTATGTCTGCAGGCTGAGCATTTCCTTCATGGTTGCGGTCACACTTTTCTTGGTTGACCTTTTAGGTTCACATTGCTGTGTGTGGATGTCAGTGTGAGGAATGTGAAGGTTGGGTGCTGTATGTGGCTGTGTGTGGGTGGAGTTTTTGGGGTGTGTGTCAGTATGAGGAGGGTAAGAGTTGGGTGTGCAGTTTTTGTGGATGTAAGTAGGAATTTTGTGGTCTGCAGGTGTATGTAGGTGGAGGTGTTGGGATGTGTGTCAGTGAACAAAGAAACAAGACCTCCTCCTTGGCCGGTTTTCGTATGCCTGTCGAGGATAGCCTTATACCTGAGTAAAAACACACGCAAGATGCGAGACCGAGTTGCAAAAGCATAGTACAAACTATGCAGTGGTCTGTGTTGGACAGAGAGACTGGTCTGAGAGCTACGTGCATGGACAGGTTCAAACCTGAGAAGAACCAAGCCTCCCCTAACCACTGATACAGGATCAGATTTATTTCACCTCTTAATTGTTAACTTTAGGATTGTGTGAATGTTACATGTCCCCCCCCCCCCCCCCCCCCCCTCCGTATGGGGCCTCAAGGTGATCAAGTTAGCTAATACATAGCTACTGTGTTAAATCCAGATATAGATAACTAGTCTTCATAACTTGACAACAATATTGTGTAACACCTAACCACAGATGAAAGGGGAAACTATTACACTAGCTAGGTAACATAATGTATCTAATGTTAATCCTCACCTAGGCTTTTCACCATCATCGATATCCAATTCTTGATCAACAAGAAAATTAACATTTGGGTATCTAGTTAAGTAATGACACACTTGCTATAATGATTTTGTGATAGTAGCTAGGCTACTGTACAAGTTGGCGTAGCTGGCTAACTACCTTTCAAACCAGTAGTCCGACAATCTTGTTGTGCATCTCCTCGCCTCGCCGAGGGTCAAATAAGATGGAAAAACTAAACCAATGTGAAAAACAAATAGAAGCAATGAAGAAAAACCATACATGATTCATATAATGTCTATTACGTGTAGTTATTCAATACATACAGTATGTAAATCATTTTCTGTTCACCGCGCACTACCTCTTCGGGCTGTTAGCTTATGTGTGCGAACGTTTGCCACAAACTGTATTTAAAAAAAAAAATGATGTTCACAAGCTTAAGCTAACATTAGCAAACTTTCGCAAACTATTCCCCTTGTTGAACGTGCCTCAGCTTTTACACAAAAAGGCATTATCATTGTTTTCACAATTTCAGAGTGTTATTTCGACCTCAAAATGTGGAAATATCATAAAAAAAACTGGAAATCATGTGTTTAACTACACTGCCCCCTTAATGAAGTTGGCTTCATATCGTGTTTTAATATTGGTCTTAATGAAGTTGGCTTCATATCGTGTTTTAATATTGGTCTTAATGAAGTTGGCTTCTATGGCTGTGTTTGTGTCTGTTGGAGGGAAACCAAGCCAAGCCTAGGAAGGAATTCCATGGCCGTCAGCAATCCTTGTTTTACTGGAAGAAAAACAGGACCATACTGTACAATTCTTTAATTTGAACACACAGAGATACAATTACAGACACAAAAATACACACACTCACACACACACATTCTCACACAAAACACAAGAAAACACACTGGATGCAAACAAACAACACAGATAAACACTATATTGTAAACACACATCTATTACAGTTTAACCCATAACATTTCTCACATTGCAGCCCTCCCCTCTGTCTTGTCCCCTCTGCAGGACTCATGTGAGAAGCCGGCATGTTATGAGAAGACGGTGACGCTGGCCAAGGAGCCCCATGACTCCCTGGGGATGACAGTGGCAGGGGGCATGTCCTCCCGCGGCTGGGATCTCCCTGTCTACGTCACTAACGTGGACCCCAACGGAGTGGTGGGACAGGAGGGATCCATCCGCAAAGGTACCAGCCTGGTGATAAACCTTAAACATCACAGTCTCACACACACTCATACAATTATACACACTCAGGCACAGTCTCTCTCTCTCTTTCACTCTCACTCAGTCATACAGTAAATCAAATCCAATGTTCTGCCAGGGAATTTAGCTAATATTTACCTGAATTGCTCCAATATTGACTTTGATAGTTACTCTGTTCCATGCAGTCCCTGTTGGTCTTCATGATGCCAGAGCTGGTACTGCAGACAGGTGTCATGTGTGTGTGACATGTCCCTTGTGTAGAACAGACAGGGTGATTGAGAAGAAACACTCAAATTCCTGTTTCATTACCAAGCTTATTTATTCAACAGGAAACGCAGGGATGGTTACTGTTCAGGGCTCGCCAAATTAAGTATAACACACACACACACACACAACCACTGACACACACACACACACACCACACTCAGATTTTGTTAAGAAGGTTCCAGAGGAAATGACAGGCTGCTTTTTATCAGCTCATTATACAAAATCAGTCAACTCTGAAATAGACCAAACACAAACAGACTCCCAAAATGATTGGACACATTTGTGGCAGGCCTGTTACGGCTATATACTGCAGTGTGTGAGAGTATAGGTGTGTGTGTGTGTTTGGGTGTCTGGGTGTGGGATGTCAGAACATCTGAGGAAGCTCTCTGTGCCGGGCCAGATATCAAAGGGCAGTGGAGGCATTTAAACCCAGAACTACTCATCCTAGGGATCCGCCTCAGATAACCACAGTACAGAGAGACCAGACCTGTCTGTTCTTCTGAATACACAATACTCTACATCTGTGTGTGTGTGTGTGTGAGAGAAAGAGAGAGAGGAGAGTGAGGATGTGTGTATGATATTTAGTGTTATTCCCCTAGCCTTTAGCAAAAGCATAATTCTGAGTGTGTATTCCTGTGCATTCCTGTGTGTATCAGTAACATGCATATGTTTGTGTATACAGCTGTCTACATAATAATTAACCAGATTGTACCCTAGTGTGTGTGTGAATTTGCATAGTGCATCCTAATCAAAGGGGGTGGATGTTGTCCTTTGAGCGAGCCTCCACTCCAGATAGCAGCTGGCTGTGCAGTGTGCTGCGGTGCAGTGCTATGTGTCCAGCACTGTCTAAGCCCACTTTGATTATCTGGAAGTTATTTGGTCCCACTGCTTTGTGTTCCTGTGGGAGAAGATTGAATATTCAATAGGCAGACGAGACGAGTCCTTGTCCCTGGGAACTTTTGCTTTTGAAAGGCATCAGAATCAGACAGTGGTCAGGGCAACAACACTGTGCTGAGTGGTGCTGTGTTCTGTCCTCCCCTCTGCCTGCAGGTGACATCCTGCTGAACGTTAACGGGCTGGACCTGACGGGGGTGACGCGGGGCGAGGCTGTGGCCAACCTGAAGAACACCACCTCCCCCGTGGTGCTCAAGGTCCTGGAGATGAGGCCTCCGGAGGAGAGCCAGCCAGAGTTCCCCTCGCCACCCTGCCTCTCACACTCGCCCACCGACAGCACCAAGCAGAACCTTGCAAAGCTGCCACACACCGATGACTACTCCCCACTGTGGGTGTCATGGTTGCAGCTGCCCAGGTGAGTAGCAGTACCCCTCAGCTAGCCTTCTTATTCTATATCTCAAAAACCTTGCGCTTATCTTGTTCTACCAGCACCATCTTTGCTGATAACTCGTTCAACCAAACATGCATCATTCGTTTGCTTACAAACGCGCATCACTCGTTTACAGCCAGTAGTGATCCAAAGTCCCCCCCCACCTCCAAACTTGTATTCTTAGTTTGCATCCCTGGGTATGTCCATTTCTCTACAGATCTGCCACTGCTGGTATAAAAACCTGCCCTTACTGTAGTTATTTATTTTTTAACTACTGGAGTAAAATAGAAACTCAATTTCTCCCCAACCGGCAAAATTGATTAGAAAAGTGAAAACCAACTAGTGATTCACCATGGGAATTCAGTCCAAATGGGCAACAGTTCCAACAGGATTTGAATGTAATTTTCACTCACCCCCGGGCACTGTATTTTCACAGCTCTGCCTCACCTGGGAGGGAAAGCCATGTCTCCATTCTCATTGAATGACAGCCAAGCCGTTGTTTTTTTTTACGACAGACTGCCACGGGACTCTGCAATCTCACTGCTGAACATATGCAATCTCACTGCTGCATATGTGCACACAGTACAGGATGGGCACACATTTGAATGCTGGCAGCAGTCTAGAGATTCCCTAATCCCCCTTTTTGTCCCTTGCAGGCACCTGTACTGCTGCAAAGACATTGTGCTGCGCCGGAGCACCTCAGGCAGCCTGGGCTTCAGCATCGTGGGGGGGCAGGAGGAGGTCAACTGCAATCAGTCCTTCTTCATCCGTTCCATCGTGGAGGGCACACCAGCCTACAACGACGGCAGGATACGGTACAGACTACTAAACCTATATCTCACACACTGGCCAGAGGACCTATATCACTGCATGTTTGCTGAATCTTCTATTTTTCTGTGACAAATTATGTCCAGTATTTACCTTATCGTTACAGTAGTCTTGTATTTACACACTGCTAGCATTGCTATATGGGCCTCCTTTACTATACTGAGTCCATCTCTATGGTTGTTAATCCCTGCATTAACCCCCCCCCCATTTCTGTGTGTAGATGTGGGGACATTCTGCTGGAGGTGAATGGCAAGAGTTCGTGGGGGATGACCCACACAGCCCTGGTGCGTCTGCTGAAGGAGCTGCGGGGCAGAATCACCCTGACCATCGTGTCCTGGCCTGGAAGCCTGCTGTAGCCCCGCTGCAGCCACAGGGAGGGGCCAACACTGACCCAGGAATGTGGGCAGAGCTTTTAACTGGATTATAACACTGAGCCCTACCGTATGGGATGGGCTTTCACTAGTGATGTAGCTATGGAAGGCGGACCTTAAGAACCCTGACTCCTGATGGACAGCTGAGACTTTGCTAGGAGTTCAGAAGAGGCCAACCATCCATGTGACTGGAATTTGACCAAACTCCCCAGAGACACTGAGCTGGGAGGAGCTGGATCTGTGGCCCTACCCCTGGGATGTTCGGAGCAATCTGATTGGAGGAGAGGCTTGTTCGATGGCAACGCATCCAATGAGGGGGGTGGGTGGGTGGTTGGGAGGGGACACAAGTTGCCAATTCCATTGGTTCTATGTTAGGGTATGCATTTCATTGGACTCACATTTCTTTATTGTAAATGTTGGCTATCTAAAAAAATACTGACTCAAGCAATTGTACTATGTTTCTATTTCTTTCAATGATTGTTTGATGGCCTTTCAATATAGGCTTTATTACGTTTGTATTAACAGTGGTCATCATCTTCATCTGTTGGACTGAAGACACATTGCCACATAGCCGTTTGTGTTGAGATGTTTTCAGAAGCTGTTGCTAAATTATCAAAACACTGGCAAAAGTATAGTAAAAAAAACAAGTAAAATTGTGTTCATAATCTGTTAAAAGTAATATTAAGGTGACATCGTGGAGGCCTTACTGATTTTCCTACTTTTGAAAAGAAAAAAAAAACCTGACTTGGTTTCTGTGTGTTTCCGTGGATGTGTCTGGTCTAGGGCCATTTAACGCAGTTCTATCACATGCTTCGGCCTGCGTAGTATATCTGATGGTACCTTTTGGTAACATAATCAATAAAGTCATTGGAAAAGGACACTTGTCTGTGAGCTTTGGCAAGGGTTGTGGTTTGGGTTCATGTTAAATGACCTGGGATAAGATATTATTTAGCACAGCTCACTGAAATTCTAACTATTCAGCTGAGGTCCAGTCAGCTCCTTTATCCAAACCTATCCCTTAAATGCAACAAAACAAACACCTCTCTCAGGTGAGACAAAATATACAGGTTGTATTCAATGTAAACATAAAACAATGATTTGGTTTTTCACCTTCAAAGTAAACTAAAACATATTAATATCAAGAGAAGCCGTCCAGTCTCTGACAGGTTAAACAGAATGCATGAGGGTCACACCGGGGCCTCCTATTGGCTGGTGAGAGTCACTGTGGGCTCAGATAGGTTGGCTGTCCCCCTCCTTACTCTCATGTCTTCTCCTGCTGCTACTGTTAACAGACACAGACAATCACTGGTTGCTTACACTGTCTACCTCAACAATGTGTGTAGGAGTGTGTGTGTTGTACCTGCATGAGACTGCATGTCTCCCCTCTTTGTCTCTGTCTCTCTTCTCTCAGTGTCTCATCTCCCCGTAGTCCCTGTACCGGTGCCACTTCTCCTCACTGCAACAACAACTCACTGGTCAATAACCACAAACACTGCTTCCCTACTGGACACCACTGAAACAGTCTTCTTGTTGGACAATGGAAACTAGAGAGTGGCAGAAGTAGTGCGATAAGCCAGGTAACATTCTATTGTCCCATTTTCTCTGCTCATTTCTGTAGAAATGCTGGGCCCAGGGGACCAGATGATAGCAGCACCTTTACCCACAAGGCTCTCTGTTTGGCTTTAGTTTAATAGCATCCTGTGGTGAACACAATGCCCACCTCTGTCCTCCTGTGATCTTTAGATGAAAGCAGCCCCCCCCCCCCCCCTCTCGGCTCAACAAACAGCTCCATTATTTACTGGAGGACTCCTGGTCCCACAGGGCCACACTCTTTCACACCATCATTCACTAATCCCCCCCCCCCCCAGCACTCTCTTTGTCACACATGTACGCGCATACACACAATGGAGGGGTATTTTATGCTGGACATAGTGACAGAAACTGAAACAGACGTGCACCTCCAGTCTCTTAAAGTGTCAGTTTCTCTAAGTAGAGAGAATACACATGTGCATTAACTTTACAAATAGACACATATGGTGCTCAAAAGCCATCTGACATAGACAGCTCATCCAATTGGAACGTGAAAAACACCCTTGCCAAAGCATAGAGAGAGAGAAAAGAGAAGAGAGAGCAGTGGAGTTGAAGGACTCATTAAATATTTGGGCACTGGGAGTTCTCTTAGCAGCGGGAGTGCAGACCTGAGGGCCTGTTTGCAGTCTTCCACAGTTGTTAGCACTAACACACTTATACCCACTTCACACAGAGTCACTGTCACTGAATGAAGAAGTGTTCGTTTCCTAGTGCAGGTTTCATACAGGAAAACATTGTAAGTGTATGCGAGAGAATGAGCTATGTGTTCCTCTAAGCCTGGGGATCAAGAATGTGTTTCCAAATTCAGTCTCTATTAACACTATTAACACAGAAAGAGAATGTTTGTGTCACTTACATATTGGTTACCGTTAATAACACCCAGAACACTAATACAATCCCTGTGTGTGTGTGTGTGTGTGTGAGTGATGCCCTGCCAGCTGGAGAGATGACAAGCCCCTCCATACTGAGCTACAGGGATGAGATGAGATCACATTCAGAGGACAAGTGTTCACCAAATGGCCAGCCAGCTGCCCGGGCTGCCTGCACCGACGAGAAGAGACAGAGAGGGATGTGTCAGTGAGTCTGAATGTGTGAGGGTGTCTTTGGGAGGGTTGAGTGGGACTGTTCTGTGTTGCATTAGCCAGAGTGTAAGCCTAGGTGCTAACTCCCAAACACCAGAGGCTGGTGCCCAGAGAGGACTGTTCCAGTCAGGATGGAACTCAGAGGGTATCAGTGGTGCTAAGCAGAGCCCTTTAAAGAGCAGTATGTAACCAGAACACATGCCACTGACACCTCTACATACGCCAGAAGGGATAAGCCTCTACTCTGCTAGCAACATACACACAGAAAATGTAATTCACTACTAAAATGTTCATACTGAAAATAGATAGAATGAAGGGCGTGCACATTATGGTTGAATGGCGGGAACCAGGTTTCCCGAGATTTACTGCCTAAAACCACTCCCTTTACCAGGGATAAATAACTGAGAGAAACCAGCAAATTATAATAAAGTATTTATATAAACAGCATGGCATGAAATGGAACTGTTAAATTATGTGCAATGGCTAAAGCTGTCTTCTCTAGGGCCTCTGCATGATGAATCAACTCAGGGTGGGGACAGACAGCCCATCTCAGTATGGAGTGTAGTTCACAATGCATGTAGAACGATCATCTCATCATGGTAACTTTTCTCTTGTGACAGGTAGGTCTACATTTGCTAATATAAAGACAGAATGCGCATATAATTGACCCATCTCCATCTGGCTTTCGGAGGTCACCTTGTTTTGTTATTTTAAAGATTCCGTTTTTTTATTGCAGCTGCAGAGTTTTAAAACAGCCTATCACTGGAATATCGTTGCTTTATCGTGAATGCACAAACACTCTGTCTTTCTCTCGCTCCATCAACTGAAATATATAGCCTTATATATAGATGTCCTATCTCTTTCAGGTAATACATTCAATGCATTATCCTTATATTTAGCTAATTAATGATGGGTTATGCATAATAAGTTTCTAACTTATAGCTTCTGTCTCTTGCGCAATACACACATACCTGTGCTTTGCTGGTCTCTCTCCTTAAAAAGTGCTCCTTAGCTCTTGTAGTCCCATGCAGGAAAAGCTGGACTAGAATATTGGTATTGGTATTTCTTATACCAATAGACTATTCGAAGAGGGACGCAAGCTCTTTTTTGCTGAATGTTAATTACAGCCGCCAATAGAACTCAACAGTAGTTTGAAAGAAGAGTGAACGCGCACAACGGCAGTAGGCTAAAGCAGTTATTTATTCAGACCCATAACCATTCAATCATCGTGAAGAGAAGTGAAAGCCTTCTGCATCTAATTTTAGCCTAATATTATTCAAGGATGTCATCAGAATGACAACAAAATGCATTTCATTTAACTGTTGAAAGCGAGGAATGAATGAAGCAACAATAGAGAGAGAAAGAGGAGGTAGGCTAATAACATTAAGGGAAATATTATGAAAGGTATATATACATCAGCCTACTAATTATACAAATAGGGCCTTTTATATTTCAAAATTAAAATCAAATCGTGTGCATGTGCTGCACTAGAAACGCATGTTCTCTTCTGCTCTATCATGATGTTATTCCAGTCAATATAAAACAACACAGTACAGTAATACAGTTCACACTAAAAAAACAAAGCTTACTGGAGCTAGTATAATTTATTTACCCAAGAGATCATATATCTAGCTACATCTATGGGGTTTTAAGTTTTTATGATGTGCATAATGTGCAGTAGCCTATATCATATATGTATTGGATAACGACACAATCATTTGAGCTATTTGAGGCTTGAGCTCATTAAATGTTGTTAATGTAGGGCTCCTAAAATGTACTTAATATATGGCTCATTAGGCTCAGGTAGCATCAGGTCTGAATGTTCATGCTGATCAAAGCCCTAATCAAATCCAGACATATGTATATGCTTTTGAATGACACACTAAATTACCTGGGAGAAAAGTGATATAATCTCAGGCTGGAACATTTGTAAAATACTTGGAAAATATTCAACCCTAGTGTGCACACACCCCAACACCCTGGAGGTCTTAACATCCTGGGAGAGAGACAGGTAAACCAGAGCTCTCCATGGGGACCAGAACAGAACCCCAGTGCCAGATCTGTCTGTCTGTCCCAGTGGGCCTGTCACACACATGGCTGTCCCTCCCTCCCTGACTTCCTCCTCTCCTCCTGTGGTTACATCACAGCTTCCCAGCTGCCCATATGTCCCACTTCCCTCATATAACCTGGAACACAGCTGTCCCCAATAAGATCCTCAGCACGACCCACTGCAGCAAAGAGTTGAGATAGCGAGACACTAGATTAAGAAGAACATAGTCATAGCGTGTGTAGGAGGGAGAGTGTGAATGTGTAGGTTGATAAGCTGCATGATATTGTGGGCATGAGGAGGAGTGTGAGTAAGAGGCAAGAGGCCGTATGTGTGTCATACTTGGCATTTGTCCGAGTTTATATGAATTAATGACACATCTAGCTACTGGTCAACCTGAGTGTGCTGTGGAAATGTAGGGTGTGTGTGTGTGCGTTAGGGCCGGGACGATACCAGTATCGCGAAACGTGTTAGTATCATGGCAAGGAAACAAAATATGACGCAGATTTAACTTCTTTAGGAAAACAGCCCTAATGTTGGAAACAAACATCATTATTTTGTCCTCCAGAGTCAAATTGTTGTATTTTTAAAAGCTATAGCACACAATAGTTTACATACAGCATTAAAGAAAAAAAGAGTTTAGTCTGCTGTCACGCCCTGATCTGTTTCACCTGTTCCTGTGATTGTCTCCACCCCCTCCAGGTGTCGCTTATTTTCCCCAGTGTATTTATCCCTGTGTTTCCTGTCTCTCTGTGCCAGTTCGTCTTGCATGTTTAGTCAAGTCAACCAGCGTGTTTTTCCCGTACTCCTTTCCTATTCTCTTTTTATAGTCCTTCCGGTTCTGACCCCTGCCTGGCTCTGGACTGCTTTTGTGCCTGCCTGATCATCCTGCCTGCCCTGACCTTGATTCTGCCTGCCCTTCGGTACCCATTGGTATTTGCCTGTCCACGACCATTCTCTTGCCTACCCGTTTGGATTAATAAACATTGTAATACTCCAACCATCTGCCTCCTGTGTCTGCATCTGTGCCATGATATCTGCTTTGTGTTTTCATTTTTGCCATGGAAGAAATAATGCGATACTGGTATCATCCCAGCCCTACTGTGTGAGCCCTACTGTGTGTGTACTGTACGGTGTGTGTGAGCCCTAATCAAATCAAATTTACTTCTATAGCTTACATCAGCTGATATCTCAAAGTGCTGTACAGAAACCCAGCCCATAACTCCAAACAGCAAGCAATGCAGGTGTAGAAGCATGGGGGCTAGGAAAAACTCCCTAGAAAGGCAAAAACCTAGGAAGAAACCTAGAGAGGAACCAGGCTATCAGGGGTGGCCAGTCCTCTTTGGGCTGTGCCGGGTGGAGATTATAACAGAACATGGCCAAAATGTTCAAATGTTCATAAATTACCAGCATGGTCAAATAATAATAATCACAGTAGTTGTCGAGGGTGCAGCAAGTCAGCACCTCAGGAGTACATGTCAGTTGGCTTTTCATAGCTGATCATTAGGAGTATCTCTACCGCTCCTGCTGTCTCTAGAGAGTTGAAAACAGCAGGTCTGGGACAGGTAGCACGTCCGGTGAACAGGTCAGGGTTCCATAGACGCAGGCAGAACAGTTGAAACTGGAGCAGCAGCACAGCCAGGAGGACTGGGGACAGCAAGGAGTCGTCATGCCAGGTAGTCCTGAGGCATGGTCCTAGGGCTCATGTCCTCCGAGAGAGAGAAAGAGAGAATTAGAGAGAGCATACTTAAATTCGCACAGGACACCGGATAAAACAGGAGAAGTACTCCAGATATAACAAACTGACCCTAGCCCCCTGACACAAACTACTGCAGCATAAATACTGGAGGCTGAGAGAGGAGAGGTCAGGAGACACTGTGGCCCCATGTGATGATACCCCCAGATAGGGCCAAACAGGAAGGATATAACCCCACCCACTTTTCCAAAGCACAGCCCCCACACCACTAGAGGGATAGCTTCAACCACCAACTTACCATCCTGAGACAAGGCTGAGTATAGCCCACAAAGATCTCCGCCACGGCACAACCCAAGGGGGGGCGCCAACCCAGACAGGAAGATCACGTCAGTGACTCAACCCACTCAAGTGTGTACGGTGTGTGTGAGCCCTAATGTGTGTGTACTGAACGGTGTGTGTTTGTGCATGGCACATGTGCTTGTATCACATGGGTGCTTGTCACCAGCTGGTCATCAGCAGAGAGCTCCAGTACAGAGAAGACAGATGGGGCTCATCTATAAGAGAGCAGCAGAGACCCTGCACAGATCTACTGGACTGGAAAACACTGGGACATTTGGTTGAAAGAATATAACTTTCTCTATATTGCTCTCTGCAGCTCCTTCACTGACTGAATGTGTTGTGATCTCTCCATCTCTACCCATTCGTCTTGCTGGCCCCTCAACACCAGACAGCCTGTGTTTGTTATCGTTCCTTCTCTTTCCCAGCTCTATTCTGCCCCCAGTGGCGGCAGCAGCTCTAGAGCAGACAACCAGGGGTTCCACCCACTACCCAACTCCTACCGCAGTGTCAGAGCCAGTACAACACCCCTGCATCTCCCCTCCACTTCCCCAACACTAGCACCTGACAACCCTCTAGTCTGGAGGACTGCAGACAGTGTTCCTCTCCTGTCTATTCTGTCCTCTTTCCTTCTCCTCTTTGATTTCCCTTCTCTCGCTCCCTCCTCTGCTGTCGCTTTCGCTCTGCCTGCTGTACATGTGTGAGGGAATGCCAGGCCAGACTGGTAAAATGGACCAGCACATACAGTACTTCAGCACCCAGCAGCCTACAGTAATACAGCTGGCAGGACTGGATCAGCTCAGACCTGTCTGCACTCTGCACTGCCCCACAGTGGAGTCAATGGAGTGTGTGGTGAGAGGATGAGAGAGAGGGGCCCATAGGGAGGACAGAGAGAGAGTGAAGAAGTAAGTGTTTACTAAGGAGAAAACATGAGACAGAGAGGGGAAAAAGAGTAAAGTGTAGAGAGAGGAGGAGGATACACACCTGAGGAGGGGCAAAAGGGCGAGCCAGTCAGCTGATTCTATTATTCACCTACACATGAGTGTTCAGCTTCCAATAAAAATTTGAAAAAAAAATGACTTAAACTTATCTTGAAGTCATTATGCAGTGAGGACAGCTTTATGAGCCATTTTAACTTTAACTTAACAATGAAAGCTCAATAAATTAACAATGTAACTTCAGAGGGTAGTGCTTCATCATAACACATTTTCATCAACATCTTTCAAACAGCATATTTAGGACACACAGCAGAGGCACAAACACCCCAATCTAACTCAAACAGCATATTTAGAACAGGTAGCTGAGCCCACTGTAGGAGGGAAAGGGAACAAATAAAAGTTGTGTTCAAATTATTTAGCAGACTTCTGAGTATTTTTTCAAAATGGAATTTCAGACCCTTCCCTTACACCTAAAACACAGCTCAAGATGTTTAGGCCAATTTTCTTATGAAAGAAATATCCTCATTTTCCAAGTCTCATGAAAGATGGGAAAAATGTCAGAGAAAGCAGGAAATAGTGTGAATGACTGAGTGTGGTTTATTCCACTGAAGTAACCTCCTAATGTCTCATTATAACACATAGCGCCAGAGGCATCACTAGCAACACATTGACATTTACATCATTGCCATTAGTGTTGTTGAGGTTGTGAAAATATCTGTATTACACAGAACTGTTGAGTTAAAGGTCAATATCATTTGATGAAATATCATTTGTAATAGTTCCTTCTCTTTCCCAACTCTATTTTATTTTTAAAAATATATATATATTTCACCTTTATTTAACCAGGTAAGCCAGTTGAGAAGAAGTTCTCATTTACAACTGCGACCTGGCCAAGATAAAGCAAAGCAGTGCGACACAAACAACAACACAACACAATTTAGTATTTACACATGGAATAAACAAGCGTACAGTCAATAACACAACAATAACACAACAGAAAAAAAAAGTCTATATACAGTGCAAATGGCGTGAGGAGGTAAGGCAATACATTTACCATAGTAGTCAAGTAATTACAATTTAGCAAATGTGTCACGTTCTGACCTTTATTTCCTTTGTTTTGTATTCATTATTTAGTATGGTCAGGGCGTGAGTTGGGGTGGGCAGTCTATGTTTGATTTTCTATGATTTGGGGATTTCTATGTTTCAGCCTAGTATGGTTCTCAATCAGAGGCAGGTGTCATTAGTTGTCTCTGATTGAGAATCATAGCCTGGGTAGCCTGGGTTGCACTGTTTGTTTGTGGGTGATTGTCTATGTTAGTGGCTTGCACAGGTCTCATTTGTAGCTTCACGGTCGTTATTTCATTTATTGTTTTTGTATGCAGTGTTCAGTACTTTCTTTTTTTTTTTTACCCCTTTTTCTCCCCAATTTCGTGGTATACAATTGTTGTAGTAGCTACTATCTTGTCTCATCGCTACAACTCCCGTACGGGCTTGGGAGAGACGAAGGTTGAAAGTCATGCGTCCTCCGATACACAACCCAACCAAGCCGCACTGCTTCTTAACACAGCGCACATCCAACCCGGAAGCCAGCCGCACCAATGCGCCGGAGGAAACACCGTGCACCCGGCCACCTTGGTTAGCGTACACTGCGCCCAGCCCGCTGGTTGAGGGCAGTCAGGTCGGGAGTGAACCAAGGGCTATATCTGTTCTTAGTTCTACATTTTTTAGAAAGGGGCATGCTTATTTAAGATGGTGAGGAAATTACTTTTAAAGAACGACCAGGCATCCTCTACCGACGGGATGAGGTCAAAATTCTTCCAGGATACCCGGGCCAGGTCGATTAGAAAGGCCTGCTCGCAGAAGTGTTTTATGGAGAGTTTGACAGTAATGAGGGGTGGCCGTTTGACCGCGGATCCATAGCGGATGCAGGCAATGAGGCAGTGATCGATGAGATCCTGATTGAAACCAGCAGAGGTGTATTTGGAGGGCAAGTTGGTCAGGAAAATATCTATGAGGGTGCCCATGTTTACGGATTTAGGGTTGTACCTGGTGGTTTCCTTGATAATTTGTGTGAGATTGAGGGCATCTAGCTTAGATTGTAGGACTGCTGGGGTGTTAAGCATATCCCAGTTAGGTCACCTAACAGAACGAACTCTGAAGATAGATGGGGGGCAATCAATTCACATATGGTGTCCAGGGCACAGTTGGCAGCTGAGGGGGGTCTATAACAGGCGGCAACAGTGAGAGACTTATTTCTGGAGAGATTTGTTTTTAAAATTAGAAGCTCAAACTGTTTGGACATAGACCTGGAAAGTATGACAGAACTTTGCAGGCTATCGCTGCAGTAGATTGAAACTCCCCCTCCTTTGGCAGTTCTATCTTGATGGAAAATGTTGTAGTTGGGTATGGAAATCTCAGAATTTTTGGTGGCTTTCCTAAGCCAGGATTCACACTGCTAGATGTGAATGTGAAATCCTCTATAATTTCCACTCTCTGTACTCTAGGAGAGGCTACCTGAAGGGAAGGTGGGGTACGGTGGAGCTAAGCGACCATCATAGCCTCCAGAGCATCCACTGGTAGGGAGAAGGTCACATATCATAATCACACACACACACATCTACACACAAACAACCACACAAACCAGAACACGCAACACCCAGTCCACTCTAGGAGGAACACATTTATATTCATGTGCCTCTGATTAGACTTTTCATCTTCATCTTTTGATAATTCAGTACGGTATCTATTTTAAACCTGGATGGACATAACAGCAGAATAACTGCTACAGTATACAATTGAACGTTCCATGGGAAATTTGAAAAACAGGATTGTGGTGGTCCTTGATAGCTGGAGTTGGTCTAGGATTTTGTTGTCTAATGGTCTAATAGGCCACGTAGACGTTATGTTCAGTTCACCCCTCAAACCTCTGGTTGACACCACACGTGGCCGAATAGTGGCTCACTCACACATTCTACAACACATATGGAAAACTTGAGGCAAACATTCACTTCATAGATAAATTTAGAACAAATAGAGTCTAACAATTGGACTGAGAGTAGCCAGTCAGCCTTTGGCAGTCAGAACACACAACGCAGGAAGTCATTCATTTTAATGTGCGATACAAGAAAGGAGAATAAACTCAAGGAGTTCCATTTCCCTCCTGTTTGATGTGACTGGCTCGTTGTCAAGGCGCAGCACATGCCTGCCAACCAGGGATGAGGAGGCGGGAGTGTATTACTGATATTGGCAGGGTTCTCTGCCCATCCACACCGCCACGGCCTGGCGCAATGCCCGCTTAGTTCCAACTAAAAACTTCAGTACAGGCTGAAGGTGAAGTGGGTGTTCGAGGCCTGTCCAAGAGGACTGCTTCCCACCAGGTGTGTGTCCAAACACACAGATCTATAAATACTCTGGCAGAGATGGTACCCAACCTCCCGCCTGTTCCCTCTTTCAGGCCTGGCCAGCTTCTCTCTGTGGAACGACTTGTAAATGAGGACCAGTGGTAGAAGGCTGATGGATGGGTCTATTTGTGAATGGATATATGCAGGATGAGTTGGCTGTGGCTCTTACAGCTGGGGATCATTACTGTGGACAGTTTTTAATGGTTAATCAGTGCTTAGGACTGCCACACACCACTCTGCCTTTGGCCCCAGCATATAATCACCATAAAACATTAATTCATTCAAACTCAATCTACAGTATGCAGGAACTGTAGTGCCTTTAGAGGCGGACTGTCATAGAGGAGTACAAAACAGAGTGCAGTACAGAAACACGGAGTGAGGAGGCACATTCCTCTGTGGCTGATGAGTCCGAAGGAGGAGGAATGGAACAGAGAGGACCAATTGGGGTTCCATGGCCATTAGAGAAGAGAGAGAAGTAGGGCTCAGTATGTGGGATCAACATCGTCAGCGTTAGTCTCGGGAGACCATAGATGTATTGTGCCTTGAGGGGTTAGGTCTTAGCGCAGCATCTGCTGTGGCTGTGAAGTCCATTCTGTGCGAGGCAGACTCGGCCACAGTTGCCACATTTGTAGGCCGGCCCGGATGTTGTAGATGTTGTGGTGGTGACCTGATGTTCTTTTGTCTTTGCTTCTCGGTATTGAGCCAGCGTTGTTTTGCAGTTTGACCATCCGTCAAACTGGATGGTGCCTTGCATGTTGGTGTGGAAGTACTGAAGAATGCTGAGGAGTTTTGAGGGAATCCCATCCTCTGAGAGAAGAGAAGTGTGGTCTGATCCTCTCCCTGGGCCTCAAAGTCACTGGCTGAAGGAGCAAAGCTCAGGACCATGCCAGAACTACCTGCTGTTCCTAGAGTCAGGAGTGAGTATACTGTATATATACAGTGGGGCAAAACAGTATTTAGTCAGCCACCAATTGTGCAAGTTCACCCACTTAAAAAGATGAGAGAGGCCTGTAATTTTCATCATAGGTACACGTCAACTATGACAGACAAAATGAGAAAAAAAATTCTCCAGAAAATCACATTGTAGGATTTTTAATGAATTTATTTGCAAATTATGGTGGAAAATAAGTATTTGGTCACCTACAAACAAGCACGATTTCTGGCTCTCACAGACCTGTAACTTCTTCTTTAAGAGGCTTCTCTGTCCTCCACTCGTTACCTGTATTAATGGCACCTGTTTGAACTTGTTATCAGTATAAAAGACACCTGTCCACAACCTCAAACAGTCACACTCCAAACTCCACTATGGCCAAGACCAAAGAGCTGTCAAAGGACACCAGAAACAAAATTGTAGACCTGCACCAGGCTGGGAAGACTGAATCTGCAATAGGTAAGCAGCATGGTTTGAAGAAATCAACTGTGGGAGCAATTATTAGGAAATGGAAGACAAGACCACTGATAATCTCCCTCGATCTGGGGCTCCACGCAAGATCTCACCCCGTGGGGTCAAAATGATCCAGAAGAAGATTGGGAGAATGTCATATGGTCAGATGAAATCAAAATATAATTTTTTGGTAAAAACTCAACTCGTCGTGCTCGGAGGACAAAGAATGCTGAGTTGCATCCAAAGAACACCATACCTACTGTGAAGCATGGGGGTGGAAACATCATGCTTTGGGGCTGTTTTTCTGCAAAGGGACCAGGACGACTGATCCGTGTAAAGGAAATAATGAATGGGGCCATGTATCGTGAGATTTTGAGTTAAAACCTCCTTCCATCAGCAAGGGCATTGAAGATGAAACGTGGCTGGGTCTTTCAGCATGACAATGATCCCAAACACACCGCCCGGGCAACGAAAGAGTGGCTTCGTAAGAAGCATTTCAAGGTCCTGGAGTGGCCTAGCCAGTCTCCAGATCTCAACCCCATAGAAAATCTTTGGAGGGAGTTGAAAGTCCGTGTTGCCCAGCAACAGCCCCAAAACATCACTGCTCTAGAGGAGATCTGCATGGAGGAATGGGCCAAAATACCAGCAACAGTGTGTGAAAATCTTGTGAAGACTTACAGAAAACGTTTACCTCTGTCATTGCCAACAAAGGGTATATAACAAAGTATTGAGATAAACTTTTGTTATTGACCAAATACTTATTTTACACCATAATTTGCAAATAAATTCATTAAAAATCCTACAATGTGATTTTCTGGATTTTTTTCCCTCATTTTGTCTGTCATAGTTGGTGTACCTATGATGTAAATTACAGGCCTCTCTCATCTTTTTAAGTGGGAGAACTTGCACAATTGGAGGCTGACTAAATACTTTTTTGCCCCACTGTGTGTGTGTGTGTGTGTGTGTGTGTGTGTGTGTGTGTGTGTGTGTGTGTGTGGATCAGTACGAAAGAGAGACGTTTGAAGTAATGGTAAAAGAGGAAATTATTCATAAATGCGAGTCGAGATGGCTGGCAGAGTTCAGACAAACGGAAAGCCCTTGAAGGATGAGACGATTTGGCAGAGGACAGAGATGTGAGAGGAACCATCCTTTAGACTGGAAACTGGTGAGTGGTGATTGAATTCAGACACAGATAGATACAGCAAATTAGGGGAAAGGGGAACATTTTTATTTAGAAGAAGAGAAAGACTGAAAAACAGACAGCCAGGAAGCAGGAGAGACAGACTAAGAAAAAAGAGATAAGAAGAAAGAGAAATCACTAAATCCACAGTGGGTAGATAGATCCACCATCCAAAATAAATAAAGCAACAGAATAAAAGGCAACGATGCAATTAGCCCATGTAGGAACCTCCAGAGAGCCTGAGCCTGCAGCAGAACGCGGCCCTGTGGTGGTTTAAGTGGTTTAAATCCAAGCTGAGCTGTGGTGGGAATATACAGAGAGGTTGTGACTTCGGCAATGTTTTGTTAAGGAGGGAGTGGGAACAAGGGAGGGACGGAGGGATGCGTTGGATAGTAACTGATAAACAGGAGATTCCAGTCACAAACAGGAGACTACTCTCCTGGTTTAAATGCCTTATTTGGCCACTCATCCAACTACAAGGTCAGGGATGGAGCACAATGAACGGTGCCTGGCGTCAGCAAATAAAAAAAAAAAGGAGCCAAATAAGTATTAAAATGTTCCCTCTGTCTGTGGACAGGCTGGACACATTACTCCAAACAATACTTACCTCAACTCTTTATTTCTACTTAACGTTTATCCCTGTCAGTCAATCAATGCTACCGATTTAGGATCTTAATTTGACCTACACTGAGTGTACAAAACATTAAGAACAACATGACATCGACTGACCAGGTGAGTCAAGGTGAAAGCTATGATCCCCTTAAGGATTTGTAACTTTTTCTAAGTTCCTTTGAACGGGGTATGGTGGTAGGTGCCAAGCTCGCCGGTTTGAATGTGTCAAGAACTGCAACGCTGGTGGGTTTTTCACGTTCAACAGTGTCATAACTCTCCTGTGACGATCTGAATGATCAGGTTACAGTGGGTTTGCTCTACAGTGTACTCTCTCTCATAGAGGGGTTGAGCGGGAAGTCGGCTGTTTTATGGCGGTCGTAAAATACGCTGCCTCTATGCTCTGTAGTGTTCAAGTTGGAATGTAAACTGTGGAACACAGAGAGACCCTTGGACATCAAAAGTTTGAATAAGTAAACAATATTTTTGAGAATGTGGGAGTGGTCCGTGGACACTTAAGGGACAGTCATTGAGTTTGTTTCATTTGGTGATCTTATGACGGAGAGGAAACAGACATTAATGTGACTTTGGTTGTGTCCACTTCTCAATTATGGTGTTTACATCTATCTAAATGTTGTGAAACGTATATGCGTACATATGAAACTATTTGTGAAAAGATTAAATGTGATGTTAGCCTTCTAAATGAGAGTATGGGTTTCCATATGAAGCTTTAACCAAATCAGTAGCCACGCCCACGTGAGATATTATATCGGCATCATGGACCACCCTTTTCTCAGAAGTGTATAAAACCCATTCCTGAATAAATTTACATTAGACCAGAAAATACGGAGCTGTCGCTACATGTTGGAATTGTTAAGAAATCTACAAACCGGGACGGAGTCCCCACGTTGAAATGGCTACCACTCTATAGGCCCAGGAGACCAGACAGTGTGTAGTGTTGGTTACACGGCCAGAAATGGTTCAACTCTGAGACTATCGATCACTACAGAATAAGAACAAATCCTAGATGTAGAATTACCAGTCTGCAGCTGGAAATTACGCATCTATTCTATGCAACAACCATTTGTACGCCTGATGTATCCATTACAACAGACACTGAGAAAGCTACAACCATGAAAGACATTGTGACTTCTGGGGAAGTTAACCAGAGATTCTCTGATGAACTGACTCTCCAGCAGACGGACAGGCGATTCCAACATAGAAGACATCAACGACATACGGGCTATACATACATACATACATACATAATATAATTATCAACTGTGTGTAGGGAATCCATTTTGTCTTTCCCGCTCTTTATCCATCCCACCCCTTTCCCTTGTCTACCAAGCCGTCATACTGGTTTAGCCCACTAGGGACTTATCAATGCATTGTCTTAGTAACCAATAACTATATTGTTTATTTATGTATTTCTGTGATTTGTTTAGTTAGTTAGTAAATAAATAATTGAACCAATTTGTATATCACTGATTCATGATTTAGGCTAGGGTTTGTGCAGATATCCAAGGGTTTGTGACGTATGAAGAATATGACTGATGAGGTTATAATAATACATTAATACAAGACTATACTCGATAAGATATGAAAATATCTGAAGATAAACAACATATTCCTGCGGTGCCCCTAATCCTGGTTAATTAAAGTTAAATGATTAGTTTAATCGCGTAATTAAATGACAGAGAAATGATTTGATAAGATACAGTCTTCACAATTAATGATAGTCAACAACAAGACAACAGTTTCCCATGTGTATCAAGAATGGTCCACCACCCAAAAAATATCCAGTCAACTTGACAACTATGGGAAGCATTGGGCCAGCAATCCATGTAGAATGCTTTCGATACCTTTTAGAGTCCATGCCCCGACAAATTGAGGCTGTTCTGAGGATAAAAAAAGGAGGGAGTGCAACTCAATATTAGGAAGGTGTTTTTAATGTGTTGTACACTCAGTGTATATTGTCACAGTAGAATAATCCTGCAGCAACAGGATTTGAACGTTTAGTCCATATACGGGTTGGCTGACAACGTCACGAAAATGATGTGTGTGCATCAATGTGGCCGGAAGGCGTTCATTGTTATGATCTGAACGGTCAGATAGCTAGCAACCATGACAAAAAAGCTGCCATGTTGGGAATCGTAGGTGGGTCGTTTCAGCTCGTTGAATCTATTGATACCATGTCGTGTTCTGAGGTGTTTTGATTGATGTCATGTCTCTGTTAATATGGCAAAAATTCTCAAGCTAGCTAACCAACAAATGTAATGATGTATGAGAGACAACAAGTGCTCATTGTGCAAATATATTTATGGAGACGAAATATAGTTTACACGTTGTTCACAGTCTAAGCCAACCCCGCCAACCCGTCTATTATGTTGCCTGAGCTGTGATAAGGCTGGCCAAAAATAGGCTACATGAAAGGTTCAATACTGTTAATATAACCATGTGTTAGCGTGGGTTTTCAGTTAATTTATGTAAATCACAAAGCTCATCTACATTTCCTGTGGTGCACACAAATTCTCAGCAATAAAAGAGGGATCAAATTAAGATCCTACCTCTGTAGCTGTCTATCACTTAAACTGTACTGTCAATAATCTCTCTACGTACATCAATCTCCTGATTTGTATCTTTCTACCCTATCTTTTTCACTGTGTCTTGCCTGGTTGTGGAGTAGCAGTGGTCTCGCTCTTCTCTCTCTCTGTCCGTGTCTTTACTCCCTCTCCTGCTTCTACTGCCCCTGTAGTGCATCCTGTACAGACAGTCAGAACGCCAACATTCTGTAGACAGACAGACATACACACACAGAGGACAGAACGGAACAGAAACTCACCTGTCTAAGGTAGGGATCAGAGAGGGCGGGGGTGCTCCAGGAGGGTGGCCTGCAGGAAAGAAGACATTGTCTGTCAGTCATCAAGTTGTGATTACTGTGCAACAAACAGATAATAGAAAATGTGTTTTCCGGGTTGCGGATAGGTAATCATTGCTGTCGTGTCTCTGACTGATTAAATTATGTGACATGCTATTTTTTCAAATCGATTACCTAATGTTTGATTGATTACGTTATTTAATTAAACCATGCAACAATTAACTTGCTAATAACCTGGGGCACCTCGGAAGAGTGTTTATAGAGCTGCTGTCTTCCGAATAAACTCTTAAAAGATCTGAAGATCAAAAGCAGTCAATTATTAATCGTCACCTTATTCAGTCTCATCTGAACATCGTAAAATTCTTGGTTATCTTCATGAACCCTGGCTAACAAGTTGAATCAGCAATACAAAAATTGGCGTAATTATATCTTTACTAAATACCTAAATAATCACACAGAATTACATATACACAGGATGGATCATACATCGATTACTAATCATGTCATAAAAGAAAAAGTACCTAGCGGACGAAACAGATATGACGGCTAGTTACACAAAGAAAGGGGGTTGGGTTTGAATGAAAGAGCGGGAAGAATGAGGGACAAAGGAGATTGGGTCTCTATCTGCCCTTGAAAAGCTATGCTAACGTAAATACATACAGTGCCTTGCGAAAGTATTCGGCCCCCTTGAACTTTGCGACCTTTTGCCACATTTCAGGCTTCAAACATAAAGATATAAAACTGTATTTTTTTTGAAGAATCAACAACAAGTGGGACACAATCATGAAGTGGAACGACATTTATTGGATATTTCAAACTTTTTTAACAAATCAAAAAATGAAAAATTGGGCGTGCAAAATTATTCAGCCCCCTTAAGTTAATACTTTGTAGCGCCACCTTTTGCTGCGATTACAGCTGTAAGTCGCTTGGGGTATGTCTCTATCAGTTTTGCACATCGAGAGACTGACATTTTTTCCCATTCCTCCTTGCAAAACAGCTCGAGCTCAGTGAGGTTGGATGGAGAGCATTTGTGAACAGCAGTTTTCAGTTCTTTCCACAGATTCTCGATTGGATTCAGGTCTGGACTTTGACTTGGCCATTCTAACACCTGGATATGTTTATTTTTGAACCATTCCATTGTAGATTTTGCTTTATGTTTTGGATCATTGTCTTGTTGGAAGACAAATCTCCGTCCCAGTCTCAGGTCTTTTGCAGAATCCATCAGGTTTTCTTCCAGAATGGTCCTGTATTTGGCTCCATCCATCTTCCCATCAATTTTAACCATCTTCCCTGTCCCTGCTGAAGAAAAGCAGGCCCAAACCATGATGCTGCCACCACCATGTTTGACAGTGGGGATGGTGTGTTCAGCTGTGTTGCTTTTACGCCAAACATGACGTTTTGCATTGTTGCCAAAAAGTTCAATTTTGGTTTCATCTGACCAGAGCACCTTCTTCCACATGTTTGGTGTGTCTCCCAGGTGGCTTGTGGCAAACTTTAAACAACACTTTTTATGGATATCTTTAAGAAATGGCTTTCTTCTTGCCACTCTTCCATAAAGGCCAGATTTGTGCAATATACGACAGATTGTTGTCCTATGGACAGAGTCTCCCACCTCAGCTGTAGATCTCTGCAGTTCATCCAGAGTGATCATGGGCCTCTTGGCTGCATCTCTGATCAGTCTTCTCCTTGTATGAGCTGAAAGTTTAGAGGGACGGCCAGGTCTTGGTAGATTTTTAGTGGTCTGATACTCCTTCCATTTCAATATTATCGCTTGCACAGTGCTCCTTGGGATGTTTAAAGCTTGGGAAATATTTTTGTATCCAAATCCGGCTTTAAACTTCTTCACAACAGTATCTCGGACCTGCCTGGTGTGTTCCTTGTTCTTCATGATGCTCAACATTGGATCATTCAGAGATCCTCACTGAACTTCTGGAGAGAGTTTGCTGCACTGAAAGTAAAGGGACTGAATAATTTTGCACGCCCAATTGTTCAGTTTTTGATTTGTTAAAAAAGTTTGAAATATCCAATAAATGTTGTTCCACTTCATGATTGTGTCCCACTTGTTGTTGATTCTTCACAAAAAAATACAGTTTTATATCTTTATGTTTGAAGCCTGAAATGTGGCAAAAGGTCGCAAAGTTCAAGGGGGCCGAATACTTTCGCAAGGCACTGTACGTAAAAACAGCCCATTCGGAAAAGGAAAATGCAAGATATATATTTACACTGAGCTGCGCTTCGATAGACGGGTTGAAGATGGAAGACTGGTTTGCCCAGTAGAGATCGCCCTTGTCCATTGTAGAATCTGTCTGATCGTAGTGTTGTAAGGTGGATACGTTGTACCCTGTCTTTCTTATTAGGAGATTGTCTGTCCTTTCCTAGGCCATGTACGTTTACAGCTGTGGCTGATAACTCGACTTCTAGGATGTATTACTTCTTATTTAGTGAATAAGAGTTCAAAGTTCAGACCATTTTGCCATAATCAGCTCGCGCTGAATTCTGGCTGGTCTAGTCGAAATTAATCCTTCCAGCGTGGTGATCATCACCTCCACATTGAAATTGGCCCTTTTAAACGTATGGACACCAGTCCTCACATCATTGGGAACTAAATGTTAATTTCGTTAGGTTGTAGTTGAAATTGGGGGAGAGAAGGGCGTGTTTCATAGTTCCCAACCAATGTCTGTTCACTTGGGTGTGGCCACTGAGTGAGTATAGTTTACTTATGAAAACAATTCTCTCATTTCGAAGCTAAAATTACATTGAATAGTTTCATATTTAAACATTTCAATTGCACAACAATTCCATGTGAATTAGAATGTGTAGACTTTTCAAGATACAATGTACGTCATCCGATCATCAGATATAATGTCCCAGACACCAACTGATCTGACATCATATTCTTTAAGTACCAACGGACACTTTCAACTGGTTGGATTACAGAAATATTGAACCATTCCCCAACCTTTTGATATTACCATACTCGCTAACATAGGTTAACAAAGGGCTTTCCAAGAGTCCAATCTGTAGAGTGGAGAGAAAAGGGGGATAGGTTTTTATGGGTGTCATAAACCTCATACAACAGGGCAACATCATGACATTGCCTACCGCATTGGACCAGAATCATCACAATATTGTTAAATATTGCATCAACGTCATTTCTCATAGGCATTAAACATTTCCAATTTCCCTCTTCTCACGATAGTAACTTGAAAGTATTATTGGTCACCAACTGTGTGTGTGAGTTTTCACAAAACATTCAGTATGTCAGGATCAAGCCATCAAGGCATCAAAGACAACAACCATGCCAACATCTACCATGCACAACATCCAGTGTAGACTAGAGCCAACATCTGTTTCCATCACAGTAGAAATGCTTACCAGTTGGAGGAACATTGATGGGGATCCCTGGAAGGCACATAGACAAGCACAGACACAGCCATAATAATATCAGTTAAAACATCATTACCCCTCCACTCTTCAGCAGAACACACACAGTCAGTCACTATGGCAGCAGGTTCATAGAGTAGGCCTAATGTACAAATGACAACACTTACTCCCACCTCAGAAAATACAATATTTTAAAAGAGCCACACACACAACAACAGTTTGTGGCAGTTTGTGACCTCAGATGGCTTTTTAAAATGTTATATCCGAGGTCATTGGACATATCACTGCTCGAGGCCAACAACTGTAATACTCATGAGCCAATAATGGGCCTACATTGATTTGTGAATGTGCTTCTTTCCCTTTCAAGGCAATTCGATACGTATCTAGATACATGGGCTCCGATATGATACAGGAATAATAAAATAACAATAACAAGGCTATATACAAGGGATACCGGTACTGAGTCAATGTGGGGGGTACAGGTTAGTCGAGGTAATTTGTACATGTAAGTAGGGGTGAAGTGACTATGCACAGATAATAAACAGCAGTGTACAAAACAAATGGGTGTCAATGTAAATAGTCCAGTGGCCATTTGATTTGATTAATTGTTCAGCAGTCAGCAGATTTTTTTTACCCCCTTTTACTTCCCAATTTCGTGGTATCCAATTGTTAGTAGTTACTATCTTGTCTCATCGCTACGGGCTCGGGAGAGGCGAAGGTCGAAAGCCATGCGTCCTTTGAAACACAAACCAACTAAGCTGCACTGCTTCTTAACACAGCTGCACTGCTTCTCCGCACCAATGTGTCGGAGGAAACACCATGCACCTGGCGAGCTGGTTAGCGTGCACTGCGCCCAGCCCGCCACAGGAGTCGCTAGTGCGAGATGAGACAAGGATATCCCTACCGGCCAAACCCTCCCTAACCCGGACGAAGCTAGGTCAATTGTGCGTCGCCCCACAGACCTCCCAATCGCTGCCGGCTGCGACAGAGCCTGGGCGCGAACCCAGAGTCTCTGGTGGCACAGCTAGCACTGCGTTGCAGTGCCCTAGACTACGGGGAGGCCCGGGTAGAAGCTTTTAAGGAGCCTTTTGTTCATAGACTTGGCGCTCCGGTACCGCTTGCCGTGCGGAAGCAGACAAAACAGTCTATGACTTGGGTGACTGGAGTCTCTGACAATTTGTGGGGCTTTCCTCTGACATCACCTATTATATAGGTCCTGGATGGCAGTAAGCTCGGCCCCAGTGATGTACTGGGCCATACGCACTACCCTCTGTAGCGCTTTACTGTCAGATGCTGAGCAGTTGCCATTCCAGGCGGTGATGCAACCGGTCAGGATGCTCTTGATGGTGCAGCTGTAGAAGCTTTTGAGGGTCTGGGGACCCATGCCAAATCTTTTCAGTCTCCTGAGGGGGAAAAGGTGTTGCGTGCCCTCTTCACGACTGTCTTGGTGTATTTGGACCATGATAGTTGTTTGGTGATGTGGACCCCAAGGAACTTGAAACACTCGACCCGCTCCACTTCAGCCCTGTCGATGTTAATGGGGGCCTGTTCGGCCCGCCTTTTCCTGTAGTCCATGATCAACTCCTTTATCCTTTATATATGTTTTAGTTTGAAACGATTCGGTGCGTATTGGTTTGATTAGAGATTCAATCGATGCGATTCGATGTGATACGAAGCAATAATAATTGTTGCATACACACAATCATTCTCCATTCTAAATTCAAATCTGCAACTGATGGAGCTCATGAGCTGGGCCTCTCTGAGCTGGATCTGTCTGAGTGTGTATATGATGTATGTCTATGGTGTAATAATCTATGCCATTTACCAGATGCTTTACTCTAAAGCGATTCACAGTCATGCGTGCATACATTTTATGTATGGTTGGCCCTGGGACTCAAACCCACAATCCTGGTAGGCTAGTTGAGAACAAGTTCTCATTTGCAACTGCGACCTGGCCAAGATAAAGCGTAGCAATTTGACACATACAACAACACAGAGTTACACATGGAATAAACAAAACATACAGTCAATAATACAGGAGAACAAAAGAAAACAAAAAGTCTAAGTACAGGTGCAGTGATCTGTAAACTGCTCTGACAGCTGGAGCTTAAAGCTAGTGAGGGAGATGTGAGTCTCCAGCTTCAGAGATTTTTGCAATTCGTTCCAGTCATGGGCAGCAGAGAACTGGAAGGAAAGACTACCAAAGGAGGAATTGGCTTTGGGAGTGACCAGTGAGATATACCTGCTGGTCCGCGTGCTACGAGTGGGTGCTGCTGTGGTGACCAGTGAGCTGAGATAAGGCGTAGATAACCTGTAGCCAGTGGGTTTGGCGACGAGTATGAAGCGAGGGCCAACCAACGAGAGCGTACAGGTCGCAATGGTGGGTAGTGTATGGGGCTTTGGTGACAAAACGGATGGCACTGTGATAGACTGCATCCAGTTTGTTGAGTAGAGTGTTGGAGGCTATTTTATAGATGACATCACCGAAGTCGAGGATCGGTAGGATGGTCAGTTTTACGAGGGTATGTTTGGCAGCATGAGTGAAGGATGCTTTGTTGCGATATAGGAAGCTGATTCTAGATTTAATTTTGGATCGGAGATGCTTAATTAATGTGAGTCTGGAAGGAGAGTTCACAGTCTAACCAGACACCTAGGTATTTGTAGTTGTCCACGTATTCTAAGTCAGAGCCGTCCTGAGTAGTGATGCTAGACGGGTGAGCAGGTGCGGGCAGCGATCGATTGAAAATCATGCATTTAGTTTTACTTGCGTTTAAGAGCAGTTGGAGGCCACGGAAGGAGAGTTGTATGGCATTGAAGCTCGTCTGGAGGTTAGTTAACACAGTGTCCAAGGAGGGGCCAGAAGTTTACAGAATGGTGTCGTCTGCGTAGAGGTGGATCAGAGAATCACCAGCAGCAAGAGCAACATCATTGATATACACAGAGAAAAGAGTCGGCCCGAGAATTGAACCCTGTGGCACCCCCATAGAGACTGTCAGAGGTCCAGGCAACAGGCCCTCCGATTTGACACACTGAACTCTATCAGAGAAGTAGTTGGTAAACCAGGCGAGGCAATCATTTGAGAAACAAAGGCTGTTGAGTCTGCCAATAAGAATGTTGTGATTGACAGAGTCTAAAGCCTTGGCCAGGTCGATGAATACGGCTGCACAGTAATGTCTCTTATCGATGGCGGTTATGATGCCGTTTAGAACCTTGAGCGTGGCTGAGGTGCACCCATGACCAGCTCTGAAACCAGATTGCAGAGCGGAGAAGGTATGGTGGGATTCGAAATGGTCAGTAATCCGTTTGTTAACTTGGCTTTCGAAGACCTTAGAAAGACAGGGTAGGATAGATATAGGTCTGTATCAGTTTGGGTCTAGAGTGTCACCCCCTTTGAAGAGGGGGATGACCGCGGCAGCTTTCCAATCTTTGGGAATCTCAGACGATACGAAAGAGAGGTTGAACAGGCTAGTAATAGGGGTTGCAACAATTTCGGCAGATAATTTTAGAAAGAGAGGGTCCAGATTGTCTAGCCCGGCTGATTTGTAGGGGTTCAGATTTTGCAGCTCTTTCAGAACATCGGCTATCTGGATTTGGGTAAAGGAGAAATGGTGGGGGCTTTGGCGGGTTGCTGTGGAGGGTACCGGGCAGTTGACCGGGGTAGGGGTATCCATGTGGAAAGCATGGCCAGCCGTAGAGAAATGCTTATTGAAATTCTCAATTATAGTGGATTTATCGGTGGTGACAATGTTTCCTAGCCTCAGAGCAGTGGGCAGCTGGGAGGAGGTGCTCTTATTCTCCATGGACTTTACAGTGTCCCAGAACTTTTTTGAGTTAGTACTACAGGATGCAAATTTCTGTTTGAAAAAGCTTGCCTTCGCTTTCCTAACTGCCTGTGTATATTTGTTCCTAACTTCCCTGAAAAGTTGCATATCATGGGGGCTATTCGATGCTAATGCAGAATTACCACAGGATGTTTTTGTGCTGGTCAAGGGCAGACAGGTCTGGAGTGAACCAAGGACTATATCTATTCCTAGTTAAATTTTTTGTGAGAGGGGCATGCTTATTTAAGATGGTGAGGATGGCACTTTTAAAGAATAGCCAGGCATCATCTACTGACGGGATGAGGTCAATGTCATTCCAGGATTCCAGGTCGATTAGAAAGGCCTGCTCACAGAAGTGTTTCAGGGAGTGTTTGACAGTGATGAGGGGTGGTCGTTTGGTCGCAAACCATTACGGATGCAGGCAATGAGGCAGTGATCGCTGAGATCTTGATTGAAAACAGCAGAGGTGTATTTGGAGGGCGAATTAGTTAGGATGACATCTATGAGGGTGCCCGTGTTTACTGATTTGGGGTTGTACCTGGTAGGTTCATAGATAATTTGTGTGAGATTGAGGGCATCAAGCTTAGTTTGTAGGATGGCCGGGGTGTTAAGCATGTCCCAGTTTAGGTCACCTAGTAGCACGAGCTCAGAAGATAGATGGGGGGCAATCAGTTCACATATAGTATTGAGGGCACAGCTGGGGGCAGAGGGAGGTCTATAGGAAGCGGCAACAGTGAGAGACTTGTTTTTGGAAAGGTGCATTTTTAGAAGTAGAAGCTCAAATTGTTTGGGTGCAGATCTGGATAGTAAGACAGAACTCTGCAGGCTATCTTTGCAGTAGATTGCAACACCACCCCCTTTGGCAGTTCTATCTTGGCGGAAAACGTTATAGTTAGCAATGGCGATTTCAGGGTTTTTGGTGGTTTTCCTAAGCCAGGATTCAGACACGGCTAAGACATCTGGGTTGGCAGAGTGTGCTAAAGCAGTGAGTAAAACAAACTTAGGGAGTAGGCTTCTAATGTTAACATGCATGAAACCAAGGCTTTTACGTTTACAGAAGTCAACAAATGAGAGCACCTAGGGAGTGGGAGTGGAGCTAGGCACTGCAGGACCTGGATTAACCTCCACATCACCAGAGGAACAGAGGAGAAGTAGGATAAGTGTACGGCTAAAGACTATATGAACTGGCCGTTTAGCACATTCAGAACAGAGAGTAAAAGGAGCAGGTTTCTGGGCACGATAGCATAGATTCAAGGCATAGTGTACCGACAAAGGTAAGGTAGGATGTGAGTACATTGGAGGTAAACCAAGGCATTGAGTAATGAAGAGAGAGATATAGTCTCTAGAGATGTTTAAACCAGGTGATGTCATCACATATGTAGGAGGTGGAACAACATGATTGGTTAAGGCATATTGAGCAGTATGTACATGTAGGTATGGTTAAAGTGACTATGCATATATGATGAACAGAGAGTAGCAGTAGCGTAAAAGGAGGGGTTAGCGGGAGGTGGTACACAATGCAGATAACCCAGTTAGCCAATGTGCGGGAGCACTGGTTGGTCGGGCCAATTGAGGTAGTATTTACATGGATGTATGGTTAAAGTGACTATGCATATAAGATAAACAGAGAGTAGCAGCAGCGTAAAATAGGGGTTGGTGGAGGCACACAATGTAAATAGTCCAGGTAACCATTGTTTACCTGTTCAGAAGTCTTATGGCTTGGGGGTAAAAACTGTTGAGTAGCCTTTTGTCCTAAACTTGGCACTCTAGTACCTCTTGCCGTGCTGAAGTAGAGAGAACAGTCTATGACTGGGGTGGCTGGGGTCTTTGACAATTTTTAGGGCCTTCCGCTGACACCACCTGGTGTAGAGGTCCTGGATGGCAGGCAGCTTTGCCCCAGTGATGTACTGGGTCGTACGCACTACCCTCTGAAGTGACTTGCGGTCAGAGGCCGAACAATTGCCGTACCAGGCAGTGATACAACCGGTCAGGATGCTCTCGATGTTGCAGCTGTAGAACCTTTTGAGGATCTGAGGACCCATGCCAAATCTTTTAAGTTTCCTGAGGGGGAATAGGCTTTGTCGTACCCTCTTCACGACTGTCTTGGCGTGTTTGGACCATTCTAGTTTGTTGTTGATGTGGACACCAAGGAATTTGAAGCTCTCAATCTGCTCCACTACAGCCCCGTCGATGAGAATGGGGACGTGCTCGGTGCTCCTTTTCCTGTAGTCCACAATCATCTCCTTAGTCTTGGTTTCGTTGAGGGATAGGTTGTTATTCTGGCACCACCCGGCCAGGTCTCTGACCTCCTCCCTATAGGCTGTCTCGTCATTGTCGGTGATCGGGCCTACCACTGTTGTGTCGCCTGCAAACTTAATGATGGTGTTGGACTCGTGCCTGGCCATGCAGTCGTGGGTGAACAGGGAGTACAGGAGGGGACTGAGCACGCACCCCTGGGGAGCTCCAGTGTTGAGGATCAGTGTGGCAAATGTGTTGCTACCTACCCTCACCACCTGGGGGCGACCCGTCAGGAAGTCCAGGATCCAGTTGCAGAGGGAGGTGTTTAGTCCCAGGTTCCTAAGCTTAGTGATGAGCTTTGAGGGTACTATGGTGTTGAACGCTGAGCTGTAGTCAATGAATAGCATTCTTACATAGGTGTTCCTTTTGTCCAGGTGGGAAAGGGCAGTGTGGAGTGCAATAGAGATTGCATCATCTGTGGATCTGTTTGGGAGGTATTCAAATTGGAGTGGGTCTAGGGTTTCTGGGATAATGGTGTTGATGTGAGCCATTACCAGCCTTTCAAAGCACTTCATGGCTACAGACGTGAGTGCTACGGGTCTGTAGTCATTTAGGCAGGTTGTCTTTGTGTTCTTGGGCACAGGGACTATGGTGGTCTGCTTGAAGCATGTTGGTATTACAGACTCAATCAGGGACATGTTGAAAATGTCAGTGAGGACACCTGCCAGTTGGTCAGCACATGCCCGGAGCACACGTCCTGGTAATCCATCTGGCCCCGCAGCCTTGTGTATGTGTATGTATGCAGGTGATGTGGAGGTAAACCCAGGCCCTGCATGTCCCCAGGCACCCTCATTTGTTGACTTCTGTGATCGAAAAAGCCTTGGTTTCATGCATGTCAACATCAGAAGCCTCCTCCCTAAGTTTGTTTTACTCACTGCTTTAGCACACTCTGCCAACCCTGATGTCCTTGCCATGTCTGAATCCTGGCTTAGGAAGGCCACCAAAAATTCTGAGATTTCCATACCCAACTATAACATTTTCTGTCAAGATAGAACTGCCAAAGGGGGCGGAGTTGCAGTATACTGCAGAGATAGCCTGCAAAGGAATGTCATACTCTCTAGGTCCATACCCAAACAGTTCAAATTACTAATTTTAAAAATGACTCTCTCCAGAAATAAGTCTCTCACTGTTGCCGCCTGCTACCGGCCCCCCTCAGCTCCCAGCTGTGCCCTGGACACCATTTGTGAATTGATCGCCCCCCATCTAGCTTCAGAGTTTGTTCTGTTAGGTGGCCTAAACTGGGATATGCTTAACACCCCGGCAGTCCTACAATCTAAGCTTGATGCCCTCAATCTCACACAAATCATCAAGGAACCCACCAGGTACAACCCTAAATCTGTAAACAAGGGCACCCTCATAGACGTTATCCTGACCAACTGGCCCTCCAAATACACCTCCGCTGTCTTCAATCAGCATCTCAGCGATCACTGCCTCATTGCCTGTATCCGCTACGGGTCCACAGTCAAACGACCACCCCTCATCACTGTCAAACGCTCCCTAAAACACTTTGCGAGCAAGCCTTTCGAATCGACCTGGCCCGGGCATCCTGGAAGGATATTGACCTCATCCCGTCAGTTGAGGATGCCTGGTCATTCTTTAAAAGTAACTTCCTCACCATCTTAGATAAGCATGCTCCGTTCAAAAAATGCAGAACTAAGAACAGATATAGCCCTTGGTTCACTCCAGACCTGACTGCCCTAGACCAGCACAAAAACATCCTGTGGAGGACTGCAATAGCATCGAATAGTCCCCGCGATATGCAACTGTTCAGGGAAGTCAGGAACCAATACACGTAGTCAGTCAGGAAAGCAAAGGCCAGCTTTTTCAAGCAGAAATGTGCATCTTGTAGCTCCAAAAAGTTCTGGGACACTGTAAAGTCCATGGAGAACAAGAGCACCTCCTCCCAGCTGCCCACTGCACTGAGGCTAGATAACACGGTCACCACCGATAAATCCATGATAATCAAAAACTTCAACAAGTATTTCTCAACTGCTGGCCATGCCTTCCTCCTGGCTACTTCAACCTCGGCCAACAGCTCCGCACCCCTCGTAGCTACTCGCCCAAGCCTCCACAGCTTCTCCTTTACCCAAATCCAGATAGCAGATGTTCTGAAAGAGCTGCAAAACCTGGACCCGTACAAATCAGCTGGTCTTGACAATCTGAACCCTCTATTTCTGAAACTATCCGCCGCCATTGTCGCAACCCCTATTACCAGCCTGTTCAACCTCTCTTTCATATCGTCTGAGATCCCCAAGGATTGGAAAGCTGCCGCAGTCATCCCCATCTTCAAAGGGGAGACACCCTGGACCCAAACTGTTACAGACCTATATCCATCCTGCCCTGCCTATTTAAGGTCTTCGAAAGCCTAGTCAACAAACAGATCACTGACCATCTCGAATCCCACCGTAGCTTCTCCGCTGTGCAATCTGGTTTCCGAGCCGGTCACGGGTGCACCTCAGCCACGCTCAAGGTACTAAACGATATCATAACCGCCATCGATAAAAGACAGTACTGTGCAGCCGTCTTCATCGACCTGGCCAAGGCTTTCGACTCTGTCAATCACCATATTCTTATTGTCAGACTCAGTAGCCTCTGTTTTTCTGTGACTGCCTTGCCTGGTTCACCAACTACTTTGCAGACAGAGTTCAGTGTACTAAATCGGAGGGCATGTTGTCCGGTCCTCTGGAAGTCTCTATGGGGGTGCCACAGGGTTCAATTCTCGGGCCGACTCTTTTCTCTGTATATATCAATGATGTTGCTCTTGCTGCGGGCGATTCCCTAATCCACCTCTACGCATTCGACACCATTCGGTATACTTCTGGCCCTTCCTTGGACACTGTGCTATCTAACCTCCAAACTAGCTTCAATGCCATACAACACTCCTTCCGTGGCCTCCAACTGCTCTTAAACGCTAGTAAAACCAAATGCATGCTTTTCAACCGTTCGCTGCCTGCACCCGCACGCCCGACTAGCATCACCACCATCACCATGGTTCCGACCTAGAATATGTGGACATCTATAAGTACCTAGGTGTCTGGCTAGACTGTAAACTCTCCTTCCAGACTCATATCAAACATCTCCAATCTAAAATCAAATCTAGAGTCGGGTTTCTATTCCGCAACAAAGCCTCCTTCACTCACGCCGCCAAACTTACCCTAGTAAAACTGACTATCCTATCGATCCTCGACTTCGGCGATGTCATCTACAAAATAGCTTCCAATACTCTACTCAGCAAGCTGGATGCAGTTTATCACAGTGCCATCCGTTTTGTTACTAAAGCACCTTATACCGCCCACCACTGCGACCTGTATGCTCTAGTCGGCTGGTCCTCGCTACATATTCGTCGCCAGACCCACTGGCTCCAGGTCATCTACAAGTCCATGCTAGGTAAAGCTCCGCCTTATCTCAGTTCACTGGTCACGATGGCAACACCCACCTGTAGCATGCGCTCCAGCATGTGTATCTCACTGATCATCCCTAAAGCCAACACCTCATTTGGCCGCCTTTCCTTCCAGTTCTCTGCTGCCTGTGACTGGAACGAATTGCAAAAAAAATCGCTGAAGTTGGAGACTTTTATCTCCCTCACCAACTTTAAACATCTGCTATCTGAGCAGCTAACCGATCGCTGCAGCTGTACATAGTCCATGGGTAAATAGCCCACCTAATTTACCTACCTCATCCCCATACTGTTTTTATTTATTTAGTTTTCTGCTCTTTTGCACACCAGTATCTCTACCTACACATGACCATCTGATAATTTATCACTCTAGTGTTAATCTGCTAAATTGTAATTATTCGCCTACCTCCTCATGCCTTTTGCACACAATGTACAGTGCCTTGCGAAAGTATTCGGCCCCCTTGAACTTTGCGACCTTTTGCCACATTTCAGGCTTCAAACATAAAGATATAAAACTGTATTTTTTTGTGAAGAATCAACAACAAGTGGGACACAATCATGAAGTGGAACGACATTTATTGGATATTTCAAACTTTTTTAACAAATCAAAAACTGAAAAATTGGGCGTGCAAAATTATTCAGCCCCTTTACTTTCAGTGCAGCAAACTCTCCAGAAGTTCAGTGAGGATCTCTGAATGATCCAATGTTGACCTAAATGACTAATGATGATAAATACAAACCACCTGTGTGTAATCAAGTCTCCGTATAAATGCACCTGCACTGTGATAGTCTCAGAGGTCCGTTAAAAGCGCTGAGAGCATCATGAAGAACAAGGAACACACCAGGCAGGTCCGAGATACTGTTGTGAAGAAGTTTAAAGCCGGATTTGGATACAAAAATATTTCCCAAGCTTTAAACATCCCAAGGAGCACTGTGCAAGCGATAATATTGAAATGGAAGGAGTATCAGACCACTGCAAATCTACCAAGACGTGGCCGTCCCTCTAAACTTTCAGCTCATACAAGGAGAAGACTGATCAGACATGCAGCCAAGAGGCCCATGATCACTCTGGATGAACTGCAGAGATCTACAGCTGAGGTGGGAGACTCTGTCCATAGGACAACAATCAGTCGTATATTGCACAAATCTGGCCTTTATGGAAGAGTGGCAAGAAGAAAGCCATTTCTTAAAGATATCCATAAAAAGTGTCGTTTAAAGTTTGCCACAAGCCACCTGGGAGACACACCAAACATGTGGAAGAAGGTGCTCTGGTCAGATGAAACCAAAATTGAACTTTTTGGCAACAATGCAAAACGTTATGTTTGGCGTAAAAGCAACACAGCTGAACACACCATCCCCACTGTCAAACATGGTGGTGGCAGCATCATGGTTTGGGCCTGCTTTTCTTCAGCGGGGACAGCGAAGATGGTTAAAATTGATGGGAAGATGGATGGAGCCAAATACAGGACCATTCTGGAAGAAAACCTGATGGAGTCTGCAAAAGACCTGAGACTGGGACGGAGATTTGTCTTCCAACAAGACAATGATCCAAAACATAAAGAAAATCTACAATGGTATGGTTCAAAAATAAACATATCCAGGTGTTAGAATGGCCAAGTCAAAGTCCAGACCTGAATCCAATCGAGAATCTGTGGAAAGAACTGAAAACTGCTGTTCACAAATGCTCTCCATCCAACCTCACTGAGCTCGAGCTGTTTTGCAAGGAGGAATGGGGAAAAATGTCAGTCTCTCGATGTGCAAAACTGATAGAGACATACCCCAAGCGACTTACAGCTGTAATCGCAGCAAAAGGTGGCGCTACAAAGTATTAACTTAAGGGGGCTGAATAATTTTGCACGCCCAATTTTTCAGTTTTTGATTTGTTAAAAAAGTTTGAAATATCCAATAAATGTCGTTCCACTTCATGATTGTGTCCCACTTGTTGTTGATTCTTCACAAAAAAATACAGTTTTATATCTTTATGTTTGAAGCCTGAAATGTGGCAAAAGGTCGCAAAGTTCAAGGGGGCCGAATACTTTCGCAAGGCACTGTATATAGACTCTTTTTTCTTTTTTTCTACTGTGTTATTGACTTGTTTATTGTTTACTCAATGTGTAACTCTGTGTTGTCTGTTCACACTGCTATGCTTTATCTTGGCCAGGTCGCAGTTGTAAATGAGAACTTGTTCTCAACTAGCCTACCTGGTTAAATAAAGGTTAAATAAAATAAATAAATAAAATAAAATGTTGACCTGTTTAAACGTCTTACTCACGTCGGTTACGGAGAGCGTGATCACACAGTCATCTGGAACAGCTGATGCTCTCATGCATGCCTCAGTGTTGCTTGCCTCGAAGCGAGCATAGAAGTGATTTAGCTCGTCTGGTAGGCTTGTGTCACTGGGCAGCTCGCGGCTGTGCTTCCCTTTGTAGTCTGTAATAGTTTGCAAGCCCTGCCACATCCGACGAGCGTCAGAGCTATGATTCAATCTTAGCCCTGTATTGACGCTTTGCCTGTTTGATGGTTTGTCGCAGGGCATAGCGGAATATCTTGTAAGCTTCTGGGTTAGAGTCCCGCACCTTGAAAGCGGCAGCTCTATCCTTTATACGAATGTTGCCTGTAATCCATGGCTTCTGGTTGGGGCACTGATGTGGTGTATTCCTCAATGTCATCAGAAGAATCCCGGAACATGTTCCAGTCTGTGATAGCAAAACAGTCCTGTAGTTTGCAGTCCAAAACAGGCCTGTAGTTTGCAGTCCAAAACAGTCCTCTCTGCCTCCTGCTGCTGGTTTAGCTTCAGGCACTGCCTATGACAGAACCCTGAAGCCACACTGTGATGGGTTTCACTAGGTTTAACTAGGGGCATAGGATCTAGCCTGTAGGAAACTCAACCCCACAAAAACACACACACACACACACACAGAAACGCAGCGCTGCAACAGAGCACTCAATTAGAAGCTTCACATGCATGTATCTACAATACATAGCCTACAGAAACACAGCTGTGGTTACAAAATACAGCAAAATGCCATAAAAACAAGTTGTTTAATTAGATTTTCTGTTTCATGCATATGCATTAGTAATGGGTGAATGGAGGATCAATGAATACTGTATGTAATCAATATGCAGTTAAACCTCAATAAACAATTTGTCTGGCTACTCTCCTCCCATTGCATTGTGCTTAGCAAAATAAGCTCTAGATTTATACATTGGACTCCCAAAATCACACCCTTGTCTTGATAGAGCACATTTTAAAATCAGTTAACTGAGCCATTTCAATTCCAAAAGCTGTTGCTCAATGTAATGGAGCATCTTTACATGAGCCAATGCATTATGCTCGCACACACACACACTTCAAAAGAGTTCCCTCCACACATGCCATCCATGTTTGCGTGTGTGAGTAATTGTTTCTACCTGTCGTGGCCTCAAAGCTAGCGTTTGATGAGGGCTTGAGTTTCAATGCTTGGCAGCGTATGAGAAAGCTAATGGCTGACGGCTAATTGCTGGTGATTGTGCTTGCGTGGCTTTCTCTCATGCTAACGTTTTACAGAGTCATTATGCTGGAGGCTTTTAGATTCAGCTGATATACTGTTGAGACCGCAGTGTGCTGTTTCCCCACTCTATGGGCTGCCTGCATTCGCTATGACTAGCTGAAGACATTACAGGCAGCACTACCTCCTCAATGTTTCTTCTACTATTATTGATCTTGCCAAGTGCCCCCAAAACGATTATGTTCCGACCACCGCTGCTGTGGTTGTCATCTGTAGCTATTAGCTGAAGATACCACTATAACAGACCCACAAACCTGACACAAACCTGCTCTACACACTGATGGATAACAATGTTGCTTTTACAGGGACAGTCAGTCAGTAGGGCTGTGACGATAATTGAATAACCGTGTAACTGACGGTCATGGATGAAGACCGTCAAAACCGTTTAAAGAAGCCGACATAACTTGTTGTATATACACTGATATACACTACAGTTCAAAAGTTTGGGGTCACTCAGAAATATCCTTGTTTTCAACGAAAACATACATGAAACTAGTTACAAAATGAATAGGAAACATAGTCAAGAAATTGACAAGGTTATAAATAATGATTTTGAATTGAAATAATAATTGTGTCCTTCAAACTTCGCTTTCGTCAAAGAATCCTCCATTTGCAGCAATTACAGCCTTGCAGACATTTGGCATTCTAGTTGTCAATATGCTGAGGTAATCTGAAGAGATTTCACCCCATGCTTCCTGAAGCACCTCCCACAAGTTGGATTGGCTTGATGGGCACTTCTTACGTACCATACGGTCCAGCTGCTCCCACAACAGCTCAACAGGGTTGAGATCCGGTGACTGTGCTGCCCACTCCATTATAGACAGAAAACCAGCTGACTGCTTCTTCCCTAAATAGTTCTTGCATAGTTTGGAGCTGTGCTTTGGGTCATTGTCCTGTTGTAGGAGGAAATTGGCTCCAATTAAGTGCCGTCCATAGGGCGTTGCAAAATGGAGTGATAGCCTTCCTTCTTCATGATCCCTTTTACCCTGTACAAATCTCCCACTTCACCATCATCAAAGCACAACCAGACCATCACATTGCCTCCACCATGCTTGACAGATGGCGTCAAGCACTCCTCCAGCATCTTTTCATTTTTTTCTGCATCTCACGAATGTTCTTATTTGTGATCCGAATACCTCAAACTTAGATTGTCTGTCCATAACACTTTTTTCCAATCTTCCTCTGTCCAGTGTCTGTTCTTTTGCCCATCTTAATCTTTAATTTTCATTGGCCAGTATGAGATATGGCTTTTTATTTGCAACTCCTACTAGAAGGCCAGCATCCCGGAGTCGCCTCTTAGCAGTTTTGTTAGCAGTCGTGGCCAAAAGTTTTGAAAATGACACAAATATTAATTTTCACAAAAATGTGCTGCTTCAGTGTCTTTAGATATTTTCGTCAGATGTTACTATGGAATACTGAAGTACAAGCATTTCATAAGTGTCAAAGGCTTTTATTAATATTTAAAAGAGCTAATATTTGAAGTGTTGACCCTTCTTTTTCAAGACATCTGCAATCCGTCCTGGCATGCTGTCAATTAACTTCTGGGTCCCATCCTGATGGCAGCCCATTCGTGCATAATCAATATCGGAGTTTGTCAGAATTTGTGGGGTTTTGTTTGTCCACCCGCCTCTTGAGGATTGACCACAAGTTCTCAATGGGATTAAGGTCTGGGGAGTTTCCTGGCCATGGACCCAAAATATTGATGTTTTGTTCCCCGAGCGACTTATTTATAATTTTTGCCTTATGGCAAGGTGCTCCATCATGCTGGAAAAGGCATTGTTCGTCACCAAACTGTTCCTGGATGGTTGGGAGACGTTGCTCTCAGAGGATGTGTTGGTACCATTCTTTATTCATGGCTGTGTTCTTAGGCAAAATTGTGAGTGAGCCCACTCCATTGGCTGAGAAGCAACCCCACACATAAATGGTCTCAGGATGCTTTACTGTTGGCATGACACAGGACTGATGGTAGCGCTCACCTTGTCTTCTCCGGACAAGCTTTTTTCCGGATGCCCCAAACAATCAGAAAGCTGATTCATTAGAGAAAATGACTTTACCCCAGTCCTCAGAAGTCCAATCCCTGTACCTTTTGCAGAATATCAGTCTGTTCCTGATGTTTTTCCTGGAGAGAAGTGGCTTCTTTGCTGCCCTTATTGACACCAGGCCATCCTCAAAAAGTCTTCGCCTCACTGTGCGTGCAGATGCACTCACACCTGCCTGCTGCCATTCCTGAGCAAGCTCTTTACTAGTGGTACCCCGTTCCCGCAGCTGAATCAACTTTAGGAGACGGTCCTGGCGCTTGCTGAACTTTCTTGGGCGCCCTGAAGCCTTCTTCACAACAATTGAACCGCTCTCCTTGAAGTTCTTGATGATCCGATGTATGGTTGATTTAGGTGGAATCTTACTGGCAGCAATATACTTGCCTGTGAAGCCCTTTTTGTGCAAAGCAATGATGACGGCACGTGTTTCCTTGCAGGTAACCATGATAAACAGAGGAAGAACAATGATTCCAAGCACCAACCTCCATTTGAAGCTTCCAGTCTGTTATTTGAACTCAATCAGCATGACATTCTGGAGTATATGCTAATTGCCATCGAAACAAAAACTGAAGCAGCCCTCTTGGTGAAAATTAATATTTGTGTCATTCTCAAAACTTTTGACCACGACTGTACACTGTTGACGTTGAGACTGTTGTTTTGCGGGTACTATTTAATGAAGCTGCCAGTTGAGGACTTGTGAGGCATCTGTTTCTCAAACTAGACACTCTAATGTACTTGTCCTCTTGCTCAGTTGGACCCACTCCTCTTTCTATTGTGGTTAGAGCTAGTTTTCGCTGTTCTGTGAAGGGAGTAGTTCACAGCATTGTACAAGATCTTCAGTTTCTTGGCAATTTCTCACATGGAATAGCCTTCATTTCTCAGAACAAGAATAGACTGATGAGTTTCAGAAGAAAGTTCTTTGTTTCTGGCCATTTTGAGCCTGTAATCGACCCCACAAATTCTGATGCTCCAGATACTCAACTATTCTAAAAAAAGGCCAGTTTTATTGCTTCTTTAATCAGAACAGTTGTCAGCTGTGCTAACATAATTGCAAAAGGGTTTTCTAATGATCAATTAGCCTTTTATAATGATAAACTTGGATTAGCTAACACAACGTGCCATTGGAAGCAGGAGCGATGGTTGCTGATAATGGGCCTCTGTACGCCTATGTAGATATTCCATTAAAAATCAGCTGTTTCCAGCTACAATTGTCATTTACAACATTAACACTGTTATTCTGATCAATTTGATGTTATTTTAATGGACAAAAAATGTGTTTTTCTTTCAAAACAAGGACCTTTCTAAGTGACAGTCACATGCATTTCCTTGAACGATTATGTTGGTGTCTGTACATTGGCCTGGCCAATTACCGTAACCTCAAATTCCAAGACCGTCACAGCCATATCAGTCAGTACAGGTGTCAAACTAACCACAATGTATGTGCCAAACTACACTGATCAGTACAACCAGTTCTACACTAGAGCTCCAGACAACATCCCTTAGTGCTTCACTACACAGACTGGCCTGCAATGACAACACAACCCCACGCTAAAACCTGGCCCTATCAAGCAATAATACTACACCACTAATGTGACCCTACTGTACCAAGAGTAACAAAGCTCTCTCTCTCTCCCTCCAATCTGCTGGCTCTGCACTTTTCTTTTCTTCCAGGAGCTATTTTTATCACGTTGAACATTTGCATCACAAAAGGAGGCAGAGCCTGTAACTTAAAGAAGGAAAGCCAGGTTTGCCGGGTCGACAGGATGTTTGATATTTTGGTTGTATTAGGATATTTGGCACAGGTTGAACAACATGTCGGTACCGGGCTCATTGAACTTAGGGGGTGCTGGGAGTGTGTGAGGGGTGCTATTTTGGAATCTTTGAAGATGAAGCGATGGCAGCCTGCGCTCAGCTGTGAGCTCAGGCCAGGGGGGACTTCCTGCCCTCTGCCTCATATTCATCAGGCGATGAGGAGGAAGTCCGACAGACTGACAGCACTGGCACCCACACACCTGGAGAGAATTACACACACCTGGGGAAAAAGACACTCACCCATAGAGTGCACACTCATGACCATGTGCACACAAATGTATACACACCCACATGTTTATGTTAACCCATCTGCATTCACCTCCAAACCCTAAACATGTCCTTCAACATGCAGTGTTATTTATTACCACTTATGGTGCCTGTCCTTCATGGGTTCCCAGCATGGGATTTACACCTGCAACTCTCTGGGTTACACTTTCATCTGGTCCCTCAAACCCCTCAACTGTACTAATGATGCACCCACACAATGAAAGTAAGGCCCTTTTTACATTGACAAGAGTTGAAGGATATTCGAGGTATCGATTGTCGAGATACATTACTGTAATAAGAGAGAGGGAGAGATGGGGGAAGAGATAGAGAGTGTCATAGTTGAACGCCATTTTTCCATGACATCCCGTGATGTCACGAGAGTGACTCTCACCAGTCTGTCTGTCTGACCCACGACCTTCAAGCAGTGTCTTTATTCAATCCATAACCTTGCCATTTATATTGCATAACTGTTCTGCTGAACAGAGGACACACAGAAAGAGAGCTGTGTGTGTGTGTGTGTGTGTATATATGTTTGTCTGTGAGGGGCTGAGGTAACTTACGTGGTGGAGGAATGAGTGGAGGGGCGGAGTTGACATTGTAGGGTGGAGGCGGAGGGAAGAAGGGGGCATCTTAGTGGGAGTAGGCTCAGTGTCAGATGGCTTGGAAAGCACCTGTAATGCATGCACACACACACAGACACACAAAAACAAAGCTCAGACTAGGTAAGCAAATTTACTAGATTAACCAAGAGGAAAGACAAGGTGTAGTTTAGAATAACAAAGACACACAAACCTGGATGTTATTTCCTTCTATATTGTGACGTCTCTGTTCCTCTACCTGGCTGATGGTACCAGTTTGTCCTCCAATAACATTGGGGGTGCCGCTTGTCTTTCTACTGGCCAGAGCAGAACAGAGTAAACATACAAAAAACCCAACACAATATGTCTCTGTGCATAGATCATGCATAAAAAGGTATGCAAGTTTGGGTAAATCTCTTGTTTTTTACATGGTTTAAATCTCAGGATGTGATCTGTTTACCAGTGTATGGGTAACACCCTGATGTGGCATAAGAAGTAAGGCATTTGCCTTAAAATATATACATTGAAAAATATATAAAACACAACATGTAAATTGTTGGTGGCAGGTAGCCTGGCGGGTAGGAGCATTGGGCCAGTAACTGAAAGGTTGCTGGATCGAATCCCAGAGCTGACAATCTGTCGTTCTGCCCCTGAGTAAGGCAGTTAACCCACTGTTCCCTGGGCGCCGATGACGTGGCTGTCGATTAAGGCAGCCCCCCGCACCTCTCTGATTCAGAGGGGTTGGGTTAAATGCGGAAGACACATTTCAGTTGAATGCATTCAGTTGTACAAATGACTAGGTATCTCCCTTTCTCCATGTTTTATGAGATTAAATAAAATATTCCAGATATTCTCCATACGCACAAAAATGTATTTCGCCCACATTTTGTGCATTTGTTTATATCCACCTGACAAGTGTGGCATATCTATCAAGAAGCTGATTTAACAGCATGATCATTACACACCTTGTGCTGGGGACAATAAAAGACCACTCTAAAATTAGCAGTTTTGTCACACAACACAATGCCACAGATGTCTCACGTTGAGGGAGCGTGTAATTGGCATGCTGACTGCAGGAATGTAATGTTAATGTCTCTACCACAAGCCATCTCCAACGTTCTTTTAGAGAATTTGGCAGTACGTCCAATCGGCCTCAAAACTGCAGACCACGTGTAACCATACCAGCCCAGGACCTCCACATCTGGCATTTTCCCCTGCAGGATCGTCTGAGACTAGCCACCCGGAAAGCTGATGAAACTGAGGAGTATATCTGTCTGTAATAAAAGCCTTTTGTGGGGAAAAACGAATTCTGATTGGCAGAGCCTGGCTCCCCAGTGGGTGTGCCTGGCTCCCAAGTAGGTGGGCCTATGCCCTCCCATGGCTGCGCCCCTGCCCATTCATGTGAAATCCATAGATTAGGCACTAATGAATGTATTTCAATTAACTTTTTTCCTTATATGAACTGTTACTCAGTGAAATCATTAAAATTGTTGCATTAATATTTTTGTTCAGTCTATACATACACACACACACACACCGTGTGTACAAAACATTATATACACCTGCTCTTTCCGTGACATAGACTGACCAGGTGAATCCAGGTGAAAGCTCTGATCACTTATTGATGTCAGTGTAGATGAAAGGGAGGTGATAGGTTAAAGAAGGATTTTTAAGCCTTGAGACATGGATTGTGTATGTGTGCCATTCAGAGGGTGAATGGGCAAGACAAAATATTGAAGTGCCTTTGAACGGGGTATGGTAGTAGGTCCCAGGCGCACCGGTTTGAGTGTGTCAAGAACGGCAACGCTGATGGGTTTTTCACACTCAAAAGTTTCCTGTGTGTATCAAGAATGGTCCACCATCCAAAGGACATCCAGCCAACAACAGGCCAGTGGTCAAAAACAGGGGATGAAAGAGGACAAAGGAGGCTGACACGAATTGTGCAGAGAAACAGACTGGCTACAGTTAGTCGACTGACAGTCCAGTACAACATTGGTGCCCAAAGACCTATAAAATATACTCTTCGTACCTTGACATGAATGGGGTATGAGAGCCGATGACCTTACAGAGTTCCACTTCTTTCAGCAAAAAACAAGAAACTGCGGTTGCAGTGGCCAAATGAACAAAAAAACACTAGACACTGAAGAATTTGAAAAATATTGCCTGGTTTGATGAATCCCAGTTCCTGCTATTTCACACTGATGGGAGGACTAGGGTATGGAGAAAACCACGAGTACCTCAAATCAAATTTTATTGGTCACATACACATGGTTAGCAGATGTTAATGTGAGTGTAGCGAAATGCTTGTACTTCTAGATCCGACCGTGCAGTAATATCTAACAAGTAATCTAACAATTTCACAACAACTACCTTTCACAACAACTACAGTATACACATATGAGATGAGTAATGTAGGGTATGTAAAAATTACATAAAGTGGCATTGTTTAAAGTGACTAGTGATGCATTTATTACATCCAATTTTTTATTATTAAAGTGGCTAGAGATTTGAGTCAGTATGTTAGTGATGGCTGTTTAACAGTCTGATGGACTTGAGATAGAAGCTGTTTTTCAGCCTCTCGGTCCCAGCTTTGATGCACCTGTACTGACCTCGCCTTCTGGATGATAGCGGGGTGAACAGGCAGTGGCTCGGGTGGTTGTTGTCCTTGATGATCTTTTTGGCCTTCCTGTGACATCGGGTGGTGTAGGTGTCCTGGAGGGCAGGTAGTTTGCCCCCGGTGATGCGTTGTGCAGACCTCACTACCCTCTGGAGAGCTTTACGCTTGTGGGTGGAGCAGTTGCCACACCAGGCAGTGATACAGCCCAACAGGATGCTCTCGATTGTGCATCTGTAAAGGTTTGTGAGTGTTTTTGGTGACAAGCCAAATTTCTTCAGCCTCCTGAGGTTGAAGAGGTGCTGTTGCGCCTTCTTCACCACGCTGTCTGTGTGGGTGGACCATTTCAGATTGTCCGTGATGTGTATGCCGAGGAAATTAAAACTATCCACCTTCTCCAGTAGGCCGTCTCATCGTTGTTGGTAATCAAGTCTACCACTGTAGTGTCGTCTTCAAACTTGATGATTGAGTTGGAGGCGTGCATGGCCACACAGTCATGGGTGAACAGGGAGTACAGGAGAGGGCTGAGAACGCACCCTTGTGGGGCCCCAGTGTTGAGGATCAGCGGGGTGGAGATGTTGTTTCCTACCTTCACCACCTGGGGGGCGGCCCGTCAGAAAATCCAGAACCCAGTTGCACAGGGCGGGGTCGAGACCAAGGATCTCGAGCTTAATGACGAGTTTGGAGGGTACTATGGTGTTAAATGCTGAGCTGTAATCGATGAACAGCATTCTTACATATGTATTCCTCTAGTCCAGATGGGTTAGGGCAGTGTGCAGTGCGACTGCGTCGTCTGTGGACCTATTGGTGCGGTAAGCATGCATCCGCGTTTCAACATTGCAGGTTGGTGGTGGTGGTGTGATTGTGTGGGGTGTGTTTTCATGACCCACATTGGGCACTTTGATAAAGCTGGAGCAACATTTGAATGCCACAGAATATCTGAACATCATTGCCAATCAGGTGCATCCCTTCATGGCAGCAGTTATTATTCCAACCTTGTGAAAAACAACTTTATAATCAAAGGAGTGCCTTTGATTTGACAGCCTGTACATGTGCAGTTCGGCGTGAGACGACCGTTAGAACCAATGACGTGTTTCTGCGCATTAGCTTAGCTAGCCGAACATCGCCATGACATCGCCTACAAGCATGATCTGGGATTTCTATTGGAGAAGCAGTTTCTACACATCTTCATACTAAACCATCTATGTTTGAACTTTCACCCTTCCGGAGCCACCAGCATTCGTTCTCACAGCTCAACAGAGGGAGCGAGAGGGTCTGTAGTGTAGGGAGGCCTTATTTAACATTTCATCCGCTGCACAATGCTGTGTGTATTTGTGTTTGTCATGCTTGGACTTTCTGCTTAACTTCTGTCGGTCGTGTCACTGAGAGAGGGAGAAGCGTGACCGCTGAGTAACGCTCAGACTCACATCCCCTCCACTGAGGGGAACCTTGCTGAGGGAGGGGGGTATCATATAGAGACGGACCTTTACTTAAGTGGCCTGTGTTAATCACCCTTATCCCCCTCAGTCTGTAGTCTGGACCACCCTGACATGAGCCCTGCTAAACTCACAAGAGACAGGATTGGAGGGAGCGAGCAAGAAAGTAGGAGAGGAGAGGGACAGAGCCAGAGGGAAAGCAAGAAGGAGTGGAGTGGTGGAGGATTGTGTGTTTGTGATAGTCCATCACTCTTCCTTGTGAGGTGCAGAGCACCTGGTGCCTGAGTGGAACCAGAATGAGTCCATGGGGCTGAGAGGACAGGAGTGTTTACGAACACAGTCTGCTAACGTCTGCTGCTACAGGCTCAAGCCCGTAAATGATTGGGCCATGTAATTGAGCAGTAAAACTCCAGGGCCCCAGTCTTCGCACACTAAAAACAGCTCCCCGCAGGGCTCTGCCTGCCCCAATGCTAAAAACTTCCCTTCACAGGTGGCCGTTAACGGGAACGTGACGGAAGGTGATGCACATGAGGACTTCATTAGAGGGAACAGAGCAGTTTAACTAAGCAACGCTCGCAGCACCTCTACCTTTATTTCTAGCCATTTAATAGTTAAGTGACTTAACATACCTTCCATGAATTATCCCTTCAAAACATTTAGGATGTAATGTGTTCAGTAAGAACATTACCTCAGACACAGGTACCACTGACCAATACAAACTTGACCCATTGAACACCCTGATGGGTTCCAGGTGGCAGTGACCAGTGAAGTGAGGCAGTGATGACCGGCTGGTAGTGGTTACCAGACATGTGTAGTATGGTTATCCATGCCACAGCTGCTGTGATACATACAGTGGGGGAGAGGGGGACAAATCTGGGAACCTACCTGGACAAGGCTGATTTGTAGTGGTTGCTGGGGGAGGAGTAGTCAGATCTAAAGCAGGGAAGGTCCCATTCCTGGACCTAAAAGGAAGAACAACTCACTCACACAGCTTCAGCAACGTCAAAGCATGAGAATGTTCCTTTAATGGGAACAATTATTGTACTTATATTGTGATAATGCATAAACTTGTACCCAGGTCCAAAAATAATGACCTGTTTTACCATGAGTTTAGTGGCTGAAGCGTGGTTCATGACCTTATACCTCATGCGTAGTCTCCTCTGGTTCTCACAGTAGGCTTCCAGTAGTCCTCATTAAAGCCATAGTTAAAGTAGTCCGAGAAGTGCGAGTCTAAACACAAACACAACCAAAAGCTGAACAGACCGTATCACAGACCATTCATCAGCCAGGCCTGAGTTTACACCTGCAACAGAACACACACATACATAATCTCACCCCAGGGTTTCCGATGTGACCCTGGACATTTGTCCGACAGCATTTTAACTTACCGGATATTTGAGAAATGAATCGGAACCATAAGCATTGGCCGTCAACCCACATTGCTCAGAATGACAGAAATCACATTTAGATTATGGTAATTCATCTTAACAGGACATGAAAGTCAAGGATGCAACGTGTGTCATTCTTACTGAATTCTGATGTGCACTTTGAAGATGTTGGAATAACAGTCCACATTTACTTTCTCAGCCAATCTACTATCCTCCATAGTAGAAAAGTGTACCTATTCGATTGGTCAGACTGTCGAGAAAGAAATGGCCTTTTCCAAACAGACTCTGGGCTAGTTGTAGGATGATAGATCCCAGATTCATACAACCAGTGGGCCTAGGCTACATAAAAAAAACTTTGAAAAGCAATGAGTTTGATGCAACAGATCAGAACATTTAGCTTAAAATGTTGATAAACTATTTCTTCACAATATGAGCGCAACAATGCACACAAGGCAGTAGGCTCTGCACAAATGTTTGTTCCATAATGCAATTAGCAGGAAAACAACTTTGTCAAAAGCACACCGCAGATGCAAGTGGTTTCAGAGATGAAAATATCCGTTAGAAATTTAGAAAGAGGGGAGATATAAAGATGTAACAACTAGCATGGGTTGCTAATATGACTAGAATTGTGCTTTGGCTACTGGACAATGAAAGAAAACCAGTAGAACATGAGAGAACTAGTCTTCTGGTTTCAATGGCATATGGAAATCTTTATTAAATAATTGCCTCCACAGACATGGTCAGATTTTTGCTAGGCTACTTTGAAGCAAGGTAAGACATGCCTCATAATATGTAGTAAAACGTTCAGGTTTCAAACCATTAAGTATGTTTTCATAATGCATACTGCCTCCAGGTAATTACAAAGTGATGTGTGATGTGCTAATGTGCTAATGAATCCTGCCTTCTGTTGCCTATGCATTTGAATGGAAAATGGGAAGCGCGCTTCAATTACCAGTGGAGAAATAAATAAAAAAAATGCTCATTTTAATCGTGGCCATCAAAACGTTTAACACGCGATTGCATTTAGAAATGTTGAGCAATGACTGGGATTATAAAAGCATAAAAGCATAAAAGCCAAAAGCCAGCTATTACAGGTAGGAACCCTGCTTCACACCAACCAACACACACACACCACTTACAATGCTTTCTCCATGGCTTTTCTTCAAAAGACTCCACGTCGACCTCCAACACAGGGATTCCGTTAACACTACCCTGTGCATCCACGTCCACTCCTTTGGCTTTGGGGCAAACTGCACCAGAGATGACAGGACACACAGTCAGTGACACATTCACTTCACACTCTTGCCACTGCAATTAATGAGGGTCTGGATGAGTAAATAATGCCGCGTTCACGTGCTAGTCGGAATTAGGAAACTCTGACATTTCCGACTAGCGGGTGAACGCGGAACAAGCATGCACTGACACATACATGACCTACAGTGGGGCAAAAAAGTATTTAGTCAGCCACCAATTGTGCAAGTTCTCCCACTTAAAAAGATGAGAGAGGCCTGTAATTTTCATCATAGGTACACTTCAACTATGACAGACAAAATGAGAAAAAAAATCCAGAAAATCACATTGTAGGATTTTTAATGAATTTGCAAATTATGGTGGAAAATAAGTATTTGGTCACCTACAAACAAGCAAGATTTCTGGCTCTCACAGACCTGTAACTTCTTCTTTAAGAGGCTCCTCTGTCCTCCACTCGTTACCTGTATTAATGACACCTGTTTGAACTTGTTATCAGTATAAAATACACCTGTCCACAACCTCAAACAGTCATACTCCAAACTCCACTATGGCCAAGACCAAAGAGCTGTCAAAGGACACAAGAAACAAAATTGTAGACCTGCACCAGGCTGGGAAGACTGAATCTGCAATAGGTAAGCAGCTTGGTTTGAAGAAATCAACTGTGGGAGCAATTATTAGGAAATGGAAGACATACAAGACCACTGATAATCTCCCTCGATCTGGGGATCCACGCAAGATCTCACCCCGTGGGGTCAAAATGATCACAAGAATGGTGAGCAAAAATCCCATAACCACACGGGGGGACCTAGTGAATGACCTGACCAAAGTAACAAAGCCTACCATCAGTAACACACTACGCCGCCAGGGACTCAAATCCTGCAGTGCCAGACGTGTCCCCCTGCTTAAGCCAGTGCATGTCCAGACCCGTCTGAAGTTTGCTAGAGAGCATTTGGATGATCCAGAAGAAGATTGGGAGAATGTCATATGGTCAGATGAAACCAAAATATAACTTTTTGGTAAAAACTCACCTCGTCGTGTTTGGAGGACAAAGAATGCTGAATTGCGTCCAAAGAAAACCATACCTACTGTGAAGCATGGGGGTGAAAACATCATGCTTTGGGGCTGTTTCTCTGCAAAGGTACCAGGACGACTGATCCGTGTAAAGGAAAGAATGAATAGGGCCATGTATTGTGAGCTTTTGAGTGAAAACCTCCTTCCACCAGGAAGGGCATTGAAGATGAAACGTGGCTGGGTCTTTCAGCATGACAATGATCCCAAACACACCGCCCAGGCAACGAAGGAGTGGCTTCGTAAGAAGCATTTCAAGGTCCTGGAGTGGCCTAGCCAGTCTCCAGATCTCAACCCCATAGAAAGTCTTTGGAGGGAGTTGAAAGTCCGTGTTGCCCAGCAACAGCCCCAAAACATCACTGCTCAAGAGGAGATCTGCATGGAGGAATGGGCCAAAATACCAGCAACAGTGTGTGAAAACCTTGTGAAGACTTACAGAAAATGTTTGACCTCTGTCATTGCCAACAAAGGGTATATAACAAAGTATTGAGATAAACTTTTGTTATTGACAAAATACTTATTTTCCACCATAATTTGCAAATAAATTCATAAAAAATCCTACAATGTGATTTTTCTGGATTATTTTTACACATTTTGTCTGTCATAGTTGAAGTGTACCTATGATGAAAATTACAGGCCTATCTCATCTTTTTAAGTGGGAGAACTTGCACAATTGGTGGCTGACTAAATACTTTTTTGCCCCACTGTATGTGGCCTAGGTGAGGAGTGTTTACCTGATGCATGTGTTCTCCCTGCAGCCTTAATGATGAGATTAACAGGCGTGGATCCAAAGGCACTACACAATGAAAGAAAGAAAAACAAAAACACACACCGTTATCATCATCACCACCAAGGGGACACACACTGAGAGACATGCTGCCTCCATGACTCTGGGCAATGTGCTTTGAAGAACCCTGAAAGTGACATGGGGTGAGGAGAATAAGGCATGCTGCCAAATATGCATATTGTAACATGGAACCATAATCATGACTCATAAAATTATCTGAGAAAGGAGCGGCAACAGCAACTGACGTCCGTCGCGCTGACAGTCAGGTGAAAAAAAGCTCTCTTCAAAAGGCTTTTCCATCTAACAGTGTACAGGGTCTGATATATAATGTTCTTTTCAACTCAAATTGGATCTTCAAAACTAATCCAGATTGCAGGACAGTAACACACTGCTGTATTTAACACATTGCTGTTGTCTAGACTCTCACCTGAACGGCTGAGACGGGGCTCCAATGGTTACACACATGTCATCAACATCATCATCCTCATTGTCGCTGTCCCTTTCTTGGTCTTCCTGACCTGTATCCTGGCATTACAGAAACACAAAGACAAAGATGGAGACAACATACATTCATAAAAGCATTACATGCATCACACACACAGTTAATGAGGAATATGCCAAGTAGCAAGAAGGGTTCTGAGGGAATCCATGATGGGTTTCCATCAAAACAGAAGAGTGTTGTTTATCCCAGGTTGACTCCTCCATAACCCTGAGCAGTACCTGCTTCACTACTTCAGTCTCATGGACCTCAGCAGTCGGCTTGGGCTTTGCACTGTGAAAAAAAGATAACATCACTAGAAAAACAGTCAGTTTAGATCGAGACTTTTGTAACATTTGAAGAATAGAGTACAGGGGAATGTTACGAGATTTGCAAACAGGGATATTACTTAACTTGTCTGCAGACTACATACTGTACATTTCCTTGTAAAGGGATGAAAGTAAAATGACAGCCTATTGCTTGAAGAATCCCTAATGTAAAGGTAATGGTTGAGCAGCTCAAAGAGAGACTGTTTGATTCTGAAAACGCTGCGTTTACTCTGAGGCAATATGCTTTAACAAAGCCGAACACAGCGACCATCATAGCCCCTATCTAATGGAGCCTTAGATCCACTTTCCCACGCTCACAAACAAACAGCGCCTGTCCGGCCAAGGATTTAACGAGCATCCAAATAGTTCTTAATGTTCCACTTGACTGGCTGCACATTTCAAGCGTTGCACAGAGTGGCGTCAGACGCACACATAACCAAGAGATAACAATATTGCTCAGTCATTATTGAGCAGTGAAAAGTACATTATATCTAAAGGCTTCATTAATAAAGCACAATTGGTCCTAATGGTCCTAATGGGGAATGAAGCCCATCTCATTCTGAATCAGTTCACTGCTTACTGTCATAAGTGATCACTCATGGTCAAAATGGTTTGAATGCAAGAATCATTTAGTGCAAATAGGGGAGATGAAGCTGGAGATCATAAAACAGGTAGGGTAAAATGGCAAATATTTGTAGAATCGGTACTGGCTGACTCAGAGTGAATACTGTGCATCTCTGTTGTGAATCTCAAAAAACATAAAATAGAGGTGTGATGACTATATTATTCGTGTAGACAACTAAAAAGGTGTAATTTGTGTAAAAGACCATTTATGCTTGCTTCAGAAATACGGAGGGTGTGACGCAATTGCAGAGCCTCAGCAGGCCAAATCGAGCTCTGTACCGCATCGCCGCGCGTCTCCCAAAGTTTGTAAACAATGCGAGGACTCCGTAAAGCTCCACATTAACATGATTGGTTGACAGTAGGGAGGTTGTGTAAATAAAAATAAACTGACAAAAGCTCTGCTCTACGAAGCGCAAGAAGTATGAATGCGCTGACTGACTTCTGAAGAGGACGAATGCCTTACGGCCAATGCAGATTTCGAATTGACTATGCAGAGCCTTTAAATCGCTCAAAATATTTGTGTACCACAATTATGAATGTAAGTATTTTACAAAAGGAAAAATTTGACAGTATAGTCTAGAAGTATCCACGTCTGATTTTCTAGTAAGCTAAGTGTGTATTTGAGATCTAGGTAACCCACTGGGCACAAACTGGATGAATTAGCATTGTTCTTGAACCAACCTTGAATAGACTTGAATTGATGTCTGTGCCCAGTTGGAATTGATGAATTGAGGATGGATGGCTATGTACAAACAGAAGTTTAACAGTGGGTGTTTTACCTGTCACCATTAGGTGCCTCTTCCTCTGCCTTCTCCTCAATCTCATCTATCACAGAGAGGAGCCAGTATCAACATGTTTACAACATACACTCAAAATCAAAACAGATCATATCACAGTGTTCTCAAAATATCTAAATGCCTGAACTCAATTATTCTTTGTGCTTGCAATTTTATTTAATAGTCACTGGAGATTGTTCTCATATTCACTCCCTACCAAAAAAAAGTTACAGGAAATAAGCAGCAGGAGAAAACAACCCAAAGTGTCGCACTGTAAACGTGGTACGCTGTCGCACGTGCTGTTTCTGGTGTTGTGGTTAGCTTGCTAGCTAACAGAAATTTGACAGCTCATCATTTGCCAGACACAGAATGGTAACTTAGCCCTATAAAAATGTAACTATTTGAGAGCTAAATAGTGTCGTATCTGTTTTGACTACCTCCATATAACAATTATTCCTCTTCATAGCCCCTGCTTGCATCAGAAGCTTTGCCATTTTCTTCTGCGGACATGTCTCCCCAAATTCAGTCACTTCTTCTGAATCACACAACTTGACAGTTACTCCAGCAAATAAAATAAATCGCAATGAAATACCAGTTATTTCGCCAAACTCGAGGTTTTCACAGCACATATTTTCAAATTTCAAACTGTTAGTTACAACGGTGAAATTAACACAATTACGGAAAGGACAGCGTGTCACCTTATCAGTCAAAAATAGTGACAGTTTACTTTAATACACACACACACACACACACGACAGTCCACTTTTCACAGACGTAAATCCTCGTTGGAAGAAACAGCAGTTTCCTATTGGTCAGTATGTCTTGAAATTCTGTTTTTTCGCTTCAGTGTATCAATTTCTCAAAAAATATTCCCATTACAATATCTGCCAGAGTCAAACAAGCTTGCAATTTTGTTTCTGAGCTTCATGCTAAGCATATCTATTTTGTATGTTTTTCTTATTTACTCAAGACATGTATTTTTGTGTAGTGTGGCTAGTATATTGCTATATGAGGAAACTCAATGCAGCCTAATTTCTGTTTTTAATTAACAGAAAATTCAGAACATTCCCAAATGAAACAGGTGCAGCATATGTATGGTTACGTATATCTGTCGCGACGTGGTATGCCACGTCACCATTAAGAGACGCATGTGTTGGTGTTGTTTTGGAATGGCGTTTGCCTGACAATTTTATAGAAATCTTGTACTTTTCGGTCGGTCTAAACGACAGTAGCATCTCCACGATGTTACCAACTGAGGTCTTTACGTGTTTCCCCGGTCAGATGTGGGACAGAGTGTTGTCAAAGGTAAAGAAAGCGGTGGTTTTCATGGACGACAAGTGTGCTGAGAGTCTTCACTGGAACGGTGGAGCTACCAGTGTATTTGAGTCTGGTGCTCGTAATTTAAAACAGTTTTCGAGCTTCGAAGCCGGTGGTGAAAACGAACCAAAGGCAGTGTTTGTGGTGAGCACTTTGCTCAAAGGAAGAACAGCGGACATTATTCAAGACATAGTTGGCCTCAGTCATTTTCAGTACTGTGTCGTTTTCACCACCGTAGCCCACTCCATACACCTCCTCGCTAACAATGTCACTGCTGTACTAGAGGGGAACCCTGTGTTCGAGCAGTTTGAAGATAAACTGTGCGAATGGATGGGAGACATGAATTACACCGCTGAAGTCATGCATGCGCCCGTGGTCTTTGCTCCCGTGTCACCACAGCTCTTTCTCGCGCCCACCTTCGCGCACCTGTTCCCACTGCTGCCACGGGACCTCGAGACGATCAATATGAAGCGCCCAGAGAAGAAGAGGTTCGGAAGCTTGACTGATGTTGACTTGCACTCTCTTACTCCGGAGCTGCAGATTGAAATTAAATCTCTAGCCTCTGCGGTTAATTCCATGTTTGAGTCCACCAGCACCCGGGAGGAGAGCTTTGCCTTGGGTCCAATGAGCCGTCTCATCGCTGGGGAACTTGCCAATCATCCTCAAGCCAAAAACCGCAGAAAGACAGCCCCCAATAAAGCATCCATCGTCTTCATCGACAGGACACTGGATCTAACAGGTGCATAACAGTCTTGTACAACTACTGATGTCCATAAACATGCCAAGCTGCAGCCCTGAGTGCAACATTCACACTTTCCACATGTCAGAATTATTTAATTGCTGCACCTCCCTGCCTAACAGAAAGGGCATTTGATTGTCATACTTCCTTATTCCATATTCTATTCCCCTTACACACAATTAATTAATGTTTACATGGAGCTTGTTTTTGGTTTAAATCTATCTGTTTTTCCCTGTCCTCAGGGGCTGCTGGTCACCATGGTGACAGCCTGGTGGAGAAGATATTGACTGTGCTGCAGCCTTTGCCAGGACACACCACTGATGTGCAGGTGGACATGCTGGAGCTCACTAACCTGCAGCGCACCCCTGACTCACAGCCTACCCTGGCTCCAGGCTGCCTCGTACAGACCCAGTGAGTACATCTGTGCTGTAGCAGTTATAGCAAAAATATTATACTACTGTTGAAAAGTCCAATTTCACATGATTCATATACTATATGATAGTTCACTTTTATAGACCCTGGAAATACTTTTTTGAGAATCTATCTGGGATTTAAATACGGATGGAGCGAGATATTGTTAGGGTTAGGATTTGAAAGAGGGTTGCAGCTTGGCTGGGCCTATAATTATATTTCATGTAGGTACAGGGGATATAGGAAAGGCGGAGACTAGAGAATGGGTTTTGTAAGTTTATCTGACCTAGGTCACCTCTGTTCTTGTTTTCTCATAATTTAAGCAAAAGTTTGCTTGACTTGCTGGCCTTTCTGCCCATGTCATTTCCTTTGGTCAGAGTTGTGGGTTAATCTGACTAGTTCTGCTATAATGTGTGTTTATCTATCCAAGGCTCTAATATATCATATCTACTTTATAACAAGGTTTCTAATGTTGCTGTAAATTAGAATATATTCTCAGTCAATTTACCTGATAAATTAACCTAAACATATATTATTTTATCTTAGCCCACAGGGGGTAAACAGGTTTGTGTGTTGTGCTGACTCTCTCTCCTTTCTGTCTCTTTCACCCATTCTCTCTCCCTCTCTCACCCACTCTCTCTGTCTCTTGCTCTCAATTGTTTTTCTCTGAGTCTTTCTCAGTCATTCTCTCGCTCTTTCACCCTCCCTACCGCTTACGTTTATGGGGGAACACATGACTTGTATTAAGTAAGAGGTTCAGTGGAGCTTGCCTCCAGTCTGGCCATTGGGTGTGCACGTGTTGGCCTCTTATGGTGAGGCTGTTGTACATGGCAGGGATTAGTCCTAACATCATGTGTTCCACTCTTCCTCTGCCTCTTCATGTGGTTGCAGGAGGAAAATACTTTCATTGGCTATGAAAACGGTTGGCCAGCTCTGCTTTACAGTATTTTCTAACTCTTGTCTGCCTGAATGGTCACCCGCTCATACCCAGTGGGTGGTTGATCTGGAATGGAGCAGGCCCTGTTTGAGCAAGGTGGGAGGTTTAGTTCTAATGGAATGGTTCTGCTGGTTCTGCTGGGTAAGAGCAGCTCAGACACGGAGGGTACTGTAGCATTTAATTTGAGCACATCAGGGGGTAGAGCAGGCCCCACTGACCCCCAGACAGAAGTCTTCATCTGGAGCATTTAGGCTACACCAAGCACCTGCACATTCCCACAGATCTCTCACCATGTGGGTGAACTCAATTTACTATGTCCTGATTAGCAAATCCAGAATGTGTTGATCATTTGGAGTTTCTGGTGTCTCTACAGAAACTCTTGCAAATGCAGCCTACTTCAGACTAGCCATATTTTCTAACATCCAAAAAGGGGGATTGAGGTGAGGGACAAAGCTGCAGTTTGTTGACCTGGATTGGGAAGCAGACCTTTGGAGGTGTTAGGCTGTATTAGAAAGTATCCTCTTCCTCGCTATCAGTTTTTAGCATCAGCATTCAGACTTTCATCAGAGAGCGACTCCGAGCCAAATGTGTTATCGCAGAGAGCAGTCGGGAAGGATGGGATCAGCTATCTCTCGCTCTCTCACACACACACACAAGTGGAGATAGCAGTAATAGGATGATCTCGCAGCCAGGGGCCGTGGTGTCTGTAGAGGCTGAGTGTGTGATGTGTGCCAGCAGGAGCGTTATTGCCTTCCCTATCTCAGAGCAGATGGGCCAGTTGAATCTTATCACATCTGTTTAGGAGATTGAAGCGTAGCCCAGACACACTAAGGTTAAAGCACCTGGAGCTCCTGGCCCATTTTACACTCTCAAAGAACATTTGTTCACTGTGGAGTGAAATTACAATCTTTTGGTCTAAAGTTGTAATGTGTTTGTCTATACCGGATAGATAGTTTAAAGTTTTTAATGTCACAAGTACGGTGAAAAGCCTTTCTTACAAACTCAAAAACCAACATTGCAATAATCAGTGTAGTGTAAATGCTTTTCTTATGCTGGATCATGTTGTTGTATCGTTATGTTTTAATTATGTAATGTATTGATTGTTGCTGCCTTCTTGGCCAGGTCTCTCTTGAAAAAGATAATCTGGGTCTCAATGGGCTTTTCCTGGTTAAATCAAAAATAAATGATGATAATCGCTTTGTTTAAAAAGTAATTGATATTTTGGAGATTTTGTTTTCATTTATCCTAGAGCGAGTGAGAAAAAGGCCATTCTTGGGGTGAGACCTTCTCACTAATTTGTAAATAAAGCCAGTTTGTTATTTAGAATTATTTAGTTCTGGATAATTATTTAATTCTGGAGAAACCTAACTTGATTAGTAGACGTCACTTGCATATTTTCAGTCAACACATATCTTAAGAATATCATGGAATATAATTGAACATTTTCGTTTCTCCATGCTTGTCTCAGAGCAGCACGAAACGGTGCTGAAATAGACATCCACAGCTATGTATATAAATATTTTGGAGATTATTTCATTTTCAAAAAACGACAGTGAGCGATTGTAGGACAAAATAATATTTATAAAGGCCAAAATATAGTCCTGCTAATAGCCGTAACGATACTGTACAATGTGACCGTGTGTTTGAAAGAGTATTTTCTATTAAGTATTTTCTATTAAGCAAAAATTTGTTTGCCTTCATTAGACAACTTTGCTCATGTAATTCAGTGATATTTATTCCAGTAGTAATTTGTTATGGATCCATAACTAAATCAACATTTTATTTTGAATGTTTTTATCATTATTTTATTAATGAAAGCATGAAGATGCTGATGAAGAAATACAGTACTGTTAAGTAAATGCTTTTACATTTGGATAATAAAGCATTTTGAAGATATAAGCCACCTGCATTTGTTTATTAGGCTACTGTGTGGTCTGACAAGTAAACAGCCTACAGTACATGCTGTAGTAAACATGATAAAGTGCCTAAATCCTTACATAAGGGAGAGCAGGCCATGTCCAGACCTTCTCGTGGCCTCAAGTACCTTCAATAATGGCTGTACTAGAGAATGCGGATACGCGGGAGACCGGGGTTCAATTCCCCGACGGGGAGGAATGAGTAGGCTGTCAATGTAAATAACAATTTGTTCTTAACTGATTCCATATGTGTTATTTAATAGCTAGCGTCCCACCTCGCCAACAGCCAGTGAAAGTGCAGGGCGCCAAATTCAAAACAACAAAAATCTCATAATTAAAATTCCTCAAGCATACAAGTATTTTACACCATTTTAAAGATAAAATTCTCGTTAATCCAGCCACAGTCTGATTTTCAAAAATGCTTTATATTGCGAAAGCACCACAAACGATTGTTAGGTCACCACCAAGTCTCAGAAAAATCCAGCCATTTTTCCAGCCAAAGAGAGGAGTCACAAAAAGCACAAATAGAGATCAAAGGTTAGTGATTCATTTTCTTCATCAGATGACACTCATAGGATTTAATGTTACACAATACATCTATGTTTTTGTTTGCTAAATTTCATATTTATATAAATAAATCTATTTTTACATTGGCACGTTACGTTCAGTAGTTCTAAAACATGCATTGATTTGGCAGAGAGCCAAAAACTTTACGGAGAAAGCAAACCATGCAATAATCTAAGTACAGACAACAAAGCAGCCAAAAAGTTATCCGCCATATTGGGTTGTCAACATTAGTCAGAAATAGCATTATAAATATTCACTTTGATCATCTTCATCAGAATGCACTCCCAGGAATCCCAGTTCCACCATAAATGTTTGATTTGTTTGATAATGCCCATCAGTTATGTCCAAATATCTTTTGTTAGGGCGTTTGGTAAACAAATCCAAAAGCGCGTTCAGGTCGCGTCGGACGAAAAGTTCAAAAAGTTCCGTTACAGCACGTACAAACTTGTCAAACTAAGTATAGAATCAATCTTTAGGATGTTTTTATCATAAATCTTCAATAATGTTCCAACCGGAGAATTCCTTTGTCTGTAGAAAAGTAATGGAACGAGAGCTAACTCGCTCGTGACCGCGCGTCATGAGCCCAAGGCACTCTGCCAGACCACTTACTCCAACAGCTCTCATGAGCCCCTCCTTTATAGTAGAATCCTCAAATTAGTTTCTAAAGCCGGTTGACATCTAGTGGAAGCCTTAGGAAGTGCAACATAACCAATATCCCACTGTATCTACAATAGGGGCTGAGTAAAAAAAACAAAAACAACTACAAGCCTCCGATTTCCCACTTCCTGGTTGGATTTTTCTCAGGTTTTGGCCTGCCATATGAGTTTTTTGTTATACTCACAGACATCATTCAAACAGTTTTAGAAACTTCAGTGTTTTCTATCCAATACCACTATGTGTATATTAGCTTCTGGGACAGAGTAGCAGGCAGTTTACTCTGCGCACCTTATTCATCCAAGCTACTCAATCCTGCCCCCATGTCACCAAGAAGTTTAATTAATTAAACCCTCTGGGTTTCCGTTAGGATGGAACGAAAATATGGTGCTGTACAATGGTCGGGAGTACGGTACTGGGCTATTTAGCTAAAGAATCCCCATATCGTGCGGGCACGGCACGTGGGAGACCGGGGATCAATTCCCCGACCGGTAGGCTATCCTTGTAAATAAGAATTTGTTCTTAACTGACTTGCCTAGTTAAATAATGGTTAAACTAAGAGCATAACAATTCTGCACCCTAATTTTTAAAATCTTGTCTAACCAATACCCAAATGGAGATTAAATTACGGTATATCGAAAAATGTGACCCCCGCCAATAATTACATATGGAGGATATTTCTGTAATTCAGTGATTTATTCCCATAGTAATTTGTTATGGATCCATAACTAAATAAACATTGGCGTTTTGAAAGAGTGTTTTTATTATTTCATTACTGAAATCATAAAGATACCATTATTAGTTTGCTTTAGTTTGAACGTGCAGACTGGCACTAAGAACAGAACAGCGGGAACGTTTCCATTGTCAGCGGCATTATTAGTGCAATGCACCTTAAATATTTTGGAGATTATTTTGTTTTCAAATAACGTAAAATGGGCCTTTCTTGAACATGGGGTGAGACATTGTTACTAATTTGTAAATAAAGCCAGTTTGTAATTTAGAATGATTTGTTTCTGTTTTTAGAGGGGGAAAAAACTAAATATTTTAGTCGTCGAGGCCAACACTGGTATTGAACCAGCATCTGTAGCAACACAGCTTGCACTGCTATGCAGTGTCTTAGACTGTTGAGCCACTCAGGCGCTGTACAATGTGACCGGTCGGGAGTGGCCTACAGTACTAAAGTAAGAGCAAAAAAATTATAATAAAATAATAAAAACCTTTAGTGTAACAACAGTTTTAGTAAGTAATACCGAAGTCGTGCACAATTATCAGTTTCTATTTAGGTTTATGTCACCCATTCATTGTCAGTTAGAGCCACAGTAGGACCCAAAAGCATAACCAGTGCTCTAACTCCCCCTTGCGCTGGTCTGGAGCAATGAAGTGGTCAGGGTACCGTAATAAACCACGAATGACCTCTAAGTTCTGCGGCGTAAGCTCACAACTTAATGGAGGAACCACTGTACAGCTTATCATAAGGTACTCTACCTCTGGCGAGCAATACCTCAAGACTTCTTTAATATTAGACATTGCACACACACCCACACCTCGTCTTACCAGACGTAGCTTCTCTGTTCTGCCGGTGCATGGAAAATCCCGGCTGGTCTATTATCCATGTCGTCGTTCAGCCATGATTCTGTGAAACATAAGATATTACAGTTTTAATGTCCCGTTGGTAGGATGTTAATCGTAGGTCATCAATTTTATTTTCCAATGATTGCACTGTAGCCAATAGAACGGATGGCAGTGGGAGTTTACTCGCTTGCCTACGGATTCTCCGAAGGCAGCCCGACCTGCGCCCCCTTGTCCTGTCTTTTCTTCACTCAAATGACAGGGATTTGGGCTTGTTCCCGGGACCGCAGTATATCGTTCTCATCGGACTCGTTAAAGGAAAATGCTTCTTCCAGTTCGAGGTGAGTAATCGCTGTTCTGATGGCCAGAAGTTATTTTGGGTCATAAGAGACTAGAAGCAACATTTTGTACAAAATAAGTTGCAAACAACACAAAAAAAAAACCCGAAATAGTTGGTTAGGAGCAGGTAATACGTCAGCCATCCTCTTCAGTGCCAACTTACCTCCCAAACTGTGTTTTGATTGGCTTTGTAATGAGCTGTGCTTTTAAAGCTTTAAAGGGATACTTCTGGGTTTAGGTAATGAGGCTCTTATCTGCTTCCCCAGAGCCAGAAACTCATTGACACCATTTTTATGTCTCTTTGTCCAGTAAGCAGAAGTTAGAGGTGGTTTTACGAGCCAATTCTAACTAGCGTTACCCATAGACTTCCAGTCATTGCGCTATCTACTAGCATGCTAGTTAGCATTTGCTTGCAAAACCTGTAAACTTCATGCTGGCTACAGAGACCTACAAATGGTATCCTGAGTTCATCTGACTCTTGGGAAGTAGATAAAGAACCACATTGCCTAAATCCCAAAGTATCCCTTTAAACAGTAGGCGGGGGCCTAATTTGTTTTTTTATTGTATGATATTTCCCTTTTGAAATTGTAGGATATTTTTAATAGATCACTATGTTTAGGGCTCCTATGGGTGGTTGTTGATTTTAGCTTCCCAAAAAGACCCGTGACTTTGCTGTACAATTAGTATGACGTTTCATGATCTGGTGTGAGTTTTTACCTTCAACACGAGCCTGGACTTTAACTGTGTTTTTCCAGCTCGTACCAGAGAGAGCCCAGATTTTTTTCTAAAGTCTAAAAGTCTGCTGTGTGCCTACACATGTTTTGCATTTAAGTTTGCTTTGTGTTCAAGGTTCTGTCTTTGTTGGTGAGAGTAGGCTTTGTCGGTGAGAGTGGTGGTTTTGAGCATTTGTGTGCTGTTTTTCAGTGTTCATGTGGACCTTTGAAACTCTGCATTGGTGTGTAGTATGAATGTGGTGATGTTGAGAGAGTGTGTGTGTGAAGTCAGGTATTCTCCTGACCACTGTGTAATGTAATGTGCTTGGCTTGTACTCAGGTTGGTGCTCTTTGATCCTGTACGGGACACATGAATGTTTCCCCCTTTCAGACTGAAACCAGCACCCCCACCACTGGGCACCCTGGACTCTGGTCCTATGATGGGCAGACAGGCGGGTAAAGGCAGGGGTCGGTGCGGGTGGCCAAGGTGTTCTGGGTCTGGTCCAGGGGCTGCCAAGACTTGAGACAAGCTTCAGAAAAAAGGATCCAACCTCACCCTGCCGTGAAAGATCAGCAAGTCTGACTCGAAAGAGGGAAAACACACCTATTTCTGTACGGGCTGGGAAAGGAGAGAGTTAAAAGAAAGAAAACACACAATTATTTCTGTGGCAGCTGCGTGGTAAAGACATGGGAATGAACAGGGATGGAGTTCACCAGCCTGTAGTCCTAAAACCTGGAAAGGATTTACCTCTGGTTCGTTCAGCCATTCCTATGGGGAAAGAATAGGGTTCTGGGATAAATGCTGAAAATATGGTCAACACGGGCTTATTAGATCTTATACATTTTGTTCTGTAAGTCAGTTAACATGCCCTTTATGAATTATGAAGCCTTTATGTGCTTTTTTTGGTAGTTAGGTATTTTATTAGGATGCCCATTAGCTGTTGCAAAAGCAGCTAAAAATGCTTCAAAATTCACAAAAAGTGACATTAGCTGATGAAGATTCTCATAGAACAAAATGTATAAGATCTCCTAAGTCTGTTTACCACAGACCTCATTTTCTGCATTTATCCAAGAACCCTACATAAACTCCCATAGGCTTTGTCTAACGAACCATTGCGGAGTTGGTGCCTACAAAAAGACTCCATTACTATTGCTCTCTATAGGAGAGTGTGGCGAGAGGACTTGCAGGGGGAAAAATAAAGAGACATGGGTGTGGCCTGTGTAGGTTACCCACTGTTGTTTTCTTTGGTCACACCCATCCTCTGGGTTTCATTTAGTGACAGCTTTGCTTTACTTATGAGCCTGTCAAAATATTGTTCAGCTCTATATCACACACCCAGCAAGGCCTCTTTCCTGAGGGTGTCTTAATATTCTTGGATGAGTTGTGTACTACAGTATATACTGACCATGCAGTGCTAGCGAGGATGTTTTGAGTATGGAGTGTTTTATTTAAGCAGAGCGGAATATGAGGAGAAGAAACCAAGATAATCTTGAGCACTGGATTGACCACTAGTTTACAGTAAGAGAGGGTCTCTGGAGGGTGTCATCCTGTTCTACCTGCAGGCCTGGTTTTAGGCTCCAACCTCTAACCCTGCTCCACATCTCATCCCGATAACTTCTAGAGCCTGGCCAGGGCCAGCTATAGGCGGCTCACTAACCCAGAGCTTGCTAATAATGATGGCATGATGATGGTATGCAACTTTACCAGACTTTCATCTAGAGAGGACAGTCTCATGTGAGTCCTTAGTGTTGGAGGCGATGATTGACGTGCCTCTCTCCAAACGTGTGCGTCAGGGTGTGTTGGAGGGCCCAGACAGCTTGGCTGCCCTGCTCCTATCTCAGGATATCTTGTTCTCCCATGCAGATTGCAAAGGCCAATCCTGTAACTATTGGTCAGTGTAGAGGGAGGCAGTAGTGGTCAGAAATAGAATAGAGTTAGGGCAGAGCAGAGGGGGTGGAGGGTTGCCTCTCATATCTGACAGGAAGAGGAAATTCCCCCATGGAAAACAGTACTATCACTTCCTAGATCTGATAAGGAATTTGGAGGGAAACGTGTCCCAGGGAGCTTGTATCAAAATGTATCATTTTTAATTTCTCTATCCTCATCCTCTGCTACCCCTGTGTTGTAGAAGTACTAGCACATCCCACTGTGAAGCCTTGAGTCTCTTGTAATTCTTCCAGTAGATTCCTCTGACCTGAACGCTTCCCAAGTTTGTTCATCATGCTCAGCTTGTCTATTTTGTTCTCAGCCCTTCTAAGCCAACAATGCTTTTTGAAGACTAAAATTATAAGACTGGTTATAAAAGTAGTAGTCTCTGAAATATAGTCTCTGAAATATTCCAAAATGTAGTAGTCAATTATGAGGTAGAGGGTGGGACTAGAGTGGGGGGGGGGGGGGGGGGGAGACTGGACTAGTGCGGTGTGGGGGGAGGAAGGGACTAGTGGGGTGGGGGTATGGAGGGACTGACTGGACTAGAGTGGGGGGAGGGAGACTGGACTAGAGTGGCGGGAGGGAGAGACTGGACTATTTTTAATTTTATTTAACTAGGCAAGTCAGTTAAGAACAAATTCTTATTTTCAATGACGACCTAGTGGGTTAACTGCCTGTTCAGGAGCAGAACGACAGATTTGTACCTTGTTAGCTCAGGGATTTGAACTTGCAACCTTTCGGTTACTAGTCCAACGCTCTAACCACTAGGCTACCCTGTCGCCCTATGGGCTGGGGGGGAGGGAGAGACTGGCCTAGAGTGGGCTGGGGGGAGGGAGAGACTGGATTAGAGTGGGAGGGAGGGAGGGAGGGAGAGACTGGATTAGAGTGGGAGGGAGGGAGAGACTGGATTAGAGTGGGAGGGAGGGAGGGAGAGACTGGATTAGAGTGGGAGGGAGAGAGAGACTGGACTAGAGTGGGGTGGGGGAGGGATGGAGAGACTAGGGTGGGGTGGAAGAGTCTAGGGTGGGGTGAAAGAACGAGAGAGGCTAGAGTGGGGTGAAAGAGATGGGGAGAGTGATGGGGGCAAGAGAGCAATGATGATGAGGGGAGACAGATAAGTGGGGGAGAGAGGGAGATAACATGTTTGAAAAAGAACTGTACACTACAACCCAAAAAGGCCTGTGGTGCTGATGGTATATTTAAATTATAATGTAAACAGACCAATTAAAATTGGCTATACTCAAACTCTTCAACATTATCCTCACTGCAGGTATGTTTCCTGATATTTGGAACCAAGGATTGATCACACCAATTTATACAAATGTATACCCTCCACACTCTAATTGACGAACAAGTAAACCAAAACAAAGGCAGAATATACTCATGTTTTGTGGACTTCAAGAAACCATTTGATTCAATTTGGCACAAAGGTATTTAACAAAAATAAACTAATAGAAAATGGTATTGGAGGGAAATAGTATGCTGTTATTAAATCAATGTACACTAAAACAAATGTCCGCTTAAAATTGTCAGCAAGCAAACCGACTTCTTCTCTCAGGGACGTGGAGTGAAATTAATTAATGAATTATGAATCATTAATGAATTGGCAACAACATTAGAAGAATCTGCAGCACCTGGTCTCATCCTACACAACACTGAAATCAACTTTCTGCTGTACGCAGATGACCTGGTGGTGCTGTCTCCCACTAAGGAGTAGTTACAGCAGCATCTAGATCATCTGCACAGGTTCTGTCAGACCTAATGATATTCCAAAAGAGGTCTGGAAATCAGGATCACAAATATAAATTCTATTTGGACACAGTTCTATTAGAACACACCAAAAATGACATGCATCTTGGACTAAATATTAGCAACACAGGTAGCTTTCACACGGCTGTGAACGAGCTGAGAGACAAAGCAAGAAGAGCATTCTATGCCATTGAAAAGGAACATTAAAATCTAAATTCCAATTAGAACAAATTGCTCTATATAGCAGTGAAGTATGGGGTCCAATCTCTAATTAATTTACCAAATGGGAAAAACATCCAACAAAATACTGCATGCAGAGTTTTGCAAGACTGTATTGTCAGTGCAAAGAAACTCCAAATAACTCATGTAGAGCAGAATTGGGCCAATACCCCCTCCTTATTAGAATAGATAAAAGAGCCATCAAGTTTGACAACCATCTAAAACAAGTGACCCCTAAACTTTTAATCACACAGCCCTACAATGTCAAGAGATAAAACAAGAGAAGAGTCCCCTCAGTCAGCTGGTTCTGAGGCTCAGTTCACTAACCCATACCAGCTCCATAGAGCCTCAGGCCCAACCAAATCATCACAAAGCAAAGAGAAAATATCACCTAATGGAAAGACACCGCAAGAAAACTTCAATGCTATTTGGCTCTAAACAGACAGTACATGGTAGCAGACTATCTGACTCTTCCAAACTAAGAGAATTTTGGGAAAGAAAGATTATCATTCAGTACAAAGAGTTTTAAGATATACAATTTGAAGGATGAAAAAACATATTTATTGGGTGAAAAGCCTAAATGTGCAGTTTTGGCAGCCAAATATGTGTCCTCCTGCCACAACCTGAGGGACAGCCAGTTAAAACTGCAATGTAATGTCAATAATATTTCTCGTTTTGTTTTGAACCATGTCATGTGGCTTCTTAGTCTGGTTGAGACTGGGCTGCTGTTATTGCTTTAATGTGTTATTATTCTCATTAATATTGTTGTTGCTGTTAATGGTAATCCCATTTCCACTACTACTATTATTATTTATGATTTAATGCTGTTGGTCCCATCATTGTTTGTTATATGGATACTTTGACAATGTAAGTAATTGAACTTGTCTACTAAATTGAATTGAATTGAGAGAGAAAATGGGAGAAATAGAATGGAAGAGAGAGCAGCAGTTGCACTATATTCCTCTCATTTCCATCTTGCTCCCATTTTCCTTATCTCCTCATCCCTCCTTTAATATGTCTTATGTCTCACTCTCTCCCTGGCTCGCTCTCTCCCTGGCTCTCTCTTCTCTGGTTGTGTTCATAAATCCTGTTCAGATAGTAGTCTCTCCTGCCAGGGGACACAGACAGAACAGACCAGAGACAGGCCTTATGTCCTGTGGTGTTCTGGGATGTTGATAGCAAATTCTCTCCATTTAACACACTCCCCCCTGTAACACACACTCCACTCACTGTGGAAGGACCAATGCCTGCGACTGGCTTTTAGCAAGCAAATTAATTTATTAGCTTGTTACTGATCTCTTGCCTGCTAACTGCATCTTGTGGTTGTGTGACTGACAGAGGTTGAAGTCTAAGTCAGTACAACTGTATCTAGTACAGCATGGAATATTATACTCTGTCAATAATTAGGCCAACCAATCCTGCCCTGATAAGTTCTGCATCAGTGCTGCTTCTGTATGAGACTTGTCTTGGTTGTACTTGGCTAACTGGTGATGCAGACCTGTTGCTTGACTCTGTTGAGTAGCCTGGTCAAGTGGATCATTTATCCTCCCCTCACTAAATACTTTTAAGTTCCTGTCCTGCTAAGGAGCTATACCTTCTAGGCAATGCTTTTCTTGCTAGATTTCTGGAATGTGTGGAGCCAGAATCTGTTTTTTGGGTCCATTCCATTTGATTGAGGCTGAAATCTTCTTGATTACAGCAGCAAGTTATTCTACAAACATTTACAAACAGGCTGTGTAAAATGTTTGAAATATTAATAGTTTCTAACCCACTTTACAAATGCAGGCACATGGGATCAGATCAGCTCTGAAAAAGATCTGATGTGAAAAGATCTGATGTGAATGGTCAAAAGACCAATTAGTGGAAAAACTATCAGAATTGAGCTGCTTGTCTGACTAACCGCAGCCTAAGTGTCTGCCTGCATGACTACTAGACTTGGACTCAAATGGTCTTACTGTAGCTGCTAGCTTGAAGGGATCCTGAGTTTGAATCAGACTCATTCTTTACTGCTGCGTCACAAGCTTCCAGGAACAACCCACCCTCAGACCTATTAACTAGTGTGTGTGTGTGTGTGTGTGGACATGGTAACTCATGCCTGGGCATTTGATGATGCACAACTACCTCTTAATGGTGTTTGTCATTACACATTTGATGGAATTTAGCTTACACACACACACACACACACACAGATACACACAACCATGCATTGTTTAAGCAGCCAGACTGACCGGTTAGGTCAGCATGGGTACACAGTCTACAGAAGGGATAAGAATGCCTCCTTCAGGTTTAGAGTAGCCTCTTCTAGCAGAGGGAGCCAAACTGGAGCTGCTCACACACACACATGCAGGAGGTCAGGCACACGCACCCCATGGCCTCAATACCCGCTCTAGTAGAGCAGTTGCTCTACAAGACCCTCTGTAGTAGAGCAGTTACTCTACAAGACCCTCTGTAGTAGAGCAGTTACTCAACAAGACCCTCTATAGTAGAGCAGTTACTCTACAAGACCCTTTATAGTAGAGCAGTTACTCTACAAGACCCTTTATAGTAGAGCAGTTACTCTACAAGACCCTGACTCACACCTTTCTAGTGCCACCCTCATCCCGCCCCCATCTGACCCAACCACAGGGGAAACACCAGGAGAGATGGGGGGCAGGCGACAAATTTGAACCATACCTCCTCAACCCTTTATGAGACCTCACATCTTCCTGGAACCCACAAAGATATGCAAGCTCATGGGATCCCCCCCCCCACCCCATCTCTCTTTCTCTCCCCCTCCCAATTCAATTCCGTTTATTGGCATGGGAAACATATGTTTACATTGCCAAAACAAGTGAAATGGATAATAAACATTGCACAAAAGTTCCAAAAGCATAAAGATGTTTCAAATGTCATTATATCTATACAGTGTTGTAACAATGTGCAAATATTTAAACTACAAAAGGGAAAATAAATAAATATGGGTTGTATTTACAGTGGTGTTTGTTCTTCACTGGTTGCCCTTTTTTTGTGGCAACCGGTCACAAATCTTGCTGCTGTGATTGGACACTGTGGTATTTCACCCAATAGATATCGGAGTTTATCAAAATTTGATTTTGTTTTTGAAATCTTTGTGGATATGTGTAATCTGTGTATCTTTGTGGATATGTGTAATTTTTGTTCATTCTTTCCAATGTGTCAAGTAATTTTCTCATGATTTGGTTGGGTCTAATTGTGTTGTCTTGGGACTCTGTGGGGTCTGTTTGTGAACAGAGCCCCAGGACCAGCTTGCTTAGGGGACTCTTCTCTAGGTTCATCTCTCTGTAGGTGATGGCTTTCTTATAGAAGGTTTGGGAATCGCTTCCTTTTCGGTGGTTGTAGAATTTAACGTCTCTTTCTGGATTTGGATAATTAGCGGGTATCGGCCTAATTCTGCTTTGCATCCAATATTTGGTGTTTTACGTTGTACACTGAGGATATTTTTGCAGAATTCTGCATGCAGAATTTTTGTGAATTCTTGGTTGGTGAGCAGACCCCAGACCTCACAACCATAAAGGGCAATGGGTTCTATAACTGATTCAAGTATTTCTAGCCAGATCCTAATTGGTATGTTGAATTTTATGTTAATTTTGATGGCATAGAAAGGCCCTTCTTGCCTTGTCTCTCAGATCGTTCACAGCTTTGTGGAAGTTACCTGTGGCGCTGATGTTTAGGCCAAGGTATGTATAGATTTTTTGTGTGCTCTAGGGCAATGGTGTCTAGATGGAATTTGTATTTGTGGTCCTGGCGACTGGACCTTTTTTGGAGCACCATTATTTTGGCCTTACTGTCAGGGCCCAGGTCTGTCAGGGCCCAGGTCTGTCAGGGCCCAGGTCTGTCAGGGCCCAGGTCTGTCAGGGCCCAGGTCTGACAGAATCTGTGCAGAAGATCTAGGTGCTGCTGTAGGCCCTCCTTGCTAGGTGATAGAAGCACCAGATCGTCAGCAAACAGTAGACATTTGACTTCAGATTCTAGTAGGGCTTTTTCCATCTCTCTCTCCCTCCCTGCCTCTCTATCAATCTCTCTCTCGCTCCCTCTCCATCTCTTTGTTGCTTATCTCTCTCACACACATGCACACACACTTACACGAACAGTGCACATTAGGACCCATACTCACACACATGCATACATGCATATGGCCAAGTCACAGCCCAGGTATTTAAACAGCGATAACTGTGCTGTTTTCATGACACTCTTAAGCATAACAGCCCGTCTCTACCCAAGCCCAGCACACAGCTAAGCCAATGATGCCGTCTTCCTGAGGAAAAATCTTAGCAACTGATTTCCTATAAATTACTCCAATGTCTCTGTCCTGCTTTTCAGGGAGTTTGTGGCGTTTGTTGAACATTTAAACATTCTTCCCACCCACATTCATCATCATAGTGGTAGTGAAGTAAACCAACCTTTTTGTCTGGCTGTGGACCTTCTAGTGTTCTGTTTGTGGAGGAGCAGTGAGTCTCTCTTGTCTTTGTCTCCTTTTCAGTGTGAAGATGGCGGGTAGCCCAATTTGAGCTCCTCTCTCGCCGTCTGGAACAGATTACATCTGATATTAAACACATGGCGGCAGTTAGACACAGAGAGAGAACCAGAGTTAGAGGAAAAGGAGAGGAAAAAAAGAGACAAATAAGAGAGCTTGATTTCTAACATTTGAGATCCGTGTCGGCAAACCCCTTCCTCAGTATTTTATTTCTCTCTTCCTCTCCTTCATCTTTCAGAGTAGAAAGGAGCATTATTTATAAAATATATATTTTCTTGTCTTTTTTTCACACCAGATATAAACAAACATGTACGAACAACAACTTACAGACGCAAACGACTACATCTCATCTCTCCAGATCCGCATGCTCACAACCCCAACCCTATAACCCTAGTGCCTGCATGCTCACAACCCCAACCCTATAACCCTAGTGTCCGCATGCTCACAACCCCAACCCCATAACCCTAGTGTCCGCATGCTCACAACCCCAACCCCATAATCCTAGTGCCTGCATGCTCACAACCCCAACCCTATAACCCTAGTGTCCGCATGCTCACAGCCCCAACCCTATAACCCTAGTGTCCGCATGCTCACAACCCCAACCCCATAACCCTAGTGTCCGCATGCTCACATCCCCAACCCTAGTGTCCGCATGCTCACAACCCCAACCCCATAACCCTAGTGTCCGCATGCTCACATCCCCAACCCTAGTGTCCGCATGCTCACATCCCCAACCCTAGTGTCCGCATGCTCACATCCCCAACCCTAGTGTCCGCATGCTCACATCCCCAACCCTAGTGTCCGCATGCTCACATCCCCAACCCTAGTGTCCGCATGCTCACATCCCCAACCCTAGTGCCTGCATGCTCACATCCCCAACCCTAGTGCCTGCATGCTCACAACCCCAACCCTATAACCCTAGTGCCTGCATGCTCACAACCCCAACCCCATAACCCTAGTGCCTGCATGCTCACATCCCCAACCCTAGTGCCTGCATGCTCACATCCCCAACCCTAGTGCCTGCATGCTCACATCCCCAACCCTAGTGCCTGCATGCTCACAACCCCAACCCTATAACCCTAGTGCCCGCATGCTCACAACCCCAACCCTATAACCCTAGTGTCCGCATCCTCACAACCCCAACCCCATAACCCTAGTGTCCGCATGCTCCCAACCCCATAACCCTAGTGCCTGCATGCTCACATCCCCAACCCTAGTGCCTGCATGCTCACAACCCCAACCCTATAACCCTAGTGCCCGCATGCTCACAACCCCAACCCTATAACCCTAGTGTCCGCATGCTCACAACCCCAACCCCATAACCCTAGTGTCCGCATGCTCCCAACCCCATAACCCTAGTGCCCGCATGCTCACAACCCCAACCCTATAACCCTAGTGTCCGCATGCTCACAACCCCAACCCTATAACCCTAGTGTCCGCATGCTCACAACCCCAACCCCATAACCCTAGTGCCTGCATGCTCACAACCCCAACCCTATAACCCTAGTGCCTGCATGCTCACAACCCCAACCCCATAACCCTAGTGTCTGCATGCTCACATCCCCAACCCTAGTGTCTGCATGCTCACATCCCCAACCCTAGTGCCTGCATGCTCACATCCCCAACCCTAGTGCCTGCATGCTCACAACCCCAACCCTATAACCCTAGTGCCTGCATGCTCACAACCCCAACCCCATAACCCTAGTGCCTGCATGCTCACAACCCCAACCCTATAACCCTAGTGCCTGCATGCTCACAACCCCAACCCCATAACCCTAGTGTCTGCATGCTCACATCCCCAACCCTAGTGCCTGCATGCTCACATCCCCAACCCTAGTGCCTGCATGCTCACATCCCCAACCCTAGTGCCTGCATGCTCACATCCCCAACCCTAGTGCCTGCATGCTCACATCCCCAACCCTAGTGCCTGCATGCTCACATCCCCAACCCTAGTGCCTGCATGCTCACATCCCCAACCCTAGTGCCTGCATGCTCACATCCCCAACCCTAATGCCTGCATGCTCACATCCCCAACCCCAGTGCCTGCATGCTCACAACCCCAACCCTATAACCCTAGTGCCTGCATGCTCACAACCCCAACCATACTACCCTAGTGCCTGCATGCTCACAACCCCAACCCTACAACCCTAGTGCCTGCATGCTCACATCCCCAACCCTAGTGTCTGCATGCTCACATCCCCAACCCTAGTGTCTGCATGCTCACATCCCCAACCCTAGTGCCTGCATGCTCACAACCCCAACCCTACAACCCTAGTGCCTGCATGCTCACAACCCCAACCCTACAACCCTAGTGCCTGCATGCTCACATCCCCAACCCTAGTGCCTGCATGCTCACATCCCCAACCCTAGTGCCTGCATGCTCACATCCCCAACCCCAGTGCCTGCACGCTCACAACCCCAACCCTACAACCCTAGTGCCTGCACGCTCACATCCCCAACCCTACAACCCTAGTGCCTGCATGCTCACATCCCCAACCCTAGTGCCTGCATGCTCACATCCCCAACCCTACAACCCTAGTGTCTGCATGCTCACATCCCCAACCCTAGTGTCTGCATGCTCACAACCCCAACCCTAGTGCCTGCATGCTCACATCCCCAACCCTAGTGCCTGCATGCTCACATCCCCAACACCAGTGCCTGCATGCTCACAACCCCAACCCTACAACCCTAGTGCCTGCATGCTCACATCCCCAACCCCAGTGCCTGCATGCTCACAACCCCAACCCTACAACCCTAGTGCCTGCATGCTCACAACTCCAACCCTACAACCCTAGTGTCTGCATGCTCACATCCCCAACCCTAGTGTCTGCATGCTTACATCCCCAACCCTAGTGTCTGCATGCTCACATACCCAACCTTAGTGCCTGCATGCTCACATCCCCAACCTTAGTGCCTGCATGCTCACATCCCCAACCCTAGTGCCTGCATGTTCACATCCCCAACCCTACAACCCTAGTGCCTGCATGCTCACAACCCCAACCCTACAACCCTAGTGCCTGCATGCTCACATCCCCAACCCTAGTGCCTGCATGCTCACACCCCCAACCCTACAACCCTAGTGCCTGCATGCTCACAACCCCAACCCTACAACCCTAGTGCCTGCATGCTCACATCCCCAACCCTACAACCGTAGTGCCTGCATGCTCACATCCCCAACCCTAGTGCCTGCATTGACTGCCAACACATTGACTCAACTCCAGCCACTTTAATAATGGGAATTGATGGGAAATTATGTGAAATATATCACTAGCCACTTTAAACAATGCTACCTAATATAATGTTTACATACCTTACATTATTCATCTCATATGTATACGTATATACTGTACTCTATATCATCTACTGCGTCTTTATGTAATACATGTATCACTAGCCACTTTAAACTATGCCACTTTGTTTACATACTCATCTCATATGTATATACTGCACTCAATACCATCTACTGTATCTTGCCTATGCTGCTCTGTACCATCACTCATTCATATATCTTTATGTACATATTCTTTATCCCCTTACACTTGTGTCTATAAGGTAGTAGTTTTGGAATTGTTAGCTAGATTACTTGTTGGTTATTACTGCATTGTTGGAACTAGAAGCACAAGCATTTCGCTACACTCGCATTAACATCTGCTAACCATGTGTATGTGACAAATAACATTTGATTTGATTTGCATGCTCACATCCCCAACCCTACAACCCTAGTGTCTGCATGCTCACATCCCCAACCCTAGTGCCTGCATGCTCACATCCCCAACCCTACAACCCTAGTGCCTGCATGCTCACAACTCCAACCCTAGTGCCTGCATGCTCACAACCCCAACCCTAGTGCCTGCATGCTCACAACCCCAACCCTAGTGCCTGCATGCTCACAACCCCAACCCTAGTGCCTGCATGCTCACAACCCCAACCCTAGTGCCTGCATGCTCACAACCCCAACCCTACAACCCTAGTGCCTGCATTATTGTTTGCCACTTGACCTTAAATTGTACCAATTCGTTTTTCTCGGGTCACCTATGCTATTTCAGTAATAAGTCATTTGATTTTTCCATTTAGTTCATGATGGTGGATTGATTGATTTCCAAGTTTTTAGTATTTTTTTCAATATGATGAGAAGAGAATGGTCCAGCCCATTGGGACTCCCTACATCCATGTCTTGAAATATGCAGACAGACGGATTTAAAACAACGTTTACATTTTAATACTTCTGGCAGCCAGCTTTCAATCTCCGCCCAAAACTTTTGGACTTTATAACATTTCCAGAAAGCATGGATTATTGAGTCGTTAGTTTTACACTTTAAATGTAAATTTTAAATTTTTATTTTTTTAAATATAACATTTATTTAACTAGGCAAGTTGGTTAAGAACAAATTCTTATTAACAATGACAGCCTACCGGGGAACAGTGTGTTAACGGCCTTGTTCAGGGGCAGAACAACAGATTTTTACCTTGTCAGCTCGGGGTTTCGATCCAGCAACCTTTCGGTTACTACCCAACGCTCTAACCACTAGGTTACCTGCTGCCCCACTAAAGACTGCCGTGGTGCTGTAGAATTAATGAATTTTGTCTCTTTTATAATCAATTCTATACATTCAGTTTATACTTGTTTAAGCATACATTTTGGTTAACTATAATTTCGTTAGTTATGCTCCAACATTCCCTCCATCTTGTGCCAACATCAGTTCTTTTTAAGTCTTGCTTCCAATAGTTAAGATTTTTTTTTCTAAGAAATTGTCCGTTGGATATGTTCTCTGGCAGGTTTTGTATATTTTCCCTATTATATGAACATCCTTTTCTGACTCAAATAAGATTCCCTCAAGGTTGCTCTGATGTGTAAAATATATTTAAAAAATAATAATAATATTTTGTGATATGTTCAAATACAGTTGAAGTCAGCAGTTTACATACACTTAGGTTGGAGTCATTAACTCGTTTTTCAACCACTCAAGTCGGTTAGGACATCTACTTTGTGCAAGACACAAGTAATTTTTCCAACAATTGTTTACAGACAGATTATTTCACTTATAATTCATTGTATCACAATTCCAGTGGGTCAGAAGTTTAGCTAAATTGACATAATTTGAGTCAATTGGAGGTGTACCTGTAGATGTATTTCAAGGCCTACCTTCCAACTCAGTGCCTCTTTGCTTGACATCATGGGAAAATCAAAAGAAATCAGCCAAGACCTCAGAAAAAGAATTGTAGACCTCCACAAGTCTGGTTAATCCTTGGGAGCAATTTCCAAATGCCTGAAGGTACCATGTTAATCTGTACAAACAATAGTGCGCAAGTATAAATCCCATGGGACCACGCAGCCGTCATACCACTCAGGAAGGAGACGCGTTCTGTCTCCTAGAGATGAACGTGCTTTTGTGCAAATCAATCCCAGAACAATAGCAAAGGACCTTGTGAAGATGCTGGAGGAAACAGGTACAAAAGTATCTATATCCACAGTAAAATGAGTCATATATCGACATAACCCGAAAGGCCACTCAGCAAGGAATAAGCCACTACTCCAAAACCGCCATAAAAAGCCAGAATACGGTTTGCAACTGCACATGGGGATAAAGGTCATACGTTTTGGAGAACGGAAAGGCGTGTGCGAGCAAGGAGGCCTACAAACCTGACTCAGTTACACCAGCTCTGTCCGGAGGAATGGGCCATAATTCACCCAACGTATTGTGAGAAGCTTGTGGAAGGCTACTCGAAACGTTTGACCCAAGTTAAACAATTTAAAGGCAATGCTACCAAATGAGTGTATGTAAACTTCTGGCCCACTTGGAATGTGATGAAAAATCATTCTCTACTTTTATTCAGACATTTCACATTCTTAAAATAAAGTGGTGATCCTAACTGACCTAAAACAGGGAATTTTTACTAGGATTAAATGTCAGGAATTGTGAAAAACTGAGTTTTTAAATGTATTTGGCTAAGGTGTATGTAAACTTCCGACTTCAACTGTACATGTTGAGTGCTTTTCCAGTAGCAGCTGGGTGATCTTACTGATGTCTGCCCTCTACCTCTCAGGTCGTCCACAGCCAGGTTGCTATGGGAGACCATGCTGGCCAGTAAGCAGAAGGAGGCTGTGATGGAGGTCCGCAGACAGCTGGTGGAGGCCGCCAGCAAGGAGAACCTGCCAATCAAGATGGGTCTGGGTAAGGAAGGGCCAGGACACATAGACTGACTCAGTGTTGACACTCCAAATGAGCAGGCACTCTCTGACTCGCTCTCTCGCAAATCCCACTGCCACAGAATACACAGACCCTGTCTGATCTAGGGCTAAATAATAACATGGGGACATTACTGCAATCAGTAAACACATCATTACATTATTTTGATATATAGTCAAACTCTCCGCATTAGAAAGGCATAGGAGAGATGAAAAGAGGGATGGGGAGAGAGGTTTTACAAAGAGCCACAGCGCCACCTATAGAGAGCTTCCTCTGTCTGTGTTTGCCCATGTGGCCACAGAGGAAATGTGAACCACATGTTGGCTCTCTGTCTCTCTCTCTCTCTCACACACACACACACACACACAGCTCTCAATAACTTTTGTTGTTTGTTAATGAAGCAAAAGAGCCCTAAGCAGAGGGTAAAAATACTATCAGATAGGCAGATATGTACACATCATCACACACATTTTGTACACTTAGACTCCTATTTGACTCACATCGGTGTATGAATGCCATGAATCATATGTAGCATGTCTTGTGTACACACACACATTGGCTGACATGTATGTTAGCATGTGGCAGTTCTGTGCAATAGTAATCGAGGGGAGGTGAGCTGGGAGGGGCTCTGTGGTCCCACTGCAATCACAGAGGTAACCCGGCTCTTAACTCTTAACAAGCAGGTTGGAATATGTGCCGGGGGGGTCTCGTACACGCTACACACACATGCTGCTGAAATAGTCTGAGAGCAGCGCCATCCTTTCTAATCCCGGGGGGCTCGCTCTCTTCTGGGTTTATTTTGACAAACGTACCACCTCCAGATAAAGAGAGGGCGGCGGAGAGAGGGAGGCGGAGAGAGGGAGGCGGAGAGAGGGAGGCGGAGAGAGGGAGGCGGAGAGAGGGAGGCGGAGAGAGGGAGGCGGAGAGAGGGAGGCGGAGAGAGGGAGGCGGAGGGGGGGTAGTAGAGAGAGGGAGGCGGAGGGGGGGTAGTAGAGAGAGGGAGGCGGAGGGGGGGTAGTAGAGAGAGGGAGGCGGAGGGGGGGTAGTAGAGAGAGGGAGGCGGAGGGGGGGTAGTAGAGAGAGGGAGGCGGAGGGGGGGTAGTAGAGAGAGGGAGGCGGAGGGGGGGTAGTAGAGAGGGGGAGGGGGGTAGTAGAGAGAGAGAGGGAGAGGCGGAGGGGGGTAGTAGAGAGAGAGAGAGAGGGAGAGGCGGAGGGGGGGTAGTAGAGAGAGAGAGAGGGAGAGGCGGAGGGGGGTAGTAGAGAGAGAGAGGGAGAGGCGGAGGGGGGGGTAGTAGAGAGAGAGAGGGAGAGGCGGAGGGGGGGTAGTAGTGAGAGAGAGGGAGAGGCGGAGGGGGGAGTAGAGAGAGAGGCGGAGGGGGGGTAGTAGAGAGAGAGAGAGAGAGGCGGAGGGGGGGTAGTAGAGAGAGGCAGAGGGGGGGTAGTAGAGAGAGAGAGGCAGAGGGGGGGTAGTAGAGAGAGAGAGGCAGAGGGGGGTAGTAGAGAGAGAGGCAGAGTGAGAGAGAGGGGGGTAGTAGATGGGGGTAGTGGAGAGAGAGAGAGAGGGGGGTAGTAGAGAGAGAGAGAGAGGCAGAGAGAGAGAGAGAGAGTAGAGGGGGGGTAGTAGAGAGAGAGAGGGGGGTAGTAGAGGGGGGGTAGTAGAGAGAGGCAGAGAGGGGGGTAGTAGAGAGAGAGATAGAGAGAGGTGGGGTAGTAGAGGCAGAGAGAGGCAGAGAGAGAGAGAGGCAGAGAGAGAGAGGCAGAGAGAGAGGTGGGGTAGTAGAGGCAGAGAGAGAGAGAGAGAGAGAGAGAGGCAGAGAGAGAGAGAGAGGCAGAGAGAGAGAGAGAGAGGCAGAGAGGCAGAGAGAGAGAGAGAGAGAGGCAGAGAGAGAGAGAGAGGCAGAGAGAGAGAGGCAGAGGCAGAGAGAGAGAGAGAGGCAGAGAGAGAGAGAGGCAGAGAGAGAGAGAGGCAGAGAGAGAGAGAGGCAGAGAGAGAGAGAGGCAGAGAGAGAGAGAGGCAGAGAGAGAGAGAGGCAGAGAGAGGCAGAGGGGGGGTAGTAGAGAGAGAGAGAGGCAGAGGGGGGGTAGTAGAGAGAGAGAGGCAGAGGGGGGGTAGTAGAGAGAGAGAGGCAGAGGGGGGGTAGTAGAGAGAGAGAGGCAGAGGGGGGGTAGTAGAGAGAGAGAGGCAGAGGGGGTAGTAGAGAGAGAGAGAGAGGCAGAGGGGGGGTAGTAGAGAGAGAGAGAGAGAGAGGCAGAGGGGGGGTAGTAGAGAGAGAGAGAGAGAGAGGCAGAGGGGGGTAGTAGAGAGAGAGAGAGAGAGAGAGAGAGGCAGAGGGGGGGTAGTAGAGAGAGAGAGAGAGAGAGAGGCAGAGGGGGGGTAGTAGAGAGAGGCAGAGGGGGTAGTAGAGAGAGAGAGAGAGAGGCAGAGGGGGGTAGTAGAGAGAGAGAGGCAGAGGGGGGGTAGTAGAGAGAGAGAGAGAGGCAGAGGGGGGTAGTAGAGAGAGAGAGAGGCAGAGGGGGGGTAGTAGAGAGAGAGAGAGAGGCAGAGGGGGGGTAGTAGAGCGAGGCAGAGGGGGGGTAGTAGAGAGAGGCAGAGGGGGGGGGTAGTAGAGAGAGAGAGGGAGAGAGAGGCAGAGGGGGGTAGTAGAGAGAGAGGCAGAGGGGGGGTAGTAGAGAGAGAGAGGCAGAGGGGGGTAGTAGAGAGAGAGAGGCAGAGGGGGGTAGTAGAGAGAGAGAGGCAGAGGGGGGGTAGTAGAGAGAGAGAGGCAGAGGGGGGTAGTAGAGAGAGAGAGAGGCAGAGGGGGGTAGTAGAGAGAGAGAGGCAGAGGGGGGGTAGTAGAGAGAGAGAGGCAGAGGGGGGGTAGTAGAGAGAGAGAGGCAGAGGGGGGTAGTAGAGAGAGAGAGGCAGAGGGGGGGTAGTAAGAGAGAGAGGCAGAGGGGGGGTAGTAAGAGAGAGGGAGAGAGTGAGAGAGAGGGGGGTAGTAGATGGGGGTAGTGGAGAGAGAGGCAGAGAGAGAGAGAGAGAGTAGAGGGGGGGTAGTAGAGAGAGAGAGGGGGGTAGTAGAGGGGGGGTAGTAGAGAGAGGCAGAGAGAGGGGGTAGTAGAGAGAGAGATAGAGAGAGGTGGGGTAGTAGAGGCAGAGATGGAGAGAGGTGGGGTAGTAGAGGCAGGAGAGAGGTGGGGTAGTAGAGGCAGAGAGAGGCAGAGAAAGAGAGAGGCAGAGAAAGAGAGAGGCAGAGAGAGAGAGGCAGAGAGAGAGAGGCAGAGAGAGAGAGGCAGAGAGAGAGAGAGGCAGAGAGAGAGAGAGGCAGAGAGAGAGAGAGGCAGAGAGAGAGAGAGGCAGAGAGAGAGAGAGGCAGAGAGAGAGAGGCAGAGAGAGAGAGAGGCAGAGAGAGAGAGAGGCAGAGAGAGAGAGAGGCAGAGAGGCAGAGAGAGAGAGAGGCAGAGAGAGAGAGAGAGGCAGAGAGAGAGAGAGAGGCAGAGAGAGAGAGAGAGAGGCAGAGAGAGAGAGAGAGAGGCAGAGAGAGAGAGAGAGAGGCAGAGAGAGAGAGAGGCAGAGAGAGAGAGAGAGGCAGAGAGAGAGAGAGAGGCAGAGAGAGAGAGAGAGGCAGAGAGAGAGAGAGAGGCAGAGAGAGAGAGAGAGGCAGAGAGAGAGAGAGGAGAGAGGCAGAGAGAGAGAGAGAGAGGCAGAGAGAGAGAGAGAGAGGCAGAGAGAGAGAGAGAGAGGCAGAGAGAGAGAGAGAGGCAGAGAGAGAGAGAGGCAGAGAGAGAGAGAGGCAGAGAGAGAGAGAGAGGCAGAGAGAGAGCGAGGCAGAGAGCGAGGCAGAGAGCGAGGCAGAGAGCGAGGCAGAGAGAGAGAGGCAGAGAGGCAGAGAGAGAGGCAGAGAGGCAGAGAGAGAGGCAGAGAGAGTGAGTGTGGGGGTAGTAGGAGAGAGAGAGTGGGGGTAGTGAGAGAGAGAGGGGTGTCAGTGGAGAGAGAGGGTGGGGGTGCCTGTCCCAGAGAGAGAGGGGTAGGAGGGAGGGAGGTAGTGGGGGGTAGTAGAGGGGGGTAGTGGAGAGAGAGGCAGAGAGAGAGGCAGAGAGAGAGGCAGAGAGAGAGGCAGAGAGAGGCAGAGAGAGAGGCAGAGAGAGAGGCAGAGCGAGAGGCAGAGAGAGAGGCAGAGAGAGAGAGAGAGGCAGAGAGAGAGAGAGAGAGAGGCAGAGAGAGAGAGAGAGAGGCAGAGAGAGAGGCAGAGAGAGAGAGGCAGAGAGAGAGAGGCAGAGGCAGAGAGAGAGAGAGGCAGAGAGAGAGAGAGGCAGAGAGAGAGAGAGGCAGAGAGAGAGAGGCAGAGAGAGAGAGAGGCAGAGAGAGAGAGAGGCAGAGAGAGAGAGAGGCAGAGAGAGAGAGAGAGGCAGAGAGAGAGAGAGAGAGGCAGAGAGAGAGAGAGGCAGAGAGAGAGAGAGGCAGAGAGAGAGAGAGGCAGAGAGAGAGAGGCAGAGAGAGAGAGAGGCAGAGAGAGAGAGGCAGAGAGAGAGGCAGAGAGAGAGAGAGAGGCAGAGAGAGAGAGGCAGAGAGAGAGAGGCAGAGAGAGAGAGAGGCAGAGAGAGAGGGAGGCAGAGAGAGAGGCAGAGAGAGAGAGAGAGGCAGAGAGAGAGGCAGAGAGGAGAGGGGCAGGGAGGGAGGGCAGAGAGAGAGAGGCAGAGAGAGAGAGAGGCAGAGAGAGAGGCAGAGAGAGAGAGGCAGAGAGAGAGAGAGAGGCAGAGAGAGAGAGAGGCAGAGAGAGAGAGAGGCAGAGAGAGAGAGAGAGAGAGGCAGAGAGAGAGGCAGAGAGAGAGGCAGAGAGAGAGGCAGAGAGAGGCAGAGAGAGTGCGTGTGTGGGGGTAGTAGTAGGAGAGAGAGTGGCGGTAGTAGTAGAGAGAGTGGGGGTAGTAGTAGAGAGAGAGTGGGGGTAGTAGTTGTTGAGAGTGGGGGTAGTAGAGAGTGGGGGTAGTAGTAGAGAGAGAGTGGGGGTAGTAGTAGAGAGAGAGTGGGGGTAGTAGTAAAAGAAGAGAGTGGGGGTAGTAGAGAGAGAGTGGGGTAGTAGGAGAGAGAGAGTGGGGGTAGTAGAGAGAGAGAGGGGGTGTAGTAGAGGGAGAGAGAGGGTGGGGTGCCTGTCCCAGAGAGAGAGAGGGGGGGGTAGTAGAGGGGGGTAGTGGAGTGAGTGAGAGAGAGAGGGGGGTAGTAGAGAGAGAGGCAGAGAGAGAGGCAGAGAGAGGCAGAGAGAGAGAGAGAGGCAGAGAGAGAGAGAGAGAGAGAGGCAGAGCGAGAGAGAGAGGCAGAGCGAGAGAGAGGCAGAGCGAGAGAGAGAGGCAGAGCGAGAGAGAGAGGCAGAGCGAGAGAGAGAGGCAGAGCGAGAGAGAGAGGCAGAGCGAGAGAGAGAGAGAGCGAGAGAGAGAGAGAGAGAGAGAGAGAGAGAGAGAGAGAGAGAGAGAGAGAGAGAGAGAGAGAGAGAGAGAGAGAGAGAGGCGGGAGGGGGGTAGTAGAGAGGGGGAGGCGGAGGGGGGGTAGTAGAGAGAGAGAGGGAGAGGCGGAGGGGGGGTAGTAGAGAGAGAGAGGGAGAGGCGGAGGGGGGGGTAGTAGAGAGAGAGGGAGAGGCGGAGGGGGGTAGTAGAGAGAGAGAGGGAGAGGCGGAGGGGGGGTAGTAGAGAGAGAGAGGGAGAGGCGGAGGGGGGGTAGTAGAGAGAGAGGGAGAGGCGGAGGGGGGGTAGTAGAGAGAGAGGCGGAGGGGGGGTAGTAGAGAGAGAGAGAGAGAGGCGGAGGGGGGTAGTAGAGAGGCAGAGGGGGGGGTAGTAGAGAGAGAGAGGCAGAGGGGGGTAGGAGAGAGAGAGGAAGAGGGGGGGTAGTAGAGAGAGAGAGGCAGAGTGAGAGAGAGGGGGGTAGTAGATGGGGGTAGTGGAGAGAGAGAGAGAGGGGGGTAGTAGAGAGAGAGAGAGAGAGGCAGAGAGAGAGAGAGAGTAGAGGGGGGGTAGTAGAGAGAGAGAGGGGGGTAGTAGAGGGGGGAGTAGAGAGAGGCAGAGAGGGGGGTAGTAGAGAGAGAGATAGAGAGAGGTGGGGTAGTAGAGGCAGAGAGAGGCAGAGAGAGAGAGAGGCAGAGAGAGAGGCAGAGAGAGAGGTGGGGTAGTAGAGGCAGAGAGAGAGAGAGAGGCAGAGAGAGAGAGAGAGAGGCAGAGAGAGAGAGAGAGAGGCAGAGAGAGAGAGAGAGGCAAGAGAGAGAGAGAGGCAGAGAGAGAGAGAGAGGCAGAGAGGAGAGAGAGGCAGAGAGAGAGAGAGGCAGAGAGAGAGAGAGGCAGAGAGAGAGAGAGGCAGAGAGAGAGAGAGGCAGAGAGAGAGAGAGGCAGAGAGAGAGAGAGGCAGGAGAGAGAGAGGCAGAGAGAGAGAGAGGCAGAGAGAGAGAGGCAGAGAGAGAGAGAGGCAGAGAGAGAGAGAGGCAGAGAGAGAGAGAGGCAGAGAGAGAGAGAGGCAGAGAGAGAGAGAGGCAGAGAGAGGCAGAGGGGGGTAGTAGAGAGAGAGAGAGGCAGAGGGGGGGTAGTAGAGAGAGAGAGGCAGAGGGGGGGTAGTAGAGAGAGAGAGGCAGAGGGGGGGTAGTAGAGAGAGAGAGGCAGAGGGGGGGTAGTAGAGAGAGAGAGGCAGAGGGGGTAGTAGAGAGAGAGAGAGAGAGAGAGGCAGAGGGGGGGTAGTAGAGAGAGAGAGAGAGAGAGGCAGAGGGGGGGTAGTAGAGAGAGAGAGAGAGAGAGAGAGGCAGAGGGGGGGTAGTAGAGAGAGAGAGAGAGAGAGAGGCAGAGGGGGGGTAGTAGAGAGAGAGAGAGAGAGGCAGAGGGGGGGTAGTAGAGAGAGGCAGAGGGGGTAGTGAGAGAGAGAGAGAGAGGCAGAGGGGGGGTAGTAGAGAGAGAGAGGCAGAGGGGGTGTAGTAGAGAGAGAGAGGCAGAGGGGGGTAGTAGAGAGAGAGAGAGAGAGAGAGGCAGAGGGGGGTAGTAGAGAGAGAGAGAGAGAGAGAGGCAGAGGGGGGTAGTAGAGAGAGAGAGAGGCAGAGGGGGGTAGTAGAGAGAGAGAGAGAGGCAGAGGGGGGTAGTAGAGCGAGGCAGAGGGGGGGTAGTAGAGAGAGGCAGAGGGGGGGGGTAGTAGAGAGAGAGAGGGAGAGAGAGGCAGAGGGGGGGTAGTAGAGAGAGAGAGGCAGAGGGGGGGTAGTAGAGAGAGAGAGGCAGAGGGGGGTAGTAGAGAGAGAGAGGCAGAGGGGGGTAGTAGAGAGAGAGAGGCAGAGGGGGGTAGTAGAGAGAGAGAGGCAGAGGGGGGGTAGTAGAGAGAGAGAGGCAGAGGGGGGTAGTAGAGAGAGAGAGGCAGAGGGGGG